>NC_069499.1:816577320-816929820 GCF_027579735.1 Bombina bombina | reverse complement strand
ATTACAGAAAAGCTTCTTTCTGTAGCAATATCTTGTTCCGGTCAACCCCTCTATTCAAGGGGGGGACATGGTCAATGATCGTATACTTTAGATCCGTCACGTTGTGTTTTAATTGTTGAAAGTGGCGTGCCACTGGTTGTTCTGATGTTTCCTTGGTAATAGCGGCCCTAATTGAGAACCGATAATTGGCCATACGTGTCCGAATGTCGTCACAAGTCTTGCCTACATAATAGAGGCCACACGTGCAATGGAACAAATACACAATGTAGGTGGTGGTACATGTGGGATGAAATTTATGCTTGTAATTTTTCCTTTTGTGGGGGTGAGAAAATGAAGATGCAGTGATCAAACTGCCACATGTCGTGCAGCCCAAGCATTTATAGAACCCAGGTTTCTTTATGTCTAACCAGGTGGACTTCGTATAGCAATGGACAGGGTCTGTTTTTACAAGAATGCCTCTTAAGACCTCACTCTTTTATAGCCTATACGAGGTGGTGACATATCCTGTAATGGAAATAGTGGATCTGAATGTAGAATGTCCCAGTGTTTCCGTAGCGCTTGTCTGAGCCCTCTTTTGTCACCCACATATGTTGTAACAAAAGTCATTCTGTTATCCAGAGTTTTTTCTTTTGTAATATTAGTGGACTTTAGAAGTTCCTCTCTTTGCTTCTTTAGGAGATTCACTGGATAGCTTCCCTGTTGGAACCGCCGTTCCATCTCTGTCAACTGAGCATTCCGATTTGGAATTTCAGTATTATTTCTTAATTCTCTTTGAAGCTGTGATTTTGGGAGTGCTTGTTTGAGTGCAGGAGGATGACAACTGGAAAAGTGCAATAGAGCATTGTGGTCTGTTTCTTTCCTAAATAAGGTTGAATTTATCTTTCCATCCTTTTTGTACAATTGTACATCCAAGAAATCAATTTGGGATTTATCATGTTGCATCTTAAACTTCAGTGCTTCATTGCAGGAATTCAATTCCAAAAAGCAGCATTCCAGATCTTGTGTAGTACTCGTCCAGATGATGAACAAATCGTCAATGTATCTTTTAAAATACTTATTATCTTTCCTTTTGAACAGGTTAGTGTCTTCTTCCTCAAAGGTAGCCATAAAAAGATTTGCATAAGATGGGGCCACATTGGACCCCATCGACGTTCCTTGGAACTGCAAGAAAAACTGATTCTCAAAGCAAAAATAATTAGTAGTTAGACACAATTCCAAAAGATGTAAAAGAATTTCAGCTGGAGGTCCCACATAAGGGTATCTTGAGAGTTGTTTCCCAACGGCATAAAGTCCCTCAGTATGCGGAATGACAGTATATAAATTTGTCACATCAAGTGTGACCAGAATTTCATTTTCATCTACACCACTCAGAGATTGTAGAGTATCTAGTAAAGTTGTGGAATCTCTAAGAAATGAGGGCATATTCCTAATGCCCAAACAGTATCAATAGGCCCTCCCACTCCCTCTATTAAAGGCTACCAGTCCAACACAGTTATCTAGTTTTGATAAAGGCCTTGCAATAGGCCGAAACTAGTTGACATTGTAACTGGTAAGCCCTTTTTCAATACCCTAACTAGGTGTTTCAGCTCTTTTGCACTATTGTTTTTTTTCCCCACAGGAACATTCAGGATCTTGTTTATCACCAGATGGAACTTCACCAATAGGAGACATATTATACATAGGATACATAATCACAAATTATTTGGATACAAATTTTACACATCAGAATTCACATCAATGATTTCCACTATCAATATATTTCCACATTTTTTCATATATTTTATATCTTTAACATTTTTATATACATTTTACATATATTTTTTCAATTTTTTTTACAATTCTTAATTTTTTCATGTTTTTTGATTTTTCTCATTTTTATTTTTATTTTAAAAAAATTCACTTGCATTTTGTAATCTATCACATTTTTCACTGTATTTTCACACCAATTTATCTAAAAACTCTTGTGCCTGAGGACACGTTGGATACACTATTTGGAACACATCATTAACAATTTTTGTTTATTTCTAAAGTTGGACAACAGCATTGTTTGCACCTCAAACTTTACTACATTTAGAGGGTTATCCCTCAGGACAGTTAACTTTCACTATTGTTTTTAGGTATATGCATATTTGATTTGTGACATTTATACTAATGTGCTGTTTACTGCTGTTTACCTGTTAATTCATGGATCCATGATTTTAATATTTTTTATGTTTCTTAACCTAGATATTATGTTATCCGAATAAATACAGTCAACTCTGTAATCTATTGAATCACCTTAGCCTTTTATTTAGGTGTTCACTTCACACTTTCTGATATCGTAACTCGCTAGGTCTACTAGGAGAGCCACTGAAGAGAGCCGCAGGTGTATCCACTAGCGCTTGGTCTACTTTCACACAAAAAGTAGCTATAGGCTGTAAAATGGATCCAATAGAGGAGACTATAGGTCTCCCTGGTGGACAGTCCAACCTTTTGTGAATTTTGGGCAATGTGTAGAACTCCGGTATCCTTGGATGAACTACTGTTAGATACGCAAGGGTATTTTTATCAAAGTAGCCCTGTGTGGCTGTCAACACAAGATATTAATCAATTTGTTTTTTGAAGCTTGAGGTAGGATCACAGTGAAGTTTTTTATATGTAGCTGGATCCGATAATTGTGTGGTTATTTCAGCTTTATAGTCCACATAATTCATTAGCACTATGGCTCTCCCTTAGTCAGCTTCCCTTATGATGAGGGGTTTGTCTTCAGAAATATTTTTTAACACCTCACGTTCTCGTGCAGAGAGGTTGTTGAATGTATCCTTGTTGTGGATTTTGATTGAAACCTCCATTTCTGTTAGGGATAATCTGGCAAAAGTATTAATACTTGAATTAGTGGAACTAGGGACATATGCTGATTTGTTTCAAAATTGCAACTGCTCTTGTGGATGGTTACCAAATTTTTCTTTTAGCTGTAGTTGTCTCTTAAATTTTGTTGTATCAATGAAGAGATCAATGGCATCTGTCCTACATGTAGGGATAAAAGTCCCTTGTTAGGTACATGTACACAATATTATCAGATATCATTTATGTGGTATTGATGGTGTTTTTTTCTTTATGCCCCCTCGCCTTGTATTGGCTCCCTTCCTTGGGAGTTTTTTGAGTTGATCACAATTCCAGAGGTATGCCCAATTTGAGTATTTGAGATTGGTTGTATTTCACTATCGGAGCCAGATCCAGAGCCTGAACTTTCCACCATAGTTAAATCTCTTGGTTTTTGGTACCTCTGTCTCCTCTGTCTGGCTTGAAACTGCCTCTGTCTCTCCTGTTTCGGTAATTTCCATTTTCCATTCCACCCTATTGTAATCCATGAGGATAGGATCACTATGTAGAACTTTATGGTAGTATTTGGGAACACTATATTCCCTTTACATAGTCTCCTAATGAAATGTACTCTTAATATAGTTGCATTCGGTGTATGCTCTCATTTATTGTTTGAGCTGGACAAACTTTGATCCCTACTCATGTGTGTTGGCACTGTTTGTGTGTCCTGTTGCTATGACAACCATTGACTAGTAATGTTTGAGAGCAATTAACGGTTAATACTTTTTTTTGTGATTAGGCCTCTGTATTACAAATGTATTATTTACCTGATGCGGCCCATTTTTACCATTACTATGGCAACTACCAATGTACTTGTATACAGTGTGAAGTTTTTTCTATGTAAGCTGGTTATGTAATGTTCTATTTCTGTAACGAAATCCCTTCTTGGCTATATGTTATATGAATTATGTTTTATTGTCTTTTTTCTTTGACAGCTTGAGTCACATTGCCCGGGGCGATTACGTTTACTGTGGGGGCGGATCCACCCAGGAGAGCGTGGTCTTCGGCGTCTGATGGGGTTTACTTATGGTGGAGGGTAAGTTAGTTTACACACATATATGTCTGAGGACCGACTTTGTGTCCGAAAACGTTCACAGTAAAAGTGATTTCATTGCAAACAAAGTCCCGTGGAGTGCACTCTGTGTTTTTTTGCTGTTTATTCTTCTGATGCACCCAGGGCCTCAAAAAGATCAGTCAGGAGTGCGGTCTGTACGTATATATATATATATATATATATATAGTTTAGTTGGTCCTGATTTAAGCTATCATTTTATTGTGAAAGTGTCTATTGTTTTGTGTGACAAGGACATACCATTTTAAAAGCCTCTTATCTTGCTGGGCTAGTTAGCGATAGGTGTAAATGTGCTACTAAAGTGATCAAACAATCATTGTGTAGTGTATAGCAGAGTTAGTTTTGGGAGGTATGGAGAATACAATTCCAGTTTTTGCAAGTATTAGAAAAACAGTATTTTTAGAAATAAGGGGTAGATAAGATTTTATCATTCTCACTTTTTATACCCTTTTTTTCTGGCCTATAAACACTTTTCGAGCTTGGTACTTGAAGGTACACTTTGCTTCACTCTAACATCTTGCTTGCTCCCACTGCAGTTTCCGCTTAATAAAGCTCCTGCATGTATACTAACTTTGTTCATGAATTTGCAAAAGAGGATACATACTATTCCTTTGCTGCTTGGAGTTGCTTAAATACCAGGAAACATGTCTCTTTACACTAACCTCCCCAATGTATTTGCCACTACTTTAAGCTGAGACTCACTATATATAGGACTTGAACTGTGGCTATCTACACTCTACTTTACACTGGCAACTGCCTGTTTTGAGCCACCACTTTATAACTTGGCTCTCTAGTCCCATTTTTTACGCTGTATGTATTGTCGTTTCTGCTAACCAAGTACTTGCAAGGATAAATTATTGCAGACAACTTAGATGCCTCTTTTTGTACTACTCAGCCCAGACATTACTCTCCTTGCTTTATCCGGGAGATTCTGTATGCTGATTGGGTATAGTTGGTTTGTCTATTGTTTCTATCCTTAACAGCTAAGATGTAGTAAAAACATGTTAGCTGTTAACGATAGAAACAATACACGGACCAACTACACCCAACTACACTCATAAAAAATTGATATGTATAAATCAGATACACAGGTTGGAGGAAAGCAGCCAAAAAAATATGATGACTGCAGAACAAGCATGCATCATTCATGCAAACAGGTCACTTAAGCAGTGGTAACTAAATCAATATACTTATTAATGTAGTTAATGCTGCTTATGTGACCGGTCATTGTTCTTAATGTGTGGTATATTTGTATGAATGATGCATGCTTGTTCTGCAGTCATTGTTTTTTTTTTTTTGCTTGATTTCCTCCAACCTGTGTATCTGATTTTTACATACCTACTGTGTCATTCTACTAATTTCTCTCTTGAATTTTGTATCATTTTTATATAAGGGTCTGCACCAGTGGCCTCATATAGGCATTTTTTGGCCTTTGTTTAGTGATAGCAGCCCTAATATCATTATTATTACTGATATATATATATATATATATATATATATAAGCTGAATCTAGGCGTGCTGGAAATAGGTATCAGATATGTCCATTCCCTCTAAGTATAAGTATTAGCAACGGTTTTGTGTTCCCATTAAATATCACAGAGTTTAGTTAGTTGGATCAAGTCTGTCCTTACACGTTTCAAAGTGTTTGATCTCCCTTCTTCATCAGAGAATAGAACTCTAATGTCCGGTGGTGTTTTTTAACTACATTTCTGGAGCACCTCCAGTAGGAGTTGGCTTGTTCCCTATTGGTCCACCTATTTAGGTTAAATAACAGAGGAAAGAGCAGGTATCACTGTTTTATTTATCTGCTGGCATTGCATTTCATATCTAAAGGTTTTTCTTTTCTGGATATTTGCACTTATACTCCATTCATACAACATAATAATCACAATAAAATCACAATAAATCCATTGCTCCCATACCAAACAATTACTTAACCTTACCGCTAAACATATATAAGGGTTGTGTCGTTTGAAAAATAAACAGTATAAGCAGAGTTGATAATTAAAAAAAGATCTTTTATAAAAATGGGTCTTCTAATACACAGAAATCGCCCCCTATTAGGTACCCTTTTTGAAAATCTATAGAAGATTAAGAAATAACAAGTATAGAGTGAGTGCACCTTGTGAGTGTTTATATTAAGGATATAGTTTTTACCACGCCCTGAACCCTACAAATGTGACAGTAGTTCCTTCAAACGACTGTCTAAGAATAATGTATGAAATAACCAGGGTGAGGGGAGCTAAAGGTGTGGTATATAGTGTTATATGTCACAGTGTATCACAAATAAAATAATTTTGCTAGTTTTCTTAAAATAGAGATATTTATTTTAAAACACTTTAAAACATTTCAACAATATATAATGAACAATTTTGTGAGGAAAAACATTGAGGAAAAAAGGCAATTGCTCTGAATTTGTGTTCTTAGTAATGATTTTTCTCTCTTTTAAATTCGAGTCATCTCGCTTATGGCATAAAGTTTTTTGTTACTCTTGTACTCATGTTTTTGTCCTGAGAGTTAAAACTTTTTGATTAGCTTTTGGTACTAATTTAAAAGACCGTTGATAAGGCAATATATGTATAGAGTGAAAACAGCCGTTTGTTTAAAAAGATACTTCTTAGGATATCCTGTGGCCTTGGTTGACAACAAATGTGAAAAAGTTGTGCAACAGAAGTGTGGAGTAGTTTTCGTCTCTAGCGGTTATTTTTGAATAAGTTAACTAAGTTTTTAGAGGGAGGGATACAATGTATACCTCCTGATGATGTGTCAAAGTTTCTTAGCCGTTATCCTAATGTTCGTTGGCTAGCTGAAAAGATGCTTTAAAGTTGTTTTAAAGTTCCTCGAGGTTTGTAGGAGTTCCAGTGTATGTATCCGTTGGTCTCTGAGACTGTATACACTATTAATTTTGCTGGTTTGGTGTTCAGGGTTTGCGGGAGTCTCTAAGAGGCTTGGAGCGGTTCTCGGTTGCTCTGTCTGAAGTCCGATAAAGCACCCTCTTTCACACTATATGCCCACACTGTGGGAATTGTACCTTCTTGCTCTCAATGGAATCCACTACGTTCAGTGCTTGGTATTTGAAAGCGCAACAGACGCAACACAAAACAGGAGACTTCTACAGACAGAAAATTTGTCCCTGTCTTCAAAATCCACTTGACTCCGAATTTGCTTATCTGACTTCAGACAGAGCAACCCAGAACCGCTCCAAGCCTCTTAGAGACTCCCGCAAACCCTGAACACCAAACCAGCAAAATTAATAGGGTATACAGTCTCAGAGACCAACGGATACATACGCTGGAACTCCTACAAACCTCAAGGAACTTTAAAGCAACTTTAAAGCATCTTTTCAGCTAGCCAACGAACATTAGGATAACAGCTAAGAAACTTTGACACATCATCAGGAGGTATACATTGTATCCCTCCCTCTAAAAACTTAGTTAACTTATTCAAAAATAACCACTAGAGACGAAAACTACTCCACACTTCTGTTGCACAACTTTTTCACATTTGTTGTCAACCAAGGCCACAGGATATCCTAAGAAGTATCTTTTTAAACAAACGGCTGTTTTCACTCTATACATATATTGCCTTATCAACGGTCTTTTAAATTAGTACCAAAAGCTAATCAAAAAGTTTTAACTCTCAGGACAAAAACGTGAGTACAAGAGTAACAAAAAACTTTATGCCATAAGCGAGATGACTCGAATTTAAAAGAGAGAAAAATCATTACTAAGAACACAAATTCAGAGCAATTGCCTTTTTTCCTCAATGTTTTTCCTCACAAAATTGTTCATTATATATTGTTGAAATGTTTTAAAGTATCAGAGCTCTATACTTATATGTTTTAAAGTGTTTTAAAATAAATATCTCTATTTTAAGAAAACTAGCAAAATTATTTTATTTGTGATACACTGTGACATATAACACTATATACCACACCTTTAGCTCCCCTCACCCTGGTTATTTCATACGGAAATCTATAGAAGTCCATACCAAACTTGCTATTAATCAAGTTCATAAAACCAATATTGTTAGTAAAACTTTTTATCTTTCAGACTCATATATGTAAAGAACAGATATCCAGAGGGGTTAGTTAGCAAATGTATCAAAAATGTTGCAAATGTTACAGAGTCCTGAATATGTTTTCTTTGATTGTACCTAAATGTAAAATGATATAGTTTAGATCAAGCAGGGCCTTTTTTTCATGTTTCTATCATAAAATAATGTGAACATAAAGTGGGCCCACTAGTGTCTATGACACATGTGGTCCAATAAAAACACACTATTATTAACCAAGAACAAGAATATATAAACATATAGTGCACTAAAGAATTACCCTTCTTTCTGATTCTTTATATTTTTTTTTCATGTTTATTTACATTTGGGTGGTATTTTAGCTATTTATTCAAGTCAGCTCTACACTCTAAACTTCCACTTTTAAGTTTACCCCAGTAAAGCAGCTAAATCATGTCCTTATTTACACCCTTGGCTATCAGTTCAGAGTGTGGATCCAAAATGTTTCTCTTTGGCAGAGTTTCCTTTCTCTATTATCTTTCCCTATTTGACATGTTTTATTACTGTGCCTCTCAGGCACCCTGGATCCTGATTCTGAACTAGCTTAATAGATAAATTGTGGGATTTTAATCCTATATTTATGTTTTGAAAGTGGATCTTTTTTGGTGGTTGAATGTGGGAGATTAGCCTTCTAGGATAACAGCAATACCAGAACTCCAGTGTTGCCCTTAAATATTGACACTCTCTCTCCTCTCCACCTCTCTCTTTTTATTACAGAGATTTAATGAATAGTTTAAACCCTTTTTTTTAAGATGACTACATTTGCTGCTATATTAATTAAATAAATAAATAAATAATGAAGGTTTACTCCACGGGATTAAACATTTCATGAAAAATTTAAAATAAATATTCCTTAAAACCAGTAGGTGGAATAAATTTTGCCTCTCATAACAAATGTTGCTATTTTCTTTATTTAAATGAGGATATGTTTGAGAAAATATAAAAGGGTGGATTGAACATATTTTTATAATATTACAGTATATATGCATGATTGAGACCATTTAGGAATTCAGTGCACATTCAGCAAATTGAATTGCACATTCATTTTTTAAAGACATTAAAATAGTCCTTACTTTACATGTGGGCCCTTTAGTATATTTCATGTGTGAAATAGCAAACAGTGTAAGACAAGGTCAAAAATCAAGGTCCTTAAAGATAATAAAAGAAAGAAATCACATAGAGATTTTACAAGGAACATTCCACTGTTCGGGGCAAAGGCCCTGAAGAACAACTTAAGCTGCAGATAGACAGTTTCACATGAAAAGTTGATGTATAAAAGGCAGAGTAATTCTTCTTGCTTCATAAAGCAAGAAAAGGTCAGAATCTGTTCATCCAGCACTTGCTACACTCGAACTTTCAAGGTGTAATCTCAAGAAAAGTAAACTTGTTATTACTATCAAAATCATCTTTGTAGTCATTCCAACCTACAATTTTGATATCAATTTTAATAGGATACTCCTCTATTTTAAAAGAGGCCTCACATTTTCCATTTTGATATTAATGAGAAGATGTTTTTATCTTAAAGGGACATTAAACACTAAATAAATGCCTGATAGAGTGATGCATTCAAAGAAAATATTAGTCTGAGAATAACATTTTAAAGTTTAATTAGCCATTTAAATAGTGACAAAATAAGTGTGAAGTTTTAGTGTCTATAAAACAGTGGGAGCTGCCATGTTGTAACTTAGGTTACCTTCTCTTCTGTGGCCAATTAGGGGCAGTTATTATAAATAGGTCACTAGAGTGTGCAATTTCAAAAATGGAATTACATGAAAAGGGGACACAATATATAATAAATATATATTTTAGACATTTTTTTTATAAATACAATTTATAATTTTATATTACCATCTCAAAGTGTTTAAAGTCCATTTAAAGGCTATAGCAACCACTCCGCAGTTTATTTAAATGGAAATTATTGCACTCTTATAAGTGTTCTATTGTTTTAAGCATTGCTTATTGCCTTAATTAAATTCTTTGTTAGATTAAAGTTATTTTATACATAAATGGTATATATCTGCAATTCAACCCTGCCTACCTAGTGTCATTTGCCATAACCAGTTAGAGGCTAGATTAAAATAAGCACATGCATTAACCCCTTAACGACCAACGACGTATGGGGTACGTCCTGCAAAAAAATGCAGTTAATGACCAAGGACGTACCCCGTACATCGTTGGTCTTTGAAAGCCCTGGAAGCGAGGACGTACCCTGTACATCGTTGGTCTTTGAAAGCCCTGGAAGCGATCCTGATCGCTTCCAGCCGCTTTCATGTTATTGCAGTGATGCCTCGATATTGAGGCATCCTGCAATAACAGTTTTGAGCAGTCCGATTTAGAGAGAGCCACTCTGTGGCCCTCTCTGCATCGGCCATTGATCGCGTTGTTCGTTGGTGGGTGGGAGCTTATCCAGGGAGGCGGGTGGGCGGCGATCAATGGAGGCGGGGGGCAGGATGGCGTGTGGGGTGCGTGCCAGAATGCGCGCGCGTGCACAGGTGGGAACCCTACACTATGGAACAATTATAAGGACTCAGTGGGAGAGACTCAGTGGGAGAGAGGGTATAAATAAATAAAATTAGTAATCTGGGAGAGGGTTGGGGGTTGTGGGGGGGCAGCTACACTACAGAAAATAGTTGTTTTTTTTAATAAAAATAAACAAAAACGTTTTTAATTTAAAACTGGGTACTGGCAGACAGCTGCCAGTACCCAATATGGCGCACAATAAGGCAGGGGGGGGGTTAGAGAGCGGTTTGGGGTGGATTAGGGAGGTTGGGGGCTAAGGGGGGATCCTACATAGCAGCATATGTAAATATGCTAAAAAAAATAATAAAAAATTAAAAGATAGCTTTTATTTTAGTACTGGCAGACTTTCTGCCAGTACTTAAGATGGCGGGGACAATTGTGGGGTTGGGGATGGAAGAGAGCTGTTTGGGAGGGATCAGGAGGTGTGATGTGTCAGGTGGGAGGCTGATCTCTACACTAAAGCTAAAATTAACCCTGCAAGCTCCCTACAAGCTACCTAATTAACCCCTTCACTGCTAGCCATAATACTCGTGTGATGCGCAGCGGCATTTAGCGGCCTTCTAATTACCAAAAAGCAACGCCAAAGCCATATATGTCTGCTATTTCTGAACAAAGGGGATCCCAGAGAAGCATTTACAACCATTTGTGCCATAATTGCACAAGCTGTTTGTAAATGATTTCAGTGAGAAACCTAAAATTGTGAAAAATTTAAAGTTTTTTTTAATATGGTGGCATGAAATATACCAAAATTGGCCTAGATCTATACTTGGGGTTGTCTACTACACTACACTAAAGCTAAAATTATCCCTAAAAGCTCCCTACATGCTCCATAATTAACCCCTTCACTGCTGGGCATAATACACGTGTAGTGCCCTCTCTTTTGCACTCTCTCTCCCCCCTCTATTTTACTCTCTCTCCCCCCTCTATTTTGCTCTCTCTCTCCCCCCTCTATTTTGCTCTCTCTCCCTCCTCTCTTTTGTGCTCTTTCTCCCCCCTCTCTTTAGCGCCCTCTCTCCCCCCTCTCTTTAGCGCCCTCTCTCCCCCCTCTCTTTAGCGCCCTCTCTCCCCCTCTCTTTAGCGCCCTCTCTCCCCCCTCTCTTTTGCGTTCTCTCTCAACCCCTCTCTTTTGTGCTCTTTGCCCCCCCCTCTCTTTTGCTCTCTCTCCCCCCTCTCTTTAGCTCTCTCTCCCCCCTCTCTTTAGCTCTCTCTCTCTCCCCCATCTCTTTTGTGCTCTCTCTCCCCCCTCTCTTTTGCTCTCTCTCCCCCCTCTCTTTTGCTCTCTCTCCCCCCTCTCTTTTGCGCTCTCTCCCCCCTCTCTTTTGCGCTCTCTCTCTCGCCCCCCTCTCTTTTGCGCTCTCTCTCTCTCCCCCTCTCTTTTTTGCGCTCTCTCTCTCTCCCCCCTCTCTTTTTTGCGCTCTCTCAACCCCTGTCTTTTGTGCTCTCTCTCCCCCCTCTCTTTAGCTCTCTCTCCCCCCTATCTTTAGCTCTCTCTCCCCCCTCTCTTTAGCTCTCTCTCCCCCTCTCTTTAGCTCTCTCTCTCTCCCCCGTCTCTTTTGTGCTCTCTCTCTACCCCCTCTTTTGCTCTCTCTCCCCCGTCTCTTATGCGCTCTCTCTCCCCCGTCTCTTATGCGCTCTCTCTCCCCCCTCTCTTTTGTGCTCTCTCTCTCTCTCTCCCCCCCCTCTCTTTTGCACTCTCTCTCTCCTCTCTATCTCGTGACCGCGCCTGACCACGCCCCATCCATGACTGCCACGCCCCATCCATGACTGCCACGCCCCATCCATGATGGCCACGCCCACTTCTGCCGCATATCAGCTAGGGAGTAGGACTCAAAGGCCAGTTGTGTTTGTCCTCCTGCTGTCTCTACTGCGCATGACAGCTTCGGACAAACACACTTGGCCTTTTATATAATAGGATTTGGTCTGTATAGTCAAAATTATTGTGAGCTAGTTCAATGTTCATGCGTTTTAGCCTTTAGTCTTATATCATTTATTTATATTGCACATTAAAGTGTAACATAGCATGAATACAAGGTTTTAATATGTTTTTCATATGTTTTTAGTATCCTATTAGCCATATTTCTCTAAAATTCAACCTTAAAAGATTAAGAGCGGAGTTTTGTACCAACGTTTTTGATTGGCCATTCATTACCTTGGTATATTTTTTATTAAAAATCATACCTAGATAGGCTCAGGAGTAGCAATGTACTTCTGAGAGCTAGGGAGCTAGCAGGGGATTGGTGGCTACACACATATACCTCTTGTTATTGGCTCAATGTTGATCTAAGCCTAAGTAGTACATTGCTGCTCTGGAGATGACTTTACATGGGTTAAACACATAGTGATGTGTAATAATAATAATAATAATAATAATAAGAAGAAGAAGAAGAAGAAGAAATAATAAAAACACATTAAAGCATTGGCCTTTTGCACCTGTATGTCCCGTTCAGACTATACATTTTCATGACTTATTTATGAAATACCATTGAGCAAATATAAATCAGTTCAGCTTAGAAATCATACTCACAAAACTATTTAATATAATATCTACAAAAGATGGAATATAAGGAGCATGAAAGAGATTTTGTTCACACATAGGGGTATATTTATCATAGTGCGAGCGAACATGATACGATGTAGCGCATCATGTTTGCTGCACATCGATAAATGCTGACAGCATACGCTGTCTGCATTTATCATTGCACCAGCAGTTCTCGTGAACTGCTGGTGCAATGCCGCCCCCTGCAGATTTGCGGCCAATCGGCTTCTAGCAGGGGGTTTCAATCAACCCGATCGTATTCGATCAGGTTGATTTCTGTCCGCAGCCTCAGAGCAGGTGGACAAGTTATGGAGCAGCGGTCTTTAGTTATGGAGCTCGCCGGAAACAAGGGGCATCAAGCTCCATACGGAGTTTGATAAATCGGCCCCATATAGTGCAAGTTTAGAACAAATCCTCATTATAACTCAACACATTTTGGCAAAATAAAGACTTCATTACTCAAGAAGATGAAGACCATACACAGAGCAACTATAAAGACTGTAGGCCACTCTTTTTAAATTTCATTGATCAATGTAAAAGGGTCACCATTTTATATCTTGACAACATCAGTTAGTTAAACATAAACAATCCGTTGCATGAGAAATGCATTCAATTAAATTTGAATAAAATTTAACAGAATACCTAGTTACTAGTTAGGTAGCATTCAGATATTTAAGCATTATATGGCTTTTAATAATGTTATATACTTTTGAGCACTCAATGGTAGCAGTGTTTCCATAATGTATAACATTGTTAAAAGCATTTTTGCAAAACTGCTGCCATTGTCCTCCAGACACGTGAAGGCTCTTAAAGCCAACCAACCTGCTTTTCAGCCAAGAATACAAAGAGAACTAAGTAATGTATACTCTATCTGAATCATGCAAGCACCTGTTGGGTTTCATGTCCCTTTATATGTTAAAAATTATCTAAATATAAATGCCTTTATTGTTTCACCAGCTACAATTATTTTTATTATACAACTTTTGTCTTTTTTATTACAAAATTTATTAAAATTAATAAATATATTTGCTTTTTAGATCAAGATCCTGTTACACTTTTTTGTTAAAAGACATTATTTTTTTTGGCAAAGACAAGATGCTTATCTTAATAAATATCAATATATGATCCAATCAATTATTGTTATGTGAAAAAAGGAAAATCCATGCATAATAAGGAAAATACTAAATATGGATTCAAATCTTTTGAATAAATCTATTGTCTCAGAAAACTATGTATGTAACATTTCCTGCTGTACTTGTGCATAGAAATCAATATGTTGCCACTGTATAGTTAACTCAGTGATTTTTAACCTTTTTTTGCCGTGGCACACTTTTTTACATTAAAAAATCCTGTGGCACACCACCATCCCAAAATTAAAAAAAAAATCACACATTGTAGCCTAATACAGCATATATATATATATATATATATATATATATATATATATATATATACACACATACACATACACACAAACACACACATACTGTATGTATTGTGCTCTTATGCCATGCCTCCTACAAACTACCCCTGCACTGGGAGTAAAAAACAAGCAAAGTTTAAAAAATATGTCACACTGTTGTCAGTCTGCCGTGGCACACCTGAGGATCTCTCACGGCACACTAGTGTGCCACGGCACACTGGTTGAAAAACACTGAGTTAACTATTTCTGAAAAATCTGTGCAAATTTATTTTTTCCAAGAGATGCAAGTAGTCAACTGGACTTATCTTCCTGCTCAATTTGATTCAAACTATTCAATTGTGGGCATGAGTTTCTCTTAGCATCCAAATGAATAACAAAGAAAAAGATCAACTCTGCCTAATTGCTTAAAAAGTATTAAACAAATGTACTTGTTTTGGAATCAACTCTAATCCCTTGTAAAATATCAAATTGCAGCCATAAAATTTGATATTTCAGGATTTTTATATCACAATATTTCACTTTTATTTTTTAAATTGTTTTACTGAAATTAAATGAATTTGTAATACGTAAACGCTAATACAAATTACCTTATATATAATAATTATGATAATTATGATAATTGGCATGACCAAAGGATGAACTCTAGTAAGACTCCATTTCCATTTTCAAACCTTTTTGAATGTAGATTCTAGATATGGTCATATATTGACATGCACACTCTGTTCATTACCATAGTAAAACAGCACAATTGATATTTTTATAACTTACTAGAATCTAACCAGGTCAATAAAAGTGTACATTGCATTGTCCATTATCACAAAAAAAGTAATTTGCCAAGATCACAACCATATCTCAAATATCTATAAAACAGTCTTTAAAGATTACATTTACTTTGCAAGACATGTGGAAGCAGGGGCAAAAATAAACTAAAAAAATACAAAGAAATTCTTGACTAGCTTTTTCTGGTTTTGGGAGCAATCATCAAAATGCAGGGAAATTAAATGGAATCAACGTAATTATTACATACATAAATTGTAACATGATAAGATATTATACTTTTCTATTACCATTTTTATCTGTTTATTAAATTTCCTTTTTTTTTTTTTAAAAAAAAAAGAAAGAATGTTTTAATTAAAAATGTCTTAAAGGGACACTGAACCCAATTTTTTTCTATTGTGATTCAGATAGAGCATGCAATTTTAAGCAACTTTCTAATTTACTCCTATTATCAAATTAGTTTCATTCTCTTGGTTTCTTTATTTAAAATGCAAGGATGTAAGTTTAGATGCTGGCCCATTTTTGGTGAACACACTGTGTTGTTCTTTCTGATTGGTGGGTAAATTCACCTACCAATAAACAAGTGCTTTCCATGGTTCTGAACCAAAAAAATAGCTTCTTTTTCAAATAAAGAAAGCAAGAGAACGAAGAAAAAATGATAATAGGAGTAAATTAGAAAGTTGTTTAAAATTACATGCTCTATCTGAATCACAAAAGAAAAAAATTGGGTTCAGTGTCCCTTTAATTAGTACTGAGTGGCTATACTCAATACTGAACAAAATAATGTAATTTTTCAAATGGATATTAGCACAATCAATTTCATCAGGTGTTTATAATTGAGCAACTAGGATGTTGATAGATTTCTCGTAGCAGCTCCATTATAGAGAGTCTCATAGGAGTTTAAGAAAACACTAGAAGTATATAATTTGAACTAAAATGGACCTTTAAAAAAATTGCCTTATCAGATTCTTACATTGCTGTATCATATTTGGCCTTAATTATATATTCTCAGGGACCTGAAATAAAGATGAAGGGCTTAGCTCTCCTGCTCACGTGTTAACTTTGATAGAAGGGGCTTTATGAGTGTGTTGGGTTGTGCTCGTATTATTATTTGATAAAGAGTGTAAACCTAAATTCCAAAAAGAGTAGAACTTTGAATATCGTGACCGCATTAACGTATTCTCCCATAGACTTAAATGGAGCACGCAAGCTACAAAACATCAGCCATACTTGCGCAACCAGATTATGTTTATTTGACAGTGCTAAACCAGACATGAATGATGAATATTTCACATTCCAATGTTCTTCACATAGAAGAATATGTTCTATTTATTCTTAAATACATATTTTCATATATATATGATGATTTTTTGGTAAAATGTATATACACACACATATATATATATATATATATATATATATATATATATATATATATATATATATATATATATATATATATATATATATAGTAAAACAAAGAAAGGTCCAGACAGGGAGCTCAAAGCAAAAAGTGAATATTTATTAGCAATACAGTATAAAAGCTTCTAAGATTATTATTACTAGGCAAATGGCTATGATTGGCAGCAGAAAAGGGGCTGGGGTGGGCGTCTGATATATATATATATATATCTATAGTAAACAATGAAAATGACCTATTAACATTGATCAACTATTTGTGCACATGCGAGGAGCCAATCCAATTCAACTATGAGATTGGCCATGAACGTATCCACTTTTTGGACCTTTGCATTTTCAAAGGAAGTACTGAGGAATGGTGCTTCCTTAAAACCACGCTGTTCACAAAACCCACTGACAGGAACACGTAACTACAGTCTGCATCCATCCATCCATTACAGCTTAAAAAAGGAATAATTAAGCCCCAACTTCTGAGGGTGAATCAAAATAACTCTGATACATCCAGAGAAGAGAAGCACAATTTATGGATATGACAACCAAATTCCTTCAGCGAGGATATTTGGAGTCTATCATTGATGAAATACTTAAAAAGGTTTCAAACCATGACCAATAAACAGTCTTCTCCAACCTGAATTCAGAAACGCCGGCAATAGAAGATAAGTTGAATTATCTAATCACGTACTCCCTTCCACGCAACAGATTAAAAATTCTTTAGTTAAAAATTTGCCATTGATCAATGAGGACCCCAGTCTTACATTTGTGGGTGCTTCGCCACCCGGAATGGTTTATAAACAAAGTTGTAGCCTTAAATCATTTTTGATGAAAATGGACCCTTGGAAGAGGCAGGACACCTGGCTACAATCCAATAAGATGGGTTGTTTTAAGTGTGGGAGTTGCGTCACATGCAACACATTTCTCTCAGTACAAAGATTTCATCATCCCAGTAACAATAAGATGTTCCAGATTAGACACCGACTCACCTCCACATCAGACTTTGTGGTTTATGTACTTATCTGCCCATTTGGCAGGTTCTATGTGGGTAAGACCACAACCACCTTCAGGGAGAGGCTCACAAACCACAAAAGTGCAATTAGAACAGCCATCAAAGATAGGAAGTCTGATCAACCGGTGGCCAGACACTTTTTTACCCATAACTACTCAATTTCCAACCTGACAGCAATACTGATTGACAGGTTCCCTCCTCTTAAGAGGGGTGGTGATCGAGAAAATGAGCTATTAAGATGTAAAACAAAATGGAACCTCAGTGTGAGGATTTATTATATAATTAATATGAACCCAGTTGTATCTACTCCACTCAGTCTCACACCAAACCTAGGTACCTTGATAAACTAGGAACCTTATTCTGCTCATTGACTGAGGGTGACCTGTTTAGGTCAAAAGTAAATAACAACTATCTTTAGTTGCTGGAGATATGCACAACAATGTGAATGTGCTAATACTCTCCTAAGTAATATAATAGCATTTGCTAAACAATAGATAATCTCTTTGGATATAGAATAAATTATAACTTTATGTAATTGAAGCTCTGTTAGTATCTCTTTAAATAGATTGTAGCTTATCACTCAGGTACGATGCTTAAATGTTCAGGTTAGTAAAGTTCATATGCAACCTTATTTATGAATGCAGCAGAATTGTTATGGCAGTGTATTGTATGCAGAAATAACCAGGATATATGCAGAAGATGTTAAACATGCACACTTTCCATTAGTAACGTATATGTATAAGCTTGATTTGTTAGTATATACAGTCTTAGGTACATATGAAATTAGCGTAACTTCAGCAATAACTTTATGTTTAGTACGATACCCAACACTTCATGACCAGCGTGTACTTGTGAAGACTTTGCTTGCTAGCAATTCAGTTGTCCTGAGAAGCAGTGTAGAATCCAGCAACAGAGAGGAGCTGCGACACTGACTCCCGGAGTGCTGATGACGTCAGACGCCGAACTACTGCAGACACGCTGTATGTCAGTTAGCGTTTCAGAATGAAGTATGCTGTCCTGTGATTGAAGAGAACTTTGCAGATATAAAGTTAGAAAACAACTTGACGAAAATGGAGAGAGCTTCTTGAAAGTTGTGATCACTCCTCATGTGAATCAAATTACCAAGCATCGATGAATTAGAGAGGAGGGCTTATAAAGGCATAACGGTCATGTGATATTATGTTTAAAGGGACAGTGAAACGTGGAAAACATGAAGTATAGAGATTGAGAATTACTGTGATATGACAGGACACCCCCCTTAACGATCTGCTCCGCAGATCAGGGTTTGGGACGGTCTGGATGTCTGCGATGAAACAGAGATACCAATCTAGGGGCTGATAAGTTAGTGGATGGTTCCCAAGAATCCTCTTCTGATGAATAATTTTTCCACCGAACTAAATACTGTAGAGAATTCTTATAGAATCTAGAATCCAAAATGGAATCAACTTCATATGATACTTCATCCTCAATGAGTGTCGGAACTTGAGTTGTCAAGACTTGATCTCTGACTGGAACATAAGGTTTCAAAAGGGATACATGAAATGTTGGATGTATCTTAAAAGAACTTGGTAGTTGTAAAGTGACAGCATTAGCATTAACAATCCTAATAATTTTGTAAGGACCAATAAACAGAGAACCAAGCTTTTTACTGGGAATGTGAAGCTTCAAGTGTTTAGAAGACAACCAAACTAGATCTCCCACCTTATACTCAGGAGGTTTCGTTCTCCTTAAGTCATAATAACGTTTTTGCCTTTCTTGAGATTGTAGTAAAATCTGTTTTAGTTGAATGAATTCTTCAGCAATTGTATTCACAGTGTCTTTTACCAAGGGACAAGAACTTTCTGATCTTTGAAGAAGATGATAAGAGGGATGAAACCCATAGTTAATGAAAAATGGAGTTGTATTGGTAGATGAATTAATGGTGTTATTATATGAGAATTCAGCAGTAGGTAGAAGAGAAGACCAGTTGTCTTGCTGAAATGTACAGTAGCATCTTAGATATTGCTCTAAACTCTGATTAGTCCTTTCGGTCTGACCGTTTGTTTGAGGATGGTAAGCTAAACTCAAACGGCGATCAATATGCAAACTAGAACAGAGTTGTGTCCAAAATCGAGAGGTAAATTGTGTACCCCTGTCAGTCGTAATAGACTTAGGTAACCCATGCAATCTGACAATATGTTTGATGAACAAATCTGCTGTTTCTGAAGCTGTTGGCAAAGTGTGAATAGGTATAAAATGTGCCATTTTTGAAAAGAGATCCACAACAACCAGGATGACTGTGTTGTTAGAAGAGGGAGGTAGATCGACAATGAAGTCTAGGGCAATATCTTGCCAAGGTCTGTCAGCGATTGGAAGAGATAGAAGTAAACCATAAGGGTGAATTCTTTGAGATTTACATTTGGTACATACAGCACACCCTTGTATGTACTGTTTTACAGACTGAATCATATGCGGCCACCAGAAATCCCTTTGAATTAAATGAAGAGTTTTCTTGAAACCAGGATGTCCTGAAAGTGGAATATCATGTGCCATAGCTAAAATGTCATTCCTAAGAGATTCTGGAACATACAGTGCATGACCATGGTAAAAAAATCCATCATTACCTTTATGAATCCTAGAATCATTGATCAATGGATCATTCTGTTGTTGTTCTTTGAGAATAGATGTTTTCCCCACTAAGAGGCCAATGAATTTTTCTGGTGGTATTATTGAGTTTAGTTCAGAACTCTCAGTTAATGGAGTTGAATATCTAGATAGAGCATCTGCCTTTGTATTTCTTACTCCTGGACGATAAGTGATTATAAAATCAAATCTAGTAAAGAATAAACTCCATCTGACTTGTCTGGAAGAAAGACTTTTGTTAGTTTTTAGATATTGTAGATTACGATGATCTGTAAATATGATGATTGGAAATCTTGCGCCTTCTAATAGATGTCTCCAAAATTCTAATGCAGCCTTGATGGCTAGAAGTTCTTTTTCCCCAATTGGATAATTAATTTCGGCCGAATTCATAACCCGAGAATAATATGCAACAGGATGAAGCATGTTGGTAGAAGAATCTCTTTGAGACAGAATGGCTCCTATTGCAAATTCGGATGCATCTACTTCTAATGTATATTGTTTCGATGGATCTGGGAATTGTAGAATTGGAGTGGTAATGAAACTATGTTTGAGAGCGTTAAAAGAATCATCTGCCTGTTGGTTCCAGTGGTATTTGTTATTCTTTCGGGTGAGTAGTGTGAGAGGTTTTGCGATAGTAGAGAAACCTTTAATAAATTTTCTATAAAAATTTGAGAATCCTAGGAATCTCTGGAGCTCTTTCTTATTTTTTGGAATAGGCCAGTTAGTGATAGCTTGTACTTTGTTGTCCTCCATGGATATTCCTTTTGGTGAAATATGATACCCCAGGAAAGAAATAGTATCAGAATTGAATATACATTTTTCTGCCTTAACATATAAGTTGTTCTGTCTTAATCTTGAAAGAACTGTTCTGACATGTTGTATGTGATCCTCTTTGGAATTTGAATAAATGAGAATATCGTCCAAATAAATGACAATGTATGTGTCAAGTAAATCTTTGAAAACATCATTAATGAAAAACTGAAAAGTTGCAGGTGCATTGCACAAACCAAAAGGCATGACACAATACTCATAGAGACCATACCTAGTGCGAAAGGCAGTTAACCATTCATCACCTTTGCGAATTCTAATGAAATTATATGCACCTCTTAAATCCAGTTTGGTGAAAATGGTAGCACCCTGTAACCTCTCTATGAGTTCTGGAATAAGAGGTAAAGGATATCTATTTTTTATTGTACAGTTGTTTAGTTGTCTATAGTCAATTATAGGCCTGAGACTGTCATCTTTATTCTTCACGAAAAAGATCCCGGCACCAGCTGAAGATGTAGAAGGCCGAATAAAACCTTTCTTAAGATTTTCCTCAAGATATCCTTTGAGATGAAGCAGTTCTGGTTCAGAGAGTGGATATATACGACCATAAGGGATTTTACTGTTTGGTTTTAAATCGATAGGACAGTCGTAGGGTCTGTGGGGAGGTAGAGATTGAGCCTCAACCTTATCAAAAACATCATAAAAATCTGAGTACTCTGTTGGTATATTTGTGATATCAACCTGTAATATAGTTTGTGATTGTGTACAGTGTTTTTTACAATATGGTGAGTCGAAGGAAATAGTACCACTATTCCATGAGATGTTTGGTTGATGTTTCTTTAGCCATGAAAGTCCTAGAATTATGGGGTACAAAGGAGAATGAATAACCTCAAAGGTACACAATTCAGAGTGACCTGATGAAAATGTTAATGATAATGGATCTGTATGATGGGTAACAGGACCTGAATTGATAAAAGAACCATCAACAACTCGAATAGGTAATGCAATTAATTTTTTAATTATAGGAATCTTGTGATTTTCAACAAAGGATGAATGAATGAAATTATTAGTTGCTCCTGAATCGATTACCACCTGGGCTTTAAGTTGATGTTGATCCCACTGTAGACAAACAGAAAGAGTAAAGTGAGATGAGTTTTTTATAACAGTCTCATTTAAATGAGCTATCTCTTGCTTACCCTTTTTTGATTTTAACAGAATTGGACACTCCTTTACTCCGTGGTCCTTAGCAGCACAATATAAACAAAGATTAAGTTGTCTTCGTCTAGCCTTTTCTTCAGGTTTAAGAGGACCTTTGACAAAACCTATCTCCATAGGCTCATCTGTTGAACGGACAGTGGAAACTGAATGAGAGCTATAGGCTTTCTTGGTGGATAATTCTGATGACCCTCTTTCAATCTTCCTTTCCCTCAAATGACGATCAATAGATATAGACAAGGTCATAAGATTTTCTAAGTCCTTAGGAATAACCACACGTGCCAATTCATCTTTTAGAGCATCCGCTAATCCAATACGGAATTGATTTGTCAAAGCTGGGTTATTCCACTGTGTGTCAGGTGCCCATCTTTTGAAATCGGTTATATATTCTTCTACAGGGCGTCTACCTTGTCGCAGATGTCTGATAGAATTTTCTGCTGAAGCTTGTTTGTCGTGATCTTCATATAGTAAGGACATGGCATTAAAAAATGATTCTAATGAGTTTAAGATAGGATCTTCTTTCTCATAGTATGCATTAGCCCATGCCTTGGCTTCACCAGTGAGATAAGAAATTACCGTTAGAACTTTAACCCTTTCGGTAGGATAGGTTCTTGGTTTCAATGAAAATAATAAAGTACATGAATTTTTAAAGTCTCTAAATTGAGTTCTGTCTCCAGAAAATCTCTCAGGTGGACATATTTGTGGCTCAGGAGAAACAAGAGGTGATGGTAAAGTTTGAGCAGGTACATGATCCCTAATATATTTTCGTAATTCCTGATTTTCAACTTGGAGGTCCCTAAGACCCTGGATCATTATATCCATATTTTGAGAAAGGGTTCCAACACGGTTGGACAATTCAGTAACATCCATTATAGATACAAGTGGGTTAAGGGTGGCTTGGTAATATGTGAGGATTTATTATATAATTAATATGAACCCAGTTGTATCTACTCCACTCAGTCTCACACCAAACCTAGGTACCTTGATAAACTAGGAACCTTATTCTGCTCATTGACTGAGGGTGACCTGTTTAGGTCAAAAGTAAATAACAACTATCTTTAGTTGCTGGAGATATGCACAACAATGTGAATGTGCTAATACTCTCCTAAGTAATATAATAGCATTTGCTAAACAATAGATAATCTCTTTGGATATAGAATAAATTATAACTTTATGTAATTGAAGCTCTGTTAGTATCTCTTTAAATAGATTGTAGCTTATCACTCAGGTACGATGCTTAAATGTTCAGGTTAGTAAAGTTCATATGCAACCTTATTTATGAATGCAGCAGAATTGTTATGGCAGTGTATTGTATGCAGAAATAACCAGGATATATGCAGAAGATGTTAAACATGCACACTTTCCATTAGTAACGTATATGTATAAGCTTGATTTGTTAGTATATACAGTCTTAGGTACATATGAAATTAGCGTAACTTCAGCAATAACTTTACGTTTAGTACGATACCCAACACTTCATGACCAGCGTGTACTTGTGAAGACTTTGCTTGCTAGCAATTCAGTTGTCCTGAGAAGCAGTGTAGAATCCGGCAACAGAGAGGAGCTGCGACACTGACTCCCGGAGTGCTGATGACGTCAGACGCCGAACTACTGCAGACACGCTGTATGTCAGTTAGCGTTTCAGAATGAAGTATGCTGTCCTGTGATTGAAGAGAACTTTGCAGATATAAAGTTAGAAAACAACTTGACGAAAATGGAGAGAGCTTCTTGAAAGTTGTGATCACTCCTCATGTGAATCAAATTACCAAGCATCGATGAATTAGAGAGGAGGGCTTATAAAGGCATAACGGTCATGTGATATTATGTTTAAAGGGACAGTGAAACGTGGAAAACATGAAGTATAGAGATTGAGAATTACTGTGATATGACACTCAGACTCAATACTCTAGCTCCAGAGGGACTTAATGTACAACTAGATTTTGCTTTGTTCTATTGAGCTTATGTACTCAAAGCCCTATGTATCTATCTCTTGTGTCTTTTTCCCTGTGAACATCTTCTTTTTTCTTGAACTTTCACCTCTGAATCTGGGGCTGTCCTCTTTTGTCTTGTTAACCAGCTGATACATCCCAGCAACATTGGGATGGTTTCTGCGGTCAATGTATAACCCTGCCATATTTCATCTGCTGCTGTCTATATATATCCCTACCATAGTGCCATAGTTTTTGGTTTAGTGCCATCTTCTATTTAGCATCTCATTAGGTATTTGTAATAAAGGGTAGCCGATGTTGTTAATATATATCCCTACCACAGTTCCATACTATTGGATTTATTGCCAATTTTTATGTTGCAGTTTATGATACCATGTGACGACATATTATAAAACTGTCATACCATTATGGTGGAATTAGTAAGGGGCATTGAGTTAACCCTGGAAATATGTATTTTCATGAGGTGGTGGGACTGGCATTGAGTCATTGCTCTTTGTTGTGACTTATTTGCTGCCTTGTGAGTCTAAGGGTTACATGCAAACTGACTTGAGAACTTGGTCATATATTACTGTGTTGTTATGCATCGGCTGCTCCTAAAACTGTTTTGTTATTTTGCCTCTCTGATTGGGCTTTTAGCCGTCAGAGTGGTGATGCTGTCTATAATAGTTGTTTAGCTGTTTTCAATTGGTTTCCCCCCACGACACATATATTTAATTAATGTATACAACACCTGTGTCCTCAGATAATTCTAACGCTATGAGGATTTAAAGGTCTCGTACTTTTTCTTCCATCTGGCATAGAGAGTCTGACTGGCAGCCGCTGCTGTGCCTGTATCTAGTTTTGGTTATATGTAAGTATAACTTGAATTCCTTCAAACTGTGCATGTTGTATAGGTCTCACTACTATTTTACATATTTCCCTGGGATCTACATGGTCTGATACATTACTTGAAAGTTACTAGTGTTTTTATGATAGTTATGTTTGTGCAGTATCGGATATAGTATACACATAGACCGGGCTACATGTGGACTTAGCTGTTAGTATTGCTGATTCAGTGTACTTTGCTAGTGCTCATTAGCACTGAGAGCATTTAAATGTGTCTGTGTGCTGTTTAACACATTGCATCATTTCTCACTGTTTGGTGCTGCGGCTCATTTAGTAGGGTTGCATACTGAGTTTTTTCACTTTTCACCTTTCTCCAGTTCTTTTCCTCTTCTCACCAGTAATGAAGATTCTTGGTTTATGGCTCCCATTAGTGTTTTTATCTCCCCACCTCCTTCTCATTTGTGGGTTCTATGCTATTTTTGGTGATTTGGTGAGCTTTGTTATAGACACTATTTCCTAAAGTGAATTAGCCACATTATATCTTTTTTGTTCACCTTTTCAGCATTTTATGATTAACGCTGATATTGATAAATTGTATCCACTATGCATTTTTCAGCTTTATTAGTAACTCATCAATTATGTGTACTGAATCTATTTTTTGTGTATTTGTTCACTGATGTATGCACTGCCCAAATTTATCTTTGGCTTCGTTTTAACTTTGGTGTCACTGTAGTTCTTTCTGGCTTATCCCTTATCCACATTTGTATCTAGACTGGTGCCCCAGGGCACACAGTTGCAATCATTTTTATTTGCTATAAGTACAGCGGCGACTCCCCCAGTGCCCGTGAACTTCTTGAGTGGCCAGTTTATAGGACGCTTGTTGGTTGCTCTGTAAAATAAATCCTAACCTAAGTTACAATTACACCTAACACTACTCTATCATTATATTAATTAAATAAATGAATCCTATTTAAAACTAAATACTTACCTGTAAAATAAACCCTAATATAGCTGCAATATAACTAATAGTTACATTGTAGCTATTTTAGGATTTATATTTATTTTACAGGCAACTTTGTATTTATTTTAACTAGGTACAATAGCTATTAAATAGTTATTTACTATTTAATAGCTACCTAGTTAAAATAATTACAAAATTACCTGTAAAATAAATCCTAACCTAAGTTACAATTAAACCTAACACTACACTATCAATAAATAAATGTCATTTCTTAGCTATTTTAGGATTTATATTTATTTTACAGGCAACTTTGTATTTATTTTAACTAGGTACAATAGCTATTAAATAGTTAATAACTATTTAATAACTACCTAGCTAAAATAAATACAAATTTACCTGTAAAATAAATCCTAACCTAAGTTACAATTACACCTAACACTACACTATCATTATATTAATTAAATAAATGAATCCTATTTAAAACTAAATACTTACCTGTAAAATAAACCCTAATATAGCTACAATATAACTAATAGTTACATTGTAGCTATTTTAGGATTTATATTTATTTTAAGGCAACTTTGTATTTATTTTAACTAGGTATAATAGCTATTAAATAGTTATTTACTATTTAATAGCTACCTAGTTAAAATAATTACAAAATTACGTGTAAAATAAATCCTAACCTAAGTTACAATTAAACCTACTACTACACTATCATTAAATAAATTTAATTTCTTATTATATAGTGCTAAACATGATTATATATATTCTGTCATGTTATATAACTTGTTGCATATAGCCAGATTGACTTGATGTAATTTATAGACTGTTAAATGCAGTCTCCAGATATTGCTGTCCCTTTAAGTAGTGTGATTAGGTTTTATCCTCTATACACCTGATTAATGCATATGTAATAGACAGGGTGTGTATTGTTTAAGGTTCTATGAATTTGATGGTGGTGTTCCTCTATCTGACATTTGTTATATGTCAGGTATGATTTTAATTTGCACATGCATATTAGAGTTAACAGATGTTCATAGTATGTCTGTCAACATAGGGGTCACATGGTTTGTTTTTTGTTTTCTTTTGCATTAGATGTTTTAATTAGCACTGTTTCAATGTTCTTCTTTGTATGTTTGCAGGACATGTCTTGAAAAAGGCCTGATGTAAGGCAAAAATGTCGACCCTTTAAGTATTACATACAATAAAACCTGAAATATGACAACCCTTTTTTTAAGACATTAATTTTTAAATTAAAGAACTTCAGTATACAAAAATATCAGCTAGCTTATGATATATTATATTAAACTATTAATTACTAAAATGTAATTTGGAAATTCAGTTATCAAAAGGTTTAACCTAATGGAAAAATGTATGTTAATAGACATCAAAACCCCCTAATAGGAACAGTGATGTGAAATGGAATACATGTTGCATTGAGGCTTAAAGGGACAGTGCAGTCACACAGCTGTACCATACATGTTATTAAAATAACTCTTGGTACAGTGTGATCACAATAATAGAACTAGACACATTCAGGAAGGTGGCTATACAAATACAATGTTAAAAAAGCCATCTAAAAAAAAAAAAAAAACATTTTAAAAAACACACTATTATAAAATAAAAAAGTTGTGTCTGCTGCCTTCAATGGGATATTAATATGATGAACAGTAGATATGTGCATGGCGAAAAAAATTTGGTTCGGTTTCGGTTCGGATTGATTCGGATTTTTCGAATTTCGGTTCGGATCGATTCTAATTTGGCAAAATTTGAATGAATTTGTTTCGGATTTATTCAGATTCGAATGAATTCGTTTTGGATTTATTCGGATTCTGATAAATTCGGCTGAATTTGGTTCGATTCGGTTCCGAAATTCAGAATTTTGGTATGTTTTAGGTGGGATATGCTGTGTATTACACTAGTATTATGTACTGTATATTAGGTGTAAATACTAGTGTAATACACGGCCATCCGAATCTACCGAATAAAGTCAGTAGTTAAGAGCTATATGGGCTAACACCGGAATATAAAGCTCTTAACTACAGTGCTAAAGTACACTAACACCCATACACTACCTATGAACCACTAAACCAAGCCCCCCCACATCGCAAACACTATCATAAAATTATTTAACCCCTAATCTGCCGACCGGACACCGCCGCCACCTACATTATAGCTATTAACCCCTAATCTGCTGTCCCTAACATTGCCGACCCCTACATTATAGTTATTAACCCCTAATCTGCCCCCCCAACATCTCCGCAACCTAACTACAAGTATTAACCCCTAATCTACCGATCGGACATCGCCGCCACTATAATAAATGTATTAACCCCTAAACCGCTGCACTCCCGCCTCGCAAACACTATAATAAATTTTATTAACCCTTAATCTTCCCTCCCTAACATCGCCACCACCTACCTACAATTATTAACCCCTAATCTCCTGCCCCCAACGTCGCCGCTACTATAATAAAGTTATTAATCCCTAAACCTAAGTCTAACCCTAACCCTAACACCCCCTTAACTTAAATATAATTTAAATAAAACGAAATAAATTTACTATAATTAAATAAATTAATCCTATTTAAAACTAAATACTTACTTGTAAAATAAACCCTAATATAGCTACAATATAACTAATAGTTACATTGTAGCTATTTTAGGATTTATATTTATTTTACAGGCAACTTTGTATTTATTTTAACTAGGTACAATAGCTATTAAATAGTTAATAACTATTTAATAACTACCTAGCTAAAATAAATACAAATGTACCTGTAAAATAAATCCTAACCTAAGTTACAATTACAGCTAACACTACACTATCATTATATTAATTAAATAAATGAATCCTATTTAAAACTAAATACTTACCTGTAAAATAAACCCTAATATAGCTACAATATAACTAATAGTTATATTGTAGCTATTTTAGGATTTGTATTTATTTTAACTAGGTACAATAGCTATTAAATAGTTATTTACTATTTAATAGCTACCTAGTTAAAATAATTACAAAATTACCTGTAAAATAAATCCTAACCTAAATTACAATTAAACCTACCACTACACTATCATTAAATAAATTAAATAAATTAACTACAAGTACTTACAATTAAATACAATTAAATAAACTAAACTAAATTACAAAAAATAAAAAAATATTACAAGAATTTTAAATTAATTACATCTAATCTAAGCCCCCTAATAAAATAACAAAGCCCCCCAAAATAAAAAAAATGCCCTACCCTATACTAAATTACAAAAGTTAACAGCTCTATTACCTTATCAGCCCTTAAAAGGGCCTTTTGCTGGGCATGCCCCAAAGAAAACAGCTCTTTTGCCTGTAAAAAAACCCCACAATACCACCCCCCAACATTACAACCCACCACCCACATATCCCTACTCTAACCCAAACCCCCCCTTAAATAAACCTAACACTAAGCCCCTGAAGATCTCCCTACCTTGAGTCGTGTTCACCCAGCCGGGCCGAAGTCTTCATCCGATGGGGCAGAAGAGGACATCCAGACCAGCAGAAGTCTTCATCCAAGCGGGGCAAGAAGAGGTCTTCCATCCATCAGAAGTCTTCATCCAGGCGGCATCTTCTATCTTCATCAATTCAGAGAGGAGCGGCAGCATCCTGAAGACATCCGACATGGAGCATCCTCCTCTTTCTTGATCCGACAACTAAATGACGGTACCTTTAAGTGACGTCATCCAAGATGGCGTCCCTTGAATTCTGATTGGCTGATAGGATTCTATCAGCCAATTGGAATTAAGGTAGGAAAAATCTGATTGGCTGATTCAATCAGCCAATCAGATAGAAGTTCAATCCGATTGGCTGATCCAATCAGCCAATCAGATTGACCTTGCATTCTATTGGCTGATCGGAACAGCCAATAGAATGCAAGGTCAATCTGATTGGCTGATTGGATCAGCCAATCGGATTGAACTTCAATCTGATTGGCTGATTGAATCAGCCAATCAGATTTTTCCTACCTTAATTCCGATTGGCTGATAGAAAATTCGGAAATTCGAATCGATCCAAATCTCCGAATTTACCGAATTTTCCGAATTTCCAAATTAATCCGAAACGAATCGCACATGTCTAATGAACAGGAAATCTTGTTCCTAAAAAGAAAAGAATACATGAAAAGTAAAGAACACTATCCTATATTATAAAAGGCCAGGTATGTTTGTCTGATGCAGTAATGCACAGTAGAGACCGCAGCACGAAACAACCATAACTTGCCAAAAGGAAGGATCAGTCAGTGAGGTTCAGACAGCAGAGTGGAGTGCCGGCTCGCACAGGGGGTGTGCAAGGGGGGGGTTTGTGGGCGGGGGCCGTGAGCGTGGGGGAGGCGGCGTAGGCGAGTGGGACTGCTGCACTACTTAAAAATGAGTGGCAGGGAATGGGAAGGAGGGAGAGAAAGGGGATCAAAGTGGATGGGGATTTTGACCCTTGTACACAGGCTTTAGGACTAGTTATCATTATTTAAATAACAAACTGACTTAAAATACATCATGTCGTTTCTACAGTATAACAAATGCATAGAATGTAACTTATACGCATGTACAATATACCCACAGCCCCCTAGTTTAAAAAGATTTGTTCATGGACAAGTTTCTCTCTAGTATTAGAGTTTCAGTTTGCTAATTAAAATTGTATTGCCATTCAGTACTGTCTAAATGGATAATTTACATTACACTTATTTTGAACATGGCTAATGAGTTTTGGTCACCCTATTAGCTGAGCTCAGCTCATTTTATTGGGATGTGGTTTTTAATTAGCAAAAATGGCTATTTCATATACAAAAATAAATCAAATTTCTATTGAAAAAATGACCAAACCTTTTATTTGGATATTTTCAATAAAACCTTTGTGTAAGGGTTGTAGTAACTGTCGGTCCGGAACAGGACCCAGTGGCTAAGTATCACTGCCTCTACATGCTGGATAATAACTAGGATGATTATGATTAGATAAGCTAATCAGGACTTGTTACTTGAGTAGACAAGAATTAATGTTGCCATTTTAGTAGTAAAACTTGAATTGTTTTGCAGTTTGTTGTCAGTTATGGACAGATATGTAGCAAGATTATGCTTGTGAATTCTGTGTTTTTTCCAGTTCTGACAACTGGAAGTGCATAGAACAATTTTCAGTATTAGTTAGCAAAAAGAATAATATAAAGAATATTGCAAAGGTATGTTATTCTGCTCATGATTTTATATACCTTTAAGAACGTGATCAGTAAGACTGGAATCTAGTTGGAAGATTTGACTGGATTACAACTGAGTAAATAAAATTTGAATTGTAGCAATTTTAGCCAAATTAACAAATGGTATATATATATCATATACTTAACGGCCACTTTGTTGTGTGGACAAAAATTCCTTGTTGATGTCAGAGGTCAGAGGAGAATAGGCAGACTGTTTTGAGATGATAGAAAGGCAACAGTAACTCAAATAACTTGTTACAACCAAGATATGCTGAATACCATCTCTGAATGCACAACACGTCAAACCTTGAAGCAGATGGGCTACAGCAGCAGAAGACCACACCTGGTGCCACTCCTGTCAGCTAAGAACAGGAAACTGAGGCTACAATTCGCACAGTCTCACCAAACTTGGACAATAGAAGATTGGAAAAACATTGCCTGGTCTGATGAGTCTCAATTTCATCTGCGACATTCAGATGGTAGGATCAGAATTTGGCATAAACAACATAAAAGCATGGATCCATCCTGCCTTGTATCAACGGTTGAGGCTGGTGTGGTGGTGTAAAGGTGTGGGGGATATTTTTTTGGCACAGTTTGGGCCCCTTAGTGCCAATTGAGCATTGTTTTAACACCACGACCTACCTGAGTATTATTGCTGACCATGTCCATCCCTTAATGACTACAGTGTACCCATCTTCTGATGGCTACTTCCAGCGGGATAATGGACCATGTCACAAAGCTTAAATCATCTCAAACTGGTTTCTTGAACATGACAATGAGTTCACTGTACTCCAATGGCATCCACAGTCACTTGATCTCAATACAATAGAGCACCTTTGGGATGTGGTGGAACGGGAGATTCGCATCATGGATGTGCAGTCAACAAATCTGCAGCAACTGCGTGATGCTATTTTAAAGCCTTTCTATTACATAAAAAGTCAGACAAATTCTGAAGATACAATTTGGCTTAGAAAAAGGATATTCAATTTGAAAAACTATCATCATGAATATAAAATGGCACTTTTTTAACTTGTTCAAAATAGTTTTACATAAATAAAAAAGGTGAGTCAAAGATGTTCGTTTTAAATTTGAAAATTTCAAACGGCATGTTTGTGCAATACTAGGCATTAACAAAGTCAAAGTACAGGAACGTCAATGGAAAAAATGGAAAATATTTACGTAAAACTTACCTTTGATAAAATACTTTTTATATTGCCAAAGCTCTCCTAATATAATAATTTGTATTTAACAAATTATAAAATAAGACATGGTAGCAGAAAAAAGGTAAATATAACAAATGTATTAATTAGATCTATATACGTTTGAAAAAACCCAGATATGAATCACTTTTATGGTTAAATATTAAAAATGCAAGACAAATATTTTAAATATTATATATATGTAAACATTCTGAATATTATAAAAATATTTATTTTAAAACATATTTATTTTAAGATGACATATTTGTTTTTGTTTTCCTTGCAGAGCATACGGCAAAGTATATTAATTAGGCTATTTACATGATTTCCTAATTTAGAGCGGCAAAACTTGCCTTCAGCTAACAAGTAATTGGAATTACAATTGCTTGTGATATCACAGGTTTGCTAATTAAACAGACTTCATCAAGTTCCTAAAGGGTAAGTGGGCATTTTTCAACATCACAGTGTTGTGGGTCTTTGTGTCGCTCCTTATCAGTACCCTTAGGAATATCCATGGATTCTAACAAACTCAAACCCTAAAGCTAGACCTTGATAGGACCTTGCTTTTAAATAGCTGAAATTACATTATTTTTTTTGTATGTAAACAAGACATACATACAAATAGTTACAGAACTTACAGCAGGGTCACATTTTGATGTATTACTGCAAAAGGCTGAGTTTTGGTACAAGTTAAAGGGATATAAAACAACATTTTTCTTTCAGGAATCATGCAATTTTATACAACGTTCTAATTTACTTCTATTATTAATGTTGTCTTTGTTCTCTCTGTATCTTTTAGTGAAAAGCAGGGACATTTGCTTAGAAGCCAGCCCATTTCTGGAGCATTATATGGCATGAGTATTGCAAAAATGTTATCCATTTGCAAAAGCACTTGATAACAGCACTATGTCTTAGCAGGTAGTGCTCCAGATATCTACCTAGGTATTTCTTCAACATATATTATCAAATTTGCTTTGTTCCCATGATATTCTAAGTAAACTGGAAACTTTTTTTTTAAAAAAGTATGCTCTCTCGGAATCACATTTTTTTTTTTGGGGGGGGGGGGGGTCATAGCCCTTTAAAGATACTATGGCCTTTAATTTTTTTTTCAGATTCAAAATTAATTTTTAACACATTTAAATAATATTGTTAGTTTATTGATAAATGACAGCAGTTAACCATCATGAGTATACAACTCATCCTTTGTTTTCAAGCAGAGCTTTATTTAATAAGTATATTCTAACACTGATATTATGATGCACAATCACAGGATAAAAAAAGACTAAACTGTAACTGATGATTTGAGAAAATACACACCAAGCTTAGCATTTATATAAGACTGACAATGTATGCTATCTAGAATCTATATCTATATCTAGAATCTATATCTATATCTAGAATCTATATCTTTATTTAGAATCTATATTTGAAATCTATATATGGCATTTGAAAAGCGATAAACAAGACTAACTTAGATAACTAATTATCCCATTTCCCACACAGGAGTACACATAGGAAGCAACCAATGAATGTTCTTCATTTCTACCATGCCAGTTAATTTTCTTATGTCATGTCATCCTCTTTCCACCCAAAACATTACACTTCTCTCACCTATTGATGTGTTTTTGCTTTTGATAAGACACCTTAATCACAACATTAACAATAGTTTTAATAATATCTAGATAAAGACCTATTTGTAAAGTTTAGAACTACAAAATGTCTAAAATATTACTTTGTAAAGGTTACAAACACCGGGTACCTTTCCTTTTCAAATAACTTCCTCTTACAGATTCATGAAATCTAAAGGCTCCATGTACTAAGCAGTCAGAGAGCTGCCCGCTAATATTTTTGCGGCAAAACTCGTGCACGAATGCAAAATGGTATTTACAAAGCCGTCAAATATGTCCAAACCTGCATTTTTAAACTTGGGAGCGTACTTGTCCGCCAATCCTCGATACCACTCTATTTTTCAATGCAAATAGACAGATTTGACAACCAACTCGCAATAATACCAATGTACTAATAAATCTATTTATCCGCACGCTACATTTTTCGCTACCACCTCTGGGATTTTGCCTCGCCACCTTTTAGGTGGTGGGCAAGGTACAAAACAATAGGAAAGTAAACCTAAACGCCAGTCTATACCTATATCAAACTCATAATTGTACTTACATTGTTGATTTTGTGAGCTATGGAGACACTTCTGTATTTGTTTCCTATCTGTTTAATGCAAATCCGGTCTAGAAGACCGGATACTGAAGAAAATGTTGCTAATCGATTAAGAAGAAGGAGATTTCATTTCCCCCATGTATTCCTTCCATGGGTTGGTTTGCACGGCCTTTCAGACCAAGAGATCGTATAAAGTTTCCGACTTGATCGTGAATCCATATTACACTTGTATAGAGAGATAAAAGATTATTTGAAGCCATTGATGGCACGTTCACGGGCTATTCCTGGACTATTGAAACTATTAGCTGCATTGCATTTTATGGTAACAGGGTCCTTTCAGGTGGTTTCGAGCTTCATTATTGGAATAAGTCAATCAGCATTTTCATGTCACTTAAGTAATGTAATCGAGGCTATGATGATTATTTTTCCTCACTATGTTTGCTTGCCATCTACCCAAGAAGAATGGCAATCTATAAAGTCAAATTTCTATAAGATGGCTGGCATGCCAAATGTCCTCGGGGCCATCGACTTTACCCATGTTGCAGTAAGACCACTTTGTGCACGTGAGATTTTTCAGAATAGAAAGCATTTCCATTCATTGAATGTTCAGATTGTCTGTGACCCCAATATGAAGATAATCAGTGTCCATTCAAACTGCCCTGGCTTGTGTCATGATTCATACATCTTAAGGCAGACTGGATTATATCGAAAGTTTGAGGATGGAGACTTGCTCAAAGGATTACTTTTATGTAAGCATAAGTGACGTCAAATTTGTCTTTTTTAATAACCTTTAAAAAAAATAAAATTTGTGTTCAAAGAAAAGATTTAACCAATAAATGTTTCAATAATTAACAAACTATATTTTTTTATTAAATGTAAAATAAGTAATGTATTTTTATAATTCATCTAAGTTGTTCAATTTCTATTAAATGTGTTGTATTGTCTAATTTACTAATAATTCTAAATAATACCATTTTTAATTTCTGATGATTTTTTTTTTCTTCCATAATAGGAGATGGAGGGTACTCATGTACAGAATGGCTGTTGACTCCCTATAACAACCCCCAATGCAAAAAACAAGTTTGTTTCAATGAAGCACATCCATCTACAAGAGAGGACATTTGGTCTTTTGAAAATTAGATTTCACTGTCTCAATCGTTCTGGCGGGGCAATGCAGTATGCACCAGAGAAAGTTGCTAAAATTATATTTGTTTGCTGCATACTACATAATATTGCAATTAAGAGAGGATGCCAGTTAAAGGAAGACATCCCCATACCTACTGATGATTGTACAGAAGAATTATGTAGAGAACAACCTAATAGGCTTGGTATGGCAACAAGGGACATGGTGTCTGAACAATATTTCGATGATTAAATCATATGTCATACTTTTTGCAATAAAAAATCATATTGTTTAATCATTAAAAAAAATCTTCTTTCATATTTATTTATTATTTTGTATTTTAAACAATAAAAAGGTATGTTCCATAAAATATTAAAGACAAAAATAATCAGGGTTCTCATCATCAGACATAATAATTGGCAAGTCATGGAATACAACCACAACCAATTCATATGTAACTGATATGTATACTTCCATCCAACCAAAAATGCATATTATGACACATATACCTATATTAATAATTTTTTCTTCACATAAAAAGGTACAAAAATAAAAAATATGATTTTATTGATAAAGGGAAGACATAACAATGGTCTTGGTAAACATCCTTAAACTTCCACATTAATGAGATTGGGTTTAGGTATGCACCTGGCTATTTTACCTGTGGATCTCTAATATGGTCATTTGCACTTTCATGTTTAGAAAAAAAAAATAAAAAAGAAAGAGAGAGAGAGAAAAAAAAAAAAAAATTAAAAAAATATATATATATATATATATATATATATATATATATATATATATATATATACAGGGAGTGCAGAATTATTAGGCAAGTTGTATTTTTGAGGATTAATTTTATTATTGAACAACAACCATGTTCTCAATGAACCCAAAAAGCTGAATAGTTTTGGAAGTAGTTTTTAGTTTGTTGTTAGTTATAGCTATTTTAGGGGGATATTTGTGTGTGCAGGTGACTATTACTGTGCATAATTATTAGGCAACTTAACAAAAAACAAATATATACCCATTTCAATTATTTATTTTTACCAGTGAAACCAATATAACATCTCAACATTCAAAAACAAAACAAAAACAAATCAGTGACCAATATAGCCACCTTTCTTTGCAAGGACACTCAAAAGCCTGCCATCCATGGATTCTGTCAGTGTTTTGATCTGTTCACCATCAACATTGCGTGCAGCAGCAACCACAGCCTCCCAGACACTGTTCAGAGAGGTGTACTGTTTTCCCTCCTTGTAAATCTCACATTTGATGATGGACCACAGGTTCTCAATGGGGTTCAGATCAGGTGAACAAGGAGGCCATGTCATTAGATTTTCTTCTTTTATACCCTTTCTTGCCAGCCACGCTGTGGAGTACTTGGACGCATGTGATTGAGCATTGTCCTGCATGAAAATCATGTTTTTCTTGAAGGATGCAGACTTCTTCCTGTACCACTGCTTGAAGAAGGTGTCTTCCAGAAACTGGCAGTAGGACTGGGAGTTGAGCTTGACTCCATCCTCAACCCGAAAAGGCCCCACAAACTCATCTTTGATGATACCAGCCCAAACCAGTACTCCACCTCCACCTTGCTGGCGTCTGAGTCGGACTGGAGCTCTCTGCCCTTTACCAATCCAGCCACGGGCCCATCCATCTGGCCCATCAAGACTCACTCTCATTTCATCAGTCCATAAAACCTTAGAAAAATCAGTCTTGAGATATTTCTTGGCCCAGTCTTGATGTTTCAGCTTGTGTGTCTTGTTCAGTGGTGGTCGTCTTTCAGCCTTTCTTACCTTGGCCATGTCTCTGAGTATTGCACACCTTGTGCTTTTGGGCACTCCAGTGATGTTGCAGCTCTGAAATATGGCCAAACTGGTGGCAAGTGGCATCTTGGCAGCTGCACGCTTGACTTTTCTCAGTTCATGGGCAGTTATTTTGCGCCTTGGTTTTTCCACACGCTTCTTGCGACCCTGTTGACTATTTTGAATGAAACGCTTGATTGTTCGATGATCACGCTTCAGAAGCTTTGCAATTTTAAGAGTGCTGCATCCCTCTGCAAGATATCTCACTATTTTTTACTTTTCTGAGCCTGTCAAGTCCTTCTTTTGACCCATTTTGCCAAAGGAAAGGAAGTTGCCTAATAATTATGCACACCTGATATAGGGTGTTAATGTCATTAGACCACACCCCTTCTCATTACAGAGATGCACATCACCCAATATGCTTAATTGGTAGTAGGCTTTCGAGCCTATACAGCTTGGAGTAAGACAACATGCATAAAGAGGATGATGTAGTCAAAATATTCATTTGCCTAATAATTCTGCACTCCCTGTATATATATATATAGATGTTGAGGGACACATATCAAAAACGTGAGACATAAAACTTCTCATTGATAGCGTCTGAGAGAGATAGAGTGAAATGAATATGAATCTAGATAAAGTGACAGAATTCAAATTGTCTTATAATGTATATAGACAGAAATATCTAAATAGATAGATTGTTAAAATAAATTATTAAATAGAGAGACAGAGAGAGAGAGAGAGAGATAAATCACCAAATTTAAAAAATAAAAAATAAAATCTTCAATGAAATGAAAAGATGACTCATAAAGTCTGCTATTTGGTTACAATATATTGTCTGCGTGACATAACAGTATTGTCTAGAGCTTCTATAGCAATTGTCGATACTGTTTATTGTTTTCATTACCATTTTAAATGCTGGTGTTAATCCATTTTAACATTTCTCATTCAATTAGACGGTTAAATTGACAGTCTAGTCAAAATTAAAGTTTCATCATTCAGATAGGAAATTTAATCAACTTTCCAAATTACTTTGATCATCAAATTTGCTTTGTTCTCTTGTTATTCTTATTTGAAACAAAACCTAAGTAGGCTCATATGCTAATTTTGAAGTCCTTGACTGCTGACTCTTATAACATGTGTTTTTAAATTCCTTTTCACAACAAGAAAGTGTTGAAAGTGGCGGCACTGTGTTACCTCCAGGGAACCAAGCTGCCCATGTCCTCTGAGTCAACCTTGTTGCTTTCACCTCCAAAATAAAAGAGCTCATAATAGTGTAGTAGATTTCAGACAACGTGGTAGGTGCACAAACTGGTTATACTCACAAGATTGAAGTTAAAATAAGCCTTTTATTAAAATGATTACAAAGATGTTTTCAGGTGCAGCTTCAGGTTTTATTTAAAATACAGCTTAACGCGTTTCAGCTAAAAGAAGCCTTTATCAAGAGCATAAAGTTAAAACAATTTCTGGAACAAATAACTGTGGTGCCATGGTATCTGGAGGTTTTTGCTAGCCAACCAGGCCCAGTCGCTAGGTTCATATCTATCAAGCCACATCCGAGGGTCGGATATCGCTGAACCGGCTTGCCACTCATCAGGCCACAAGTTGGTCAGAAGCAGGGTCTTCAAAAACTCCCCTGTCAGGAGCTACATGAATCTTTTACCCATTGAATATGACTCAGAGCGCTGCGTGGCTGACACTCTCCCAGGACCTTGGGATTAAGAAGATAAAAGAAACGGGTTATACTGCATCCACTTTCCGCCGAGGTAGGAGGTTTTCAAGGAATGTAAAAAAGTGCGGCTTGATATGAGCTATAGACAGCAAGTGCTCTGAGATAGGCACTGTGCCCCTGGAGGGGAAATCAAAAGGGTCTACTGATGCCTGCATTTGCTCTGACCTAGACTTAAGCATACAACTCAGATATGTACTTTTTGGCTTCTTTGTCTATACCCATCATCTGCTTTACCCCTTATGTGGAAATAACATTTCTCCAGTAAACAGTTTTTTATACTGACTGTATAAAGGCTATGCCTGGTATTTACTCTGCTCAGGAGAACTGTGTCTTGCTTTTCCTTTTTGTATCTGTCGGTGCTGGCTGCCCAGATATTTTTAATCTATATATGTACAAAATAGGCTAACAAATTCAATGGTGCCTATACTACTGGCATTCTAGTGAGATCTTCACATGACTCCCTAGGCAGTAATACAGTGACACCTGATACGTAACAACTTTCTGCTATCAACTGCTGCCTAGTTTTTTTTATTTTGTCTCTGGACTATCAGTCTCCCTTATTGATAAGGCATTGCTACAAGAAAGAAGAAAAGTAAAGCAGAAACTGTCAATATTAACCCACATTTTCTGTCAGCTGTCAAAAAGTGTATTCTGGAGATAGACTCTGACATACTGTATATAATTGAACTTGCAATATTATTTGCTGGATATAAGAAACCATAGTGACAACAATAGCTCTGCATTAAGGCACAGTGTATATTTTGTGTTGTTTGTTTGCTTCAGTAACTGGTACTTAATATTTTATTTAGAAACTGTGAAATAACTTTTAATGGGCTACATACTGTATACGTTTTTAAAGAAATATATATATCAGATATGCAGCAAAAACAAATCATAGCTAGTAACAGAAGCAAGTGGCTTCTTTAACACAAAATGTTAGAATTGTTTGGTAAGATCTAAAAGCCGTTTATGTTCTTGAGAGTGTAGCCAGCCAAGAGAGTAATATTACATATTATGCAAAAGTTCATACTTTTTAATCAGAAAATAATATAAGGTGAAGTACAGTCTGCTGAAACTATTAAGCTATAAATCAGAGGTGGAACCTATGCTTAAAATACTTTGAGTGTGATAAAGCTGTTTCTGGTAAACTGTTTTCACTCGGCCACAGATTATGCATAATTAGAGAACCAGTCACCTAAAGCAGATAATTTAAAAGAGAGGGGGGAGGAAAGAGATGGGGGGGGGGGGAGAGAAGGAAGAGGAAAGAAGAAAAGGAAAGTAGAGAGGGGGAAGAAAAAAAAAGAAAAGAAAAAAAGGCTTATATTTGTATATACACACCATAACTTTCACATGGACACTTGATTTATATACATCCTGAGAGGTGTCACTATTTGTCGTTATAGCAAGACACACCAACTATTTTTCAGGATCTCTAGATTTTTTATTTTTTATTTCCCTTGATTGTTTGGTATTGTTCATTGGACAGTTTTAGTATATGGATAAGTACCTGATCACACATAAAAATAAATCACCTAAAATGCCTCCTAAACCCCCCCCCCAAAAAAAAACTATAAACAGCTTAGATAACACTGAAAGTGGTTCTTTAGAGGCCACAGCTGTATCTTACACCAATATAGACACAGACAACTTAGTGAAACAAATCTCCAATATCTTTATCCCCCAGTTTGAAGGTCTCAAAAAAAACATCAGCAGTCTCTCTCTTGAAGTTAAACAATTTGGCAATAGAATAACCAATGTAGAGAATAGAGTAAGAAATTGAATACACAGTAACCTCACAAAATGCCTTAGCTAAATCACAAATGCAAAAAATACAACTTCTAAAAAATCGAGTAGATGAGCTTGAAGATAGAACACACAGAAACAATCTAAAAATAGTGAGGCTACCTGAAACACCAGAATATTCATATCTGATGAATCTTACATCCATTATACTCCCTCAGGCCCTCGAAATATCAACAGACCATCTACCCCTGGCTATAGAGAGAGTACACAGGATCGGGAAATTTTTGATAGGGGAAAGGCAATAACCCCCAGAAGACCTATTATGATAAAGTTCCCAAATTTTCAGGATAAAGTGAAATTGATATACCACTATCGTAAGATGGCCCCTTTCAAGTTAAACTCCAACTCTATTCTGATTTTCCAAGATTATTCGGCTGATATCCTAAGCAAAAGGCGAGAAATGGCCCCCTATTGCACGCAGCTAATAAACATAGGAATTAAATCTCCTCTTATCTACCCAGCAAAACTAAAAATTCTCCATGAGTCTAAAACTATAATCGTAAATAGAGCAGAGGATGCTAAAAAAATCACAGAAAGTGTCAAGCATAATCCTTAATTTAATGGTTCAGATTATTGGATGTTTTCATGCTTAATATAAGTTAATTTATGCAATGGGTTATATAGCTGCCCCCCCTTTTTTTTCCTCCTTCTCTTATCCCTCACCACATTTAAATATTTATCCACATGAAGGACACAATTACATTTTTATCCTGGAATATTGGTGGAGTAAACTCTCCAATTAAAAGGAAACTTATTATTCATTATCTTAAAATATGTTTACCCGATATCGTTTTTATACAGAAAACACATTTGACTAACTGGGTTGGTGAGGTAGCTTATGCACCGGCTATAAATAAGAAAAATCAGATAATTTTGCAGGTAAAAGATAAAGAAGGTATGTATATTATTATTGAAATCAAAATACAAGGTCTATATTATCTTCTATGTAATCTCTATGCTCCTAGTAAACATTCTCCAAAGTTCTGCCAAAATCTTTACTTAAAATTAATTAACTATACTGATGCTAAATTGATTCTCGGAAGCAATTTCAATCTTACATTTAAGCCTATGATTGATAGATTAAAATGCAGGAATAAAAGCAAGCATAATAGAGAATTGAAACTCCTAGATACATTTGCAAAAAGCCTTAAACTCAAAGACATATGGAGATTACAAAATCCAGACCTGAGAACTTTTACTTTTGAGTGCAAAGCCTTCAAATCTCTTTAAAGAAGATACTTTTTTCTGGTTAACGAGCTATTGTTAGCAACATAGATTAATACGGAGATAATGGACACTGTATTATTAGATCATGCGGTAGTTGTACTCTAGTTGAAGTTAACAAAAGAAAGGCAGATTGGAAAATTATTTTTCCCTACTTTCCCACTCTGAAATATCAGGTTTAGGAATTGGCTGATTGGTAAATGCGGGGGGGGGGGGGGGGATACAGACCTCTTACTTCGCAAACACAGAAATATTTTGGGAAGCCTCTAAGGCCTTCCTTGGGGCAGGATTCAAGGCATATATGATCAAGAGAAAATTTTTTTAGAGCATGTCCCTTTAACAACTCAAGTATGTTAAAGGGACATGAAACCCAAAAAATTGTCTTTCATGATTTAGGTAGAACATACAATTTTAAACAATTTTCTAATTTATTTCTATTCTCTAATTTGTCTCATTCTATTGGTATAATTTGTTGAAGGAGCAGCAATGCACTACTGGTTGCTGGCTGACTACATGGGTGAGCCAATGACAGTCAATATATATATATGAAGCCACCAATCAGCAGCTAGAACCTAGGTTCTTTGCCGCTGCTACCCTTACATAGATAAACCTTTCAGCAAAGGATAACAAAAGAAGAAAGCAAATTAAATAATATAAGTAAATTGGAAAGTTGTTAAAAAATGTATTCTCTATATGAATCATGAAAGAAAAATGTTGTGTTTCATGTCCCTTTAAATATAAAGAGAACCCCAGTACAGAGAACTGGAAACATTATAAAAATGCTAAACCAGAAAGAAAGCTATTTTTTAAGCAAGGGCAATCTCAAATAGATCTAAAAAAGAAAGCATGTTTTAATGTATTTAATCCTAAATCAGCAAAATATTTAGCAAATCTTGCAAAAAGCAGGAAAAAGAAAAACCATATTGCAGCGATACAAGTCCAAGGAACAAGGTATACAACTCCAACATATATTCATAATCAATTTTTCCTTCACTGGAACAAAATTACCCTACCAAAGATCGCCATAGACCAGTTAAACACATTAAATAGTGAAATCACTACAGGAAAAAACGCAAAGGCAACCAATAATGTAGCAAAGGACAAGGCACCGGGACCTGATCAAATCCTCGGTGAATTCTATAAGATTCTGACAACACAGATCTCATCTATTCTTTCTGATTTGTATAATGATTATTTTCTGTCAAATAGGAAACCTTCTATTTTTTTTACGGCAGAAAATATTATTCTTATTCACACAAAAAAACAAAGACCCTGAATCAATGGACACATATCGTCCTATATCGCTTCTTATTGTGACTACAAGATTCTCACACACATTATTGCAAATAGACTTAAAAAAATTCTAGGAGATGTAATCTATACTGATCAGACGGGGTCCATGCAAGGCAGAACCTCGATGAGAAACATCAGAACAGCCATGATTATGATTGAAGCGTTTCACTCCTCAGAGAATAATTTAAACCAATACATGGATTTCACTTTGCTTACAGTCAACACTGAAAAAGCGTTCGACTCTATAGCTTGGGGCCATCTTTTTACTTCAATAAAACATTTCGGTCTGACTGGACTTTTATTTTACTTTATAATCTATGAAAATCCAGTATCTTACTATTACTATTAATGGCCTTTATTCCTCAGGTATAATGTTACAAAAGGGGACTTGACAAGGTTGTCCTTTTTGGGACTTGACAAGGTTGTCCTTTTTGGGACTTGACAAGGTTGTCATTTGTCACCCCTATTATTTAATCTGGCTCACGAACCTCTAGCAATATCATGTAGATCAAAACTAGAGGGTGTTAAACTTTTGAAAAATAAATTTATCGTATCTTTATATGCAGATGATATCCTGTTTTATATGGGAAATACTAAAGAAAACATACTTTTACTTTTAGAATTGATCTAGCTATACAGTTCCTTTTCAGGCTATACAATTGTCATACTCTGCAAGGGAGCAGGTTCAGGAGTAAGGAGCTGATGTGCAGAGGTGTCAGGTTTTGGGGTTAATGTTGTGTTTTGTCTGCGTGAGTCTTTCCTTTTAGGCATAATTAAACACGTACAACATTTTAGGAAATAAAGGAGATGGTTTTATTTATAGGATAAAGCAATGTAGAGATATGCAATTATATAAGACAAAGTCTATAGGTTGTAATATAAGGCAGGAATGCAGAGCTTTGTAATAACAAACAGGATATTTGCATATGCTGTAGAACTGGAACTGTGTAGTATCAGGCAGGAAAGCAGAGCTTGTATAAAAGACAGGATACTTGCATATGCTGAAGACTGGAACTGTGTAATAACACGCAGGAATGCAGTGCCTTGTAATAACAAGCAGGATACTTGCATATGCTGTAGACTGGACACAGTTGTAACAAACTGGAACCTTGCATAAACTTCAAACTGGTACTTTAAGGAAACTTGCATAAACTGCAAACTGGTACTTTAAGGAAATTTGCATAAACTGCTAACTGGTACTTTGTAGAAATAAACAGGATATTTGCATAGACTGCAATTTGGAACTTTGTAGAAACAAACAGGATATTTGCATAGACTGCAATTTGGAACTTTGTAGAAACAAACAGGATATTTGCATAGACTGCAATTGGAACTTTGTAGTATTAGGAAACAAGCAAGCAAAAGTACCTGAGTCAGTCCTTAAGAAAGATAGTTTTAGGCAAGAGCAATTGCCAGGAAATCAGTCCAAAAATGAAACACAGTGCCAAGGGATTATCCAGAAGAGTAGTCAGTAATTGAAGCAGAAATCAGGAACCAGGAAATCCAGCAAATCTGTATTTCACACAGGATACAGGAGCAGAGAGTGTTTCAGAGTATAACTCTCAATGTGAAAGCACAGAATTGCAAACAAACCTCCCAGATAAAGCAGGCTGCTGATTAAATGATTTCTTTCAGTTGGCAAGCAGGTGGAGCCAGAAAGCCAAAGTTGCAGCAAACAGAATAACACAATATTCCTTTCCTGTGATCAAGCCATCTGGTGGCATAGTGGTAAAACAACAGGCTGGGAAATAACAGCTGCAGAAATAGAGACAGGTCCCAGGTTCAATTCCAGGCTGAATCCTGACAAAAATTAATCTGAATAAATTGGAGCTTCACTGTATAAGGGAAAAAGGACAGTTACATTTCTAATCCTTTTATACAGGCTGACGGCTCAATTAGATATCTAGGTATCATACTTTCCAACAACCCTGAAAATTGATACGCTTTAAATTTTAACCCAGTTTGGTGTGATTGTTAAGCTTCCCTTAAAAGATTAGCAAGACTGCTTTTGACTCTCTCAGCTAAAATAACATTAATTAAAATGATTCTGTTCCCAAAAATGTTATTCTTGCTTCAAAATATACCAATCTTTTAAAAAAAGCAAAGATATCCAAGCCTTTAATTCACAATGCTCAACATTTTTATGGGGAATAAGAAAGCCATGTATAGCCATTTATAAGTTAGCTCAATATAAGAGGGATGGAGGTTTGGCGTTTCTCAACATCAGATTTTATAATCTGGCATGTATGGCCAAGGTGGCATTGGACTGGCTAACTGAAGCTAATTACATCTCTCACTATCATGAAGAGAAGGGCTGTTAGCTTCATACTCCTTTAAAAGCACTTCTACATACACCCAACTACCCAAAGCTTAAGCCAAGCTTAACAAAATATACAATTTTTAATATACTTCAAGCATTGCATAAAATAAATAGGGAGCTACAGATAGATAATTCTTGCTCTCAATTTTTGCCAATTAGGGGCAACCCAGACTTTCCTCCTGGTCTTCACTCTTCAGGTGTTTAATTTATGGTCACAAAAAGGAATTAGTTTTATTATTCAACTAATAGATATTAAAGAGAAAACTATCAAAACATTTGAAAATCTTGTATCTGAATATTCGTTAAACAGAAAAAAAAAATGATTTGCTTACCTACAAATAAGAGATTACATCACATCGCAAAAATGTTTTTATAAAAATATATGGTCTTTGGGGGCTTTGGACTCTAGTAGTAAAGCTTTCAAGGCAGGCCTTTATGCTGTCTCTTCTATCTATAAACTATTAGCTAGCAATCCATCTACTCCTATTCCTACTCCTGAGGGATCTATATAACAAATGGACAATGAACTTCAACAACCTTGGATTTGAGGAATTTAAAAATAGTTTTTTGTTAATTTCTAAGTGTACACGATCCATTACTTTCAGAAAAGCACATATGAGACTACTTAATAAATCATGTTACTCCATATATAATGTCTAAGTTGTCACCCCATCAATTTAATGCCTGCACCAGGTATAGTGCGCATAAAGCAGATCTTATACATATGGTATGGGCATGTCCAAAACTCCAAAAATGTTGGAATAAAGTGGCCTACTGGCTTAACAAGTTTATACCTATAAAAATTAAATTTGGCCCTATTCAAGTATTTTTACTAGTTAAAAATCCTTCTTTTCATAACAAGGATTTAATAAATACCGTAATATTAACAGCAAGATAAATCATTTTTAGTACATGGAAAAGCAAAAAAATCCCCTAATTTTTCTGGCTTTATACAAAAAAATATATGACCAAATGTTGATTATAGATCAATCCGAGATTTTTTCAGAAGGTAAGCTCATAGCTTTCCTATCTAAATGGGACAAATTTACTATGTCATCGGCCTCCAACTCACAGCTGCAGATTATTTCTCTGTTAAGCAATTCCTCTTTTTTCTTACAATTAATTAAATCAGAAAGCTTTCCTTCAGTCTGGAGTCAAATTTAAGATATGAGGTATTCTTCATTTTTTTTGTTTTGTTTTTTTCTCTTCTCCTTTCCTCCCTTCTCTCTTTTTTTGTTTTTGTTTTTTTGTTTTTTTGTTTTAACACAATGGGTAACAGAGGTAATTATTATTGATAAAGATATAATGTTAATTATGTCGCGGAGGAGCTCCACTTAAAGTAAATTTGCACCTGTTGAAAATATTTTTTGTGTCTTTTATGACATAAATAGGTTGTGAAATATTTATTTCTTTATGGTGTTATCTTCTTTCTGTAATAATTATGACTGGATCTTATGGTGTGATATCACCATGTATCCTCTGTTATTTTGAAAAATAAAGATTTAGAAAATTAAGAACATTTATTTAAAGTTTAACAATTTTATAAAAATAAATTTAGATATTGTAACTTTGAAACTGTACATTAACCTAATAAATTGTAACATACATAAACAGGTGTAACATGTAACAAAAACATAACAATATTGTAATGATTATTCTATTTACATTTAAAGACAATTAATAACATTTGGCTTATATACAGTTATTTATCATGGACAACTATTCATATTAACAACTTTTTTAATCACAAATCTGTTACAGAAAAGCCTTAACCAAAACAGTTGAGAATATATATATATATATATATATATATATATATATATATACAGTATATATATATATATATATATTCCAGCACTCACTATACGTTTTCTAAGCCGGGGTGCATCCCACGTAGTATGTAACAATCAATCCAAAGAGAGCACTTGCACACTATTTTATACCACGGTGAGTGCTCTCTTTGGATTAATTGGTATATATATATATATATATATATATATATATATATTTGTATTATAGACATAGACCATTTTTTTATTTGCTAAATATCGCAATCACTAGACTAATTGATTGATGGAAAGATTAATGACGTCATCGTCAAACATGCTGCATCCAAAACCTTTTAGTGTTGGTGAATTGGTAATTTTAGTTTATGGAATAGATAAATATTTTCCAAAACATATTGGGGGTGTAAGGACTGTGAAACAGAAATGCTGTGACAAAATTATATATGAGATGCTTAGAAAAATGTGTAAGATTTTGAAAATTAAAAGAACAAAACGTCAATGTCTCCATAAATATAGTGACTTGAAGAGAAGGGAACTGAAGTACTACAAGTCAATTAGAAGATTGATAAGGACATGTAAGTATTATATATATATATACATTTTTAAATTTAACGCAATAATGTATTGTAATATTAAATGCGTCATCAGTGACAATTAATGTACAATAATATTTCTTTTAAGATTGATGCTTCTTTGGAAATTGCTAATTCTATTTTAAAGTTATGCACATCTTTTGAACATGAAACATATCATGGACTTAAAGGGACATTACTCAATCACATTGATATGATTATAAAACCACATATATTTAATATGATGATTCAGATAGAGCATGCAATTATAAGCTACAACATAATATACTCCTATTATCTATTTATCTTTATTTGAAAAATAATGTATTTAAGCTAAGGAGCAAGCCAAAATTTAGTTTCCGAACCCTGTACTGCATTTGTTTATTGGTAGTTGCTTCTAGCCACCAATCAGCAAGCATAACCCAGGTTGTGAACCAAAAATGGGATAGCTTTTCAAATAAAGATCTAAAAATAATGAATAGAATTAATAGGAATAAATTAGTAAGTATCTTTGAATTGCATGCTCTATCTGAATTTAAAAAAAAAAATTTGTGTTCACTGTCCCTTTAATGTAAAGCGGATTTACACTATTGAAATAATTGATTTTTATATAACACTAAAACATTAATTTATACAATATTAGTATATAAGAATACAAGCATGCAGAACAATGTTAATAAATTTAAATTTTAGTTTTTAACAATAAAAGCATGCATAACAATGTTAGTAGATTAAATGGTTTTGAAGTATGTTAATATACATGCAGACTTAAAACAACATATGTTAATGTAAACTATAAATTGAATACAAAATCTAAGTTTTTAAAATTTTTCTGAATATGCAAAGGCAGAAAATTAAGGGTAAACAGCCACCCCGCTACCTTAGATCAAGCTTCCCCGAAGTAAAGCTTTATCTCCACCCATTCCATTAACACTTTTTTGACATTGAATTGTCTCCCAATCCATTTAAAGGATTACAAAAAATGAGTGTAAACACACAGACAGGTATATGTTAGATATAATGTAATGTTTGACCTGTCAATTATATGAATTGTTATTTATATATGTATATGTTTCTGTATCGATTGTTTAATAATACACCATAGATATTACCATGGAAGACAAAGAATATATGGCTGAAATAGATGGTTTTAAGACAATAAATGTCCAATTAGATGAAGTGTTGAGTGTGGATAACAGACAGCCAACAATGGAACTTTTTAGAAAATGAATGGAAGATAAAGGTAGTTTTTATACTCATTTGTTATAAAATAATATATTTGGATTTATAAATGTTGTTATAGTTTAATCAATTATTATATTTTTCCAACAATTTGGTCTGGACAAAAGTGTTGAAGCAAATACAGGGAGTGCAGAATTATTAGGCAAATGAGTATTTTGACCACATCATCCTCTTTATGCATGTTGTCTTACTCCAAGCTGTATAGGCTCGAAAGCCTACTACCAATTAAGCATATTAGGTGATGTGCATCTCTGTAATGAGAAGGGGTGTGGTCTAATGACATCAACACCCTATATCAGGTGTGCATAATTATTAGTCAACTTCCTTTCCTTTGGCAAAATGGGTCAAAAGAAGGACTTGACAGGCTCAGAAAAGTAAAAAATAGTGAGATATCTTGCAGAGGGATGCAGCACTCTTAAAATTGCAAAGCTTCTGAAGCGTGATCATCGAACAATCAAGCGTTTCATTCAAAATAGTCAACAGGGTCACAAGAAGCGTGTGGAAAAACCAAGGCACAAAATAACTGCCCATGAACTGAGAAAAGTCAAGCGTGCAGCTGCCAAGATGCCACTTGCCACCAGTTTGGCCATATTTCAGAGCTGCAAGATCACTGGAGTGCCCAAAAGCACAAGGTGTGCAATACTCAGAGACATGGCCAAGGTAAGAAAGGCTGAAAGACGACCACCACTGAACAAGACACACAAGCTGAAACGTCAAGACTGGGCCAAGAAATATCTCAAGACTGATTTTTCTAAGGTTTTATGGACTGATGAAATGAGAGTGAGTTTTGATGGGCCAGATGGATGGGCCCGTGGCTGGATTGGTAAAGGGCAGAGAGCTCCAGTCCGACTCAGACGCCAGCAAGGTGGAGGTGGAGTACTGGTTTGGGCTGGTATCATCAAAGATGAGCTTCTGGGGCCTTTTCGGGTTGAGGATGGAGTCAAGCTCAACTCCCAGTCCTACTGCCAGTTTCTGGAAGACACCTTCTTCAAGCAGTGGTACAGGAAGAAGTCTGCATCCTTCAAAAAAAACATGATTTTCATGCAGGTCAATGCTCCATCACACGCGTCCAAGTACTCCACAGCGTGGCTGGCAAGAAAGGGTATAAAAGAAGAAAATCTAATGACATGGCCTCCTTGTTCACCTGATCTGAACCCCATTGAGAACCTGTGGTCCATCATCAAATGTGAGATTTACAAGGAGGGAAAACAGTACACCTCTCTGAACAGTGTCTGGGAGGCTGTGGTTGCTGCTGCACGCAATGTTGATGGTGAACAGATCAAAACACTAACAGAATCCATGGATGGCAGGCTTTTGAGTGTCCTTGCAAAGAAAGGTGGCTATATTGGTCACTGATTTGTTTTTGTTTTGTTTTTGAATGTCAGAAATGTATATTTGTGAATTTTGAGATGTTATATTGGTTTCACTGGTAAAAATAAATAATTGAAATGGGTATATATTTGTTTTTTGTTAAGTTGCCTAATAATTATGCACAGTAATAGTCACCTGCACACACAGATATCCCCCTAAAATAGCTATAACTAAAAACAAACTAAAAACTACTTCCAAAACTATTCAGCTTTGATATTAATGAGTTTTTTGGGTTCATTGAGAACATGGTTGTTGTTCAATAATAAAATTAATCCTCAAAAATACAACTTGCCTAATAATTCTGCACTCCCTGTATATTGATTGATATAGACAATACATCAGCAGGAGGTAATATGTTTAGATTGATTATAATGTTCAAAAATGATTTTTGATCATTAATGATAAATATTCATCTTATATTAATAAATATATATTTTTTTAATTATTCTACAGATGTATCCTCAATATCAACTACTTAAACTGAAGATAAAATCACTCAAAGCTGTCTTGAAGACAATTTTAAAACCAAACTGGCTAAAATAAAGGCATCTTTGGGGATGTTATTGGAGGAAGTAGATTTACTTTAAAGATAAGATAAGTTATTTGATTTACTACTGTGTTTTCAAAATTTATCAATCATTGTTCTCTAATTTTCAAATGGGATTTATTTTGTATTTTTATTCTCAAAAATTACCTTTTCAAAATAGTTTTTTTTAATTTTTTTGCTGAATAAAAGATGGCTATTGAAAACAAACTTTTTATTTATTTTCTAATAAATTGTCCAAAACAAATTCTTAAAAAAAAATTCAACAAAAATTTTAAATAACAGAAAATAAATAACATTATAAAAGTAAAATATATCTAAACATGAACCATGATTACAAAAGATAAATGATTACTTTTGAATTTTGTTGAGAAGAAAAAACGTTAAATATTTTATTGTTGCCTGGGTCTTTTTGGGTCTGTTGGTCCCTCTCTGTCCCTTATAATAGAAACAAGGGATTGTAGTGTCCTTTCAGCTAGGCTTATTGCTCTGTTTATTTGTTGTTGGTTTTTTTTTTCTCCATCTGCCTCTGCCACTGAAACATCTCTCTTTGCAGATGTAATTTCTGCCTTTTAATCTCTCCTTTTCAACTTCTATCTGTATTTCAGATATGGCTGCCCAACAGTCAATATTAGTTGTTAGGCCCTCTCTATATTACCTGGCAACTGAAAGCATCTCATTTAAGCCCACATCACCCAATAGTCCACCATCACGTTAAATTGCAGTATTCTCATCTCCTGTTTCTGGTGGTGGTGCCGGTTCTTCTACTTGGTTATCCTGATTCTGTGGTGAATGAATTTCAAATTGTTGGACATCTCCAAATTTGTCCAGTAAATCAGGAGCCTCACTGGAATCCTGATGGCCTATATTCTCTTCAGAATTTGTATTTTCCTCTTGTATTGGGACTAAAATGATGGTGATCTCTCTAGAAGAGTTTTCTTCTTCGATAGCAAAAGATTAAAATTTAAACAAATTATTTTTCTGTATTAAATTTAAAGATGTTGAATAGATAAAAGTGAGATACATTAATAGAGTGATATAAAAAAATTAGAAAAAAAATGTGTGAATAGAGCGAAAAAATAATTATCATTAATACATACCATCAAATAATGGTGAATGGTCGGTCAAACTTTCAAACAAGCGCCCCAAATCAGCTAAAAAAATGAAGAAATAAAAATGTATTAGACATTGTTGTATTGAACTAAATTTAGAATATTACAATGCGTTAAATGCTTTTAAAAATTTAAAAAAAAATGAATAAAGTCTGAAAATTATGCCAAGCTCCGCCCAATGATGACATCATTATATGTCCTACAAATGTCATCTAATTAAAGGATAATAATTTGAATAAACTAACTGTCAATGCTATCATTTGTCTGAGCTTCACAGTAATTTACAGCTTAGCTTAAGTGTAGTGTAGAAGACAACCCAAAGTATTGATCTAGGCCCATTTTGGTATATTTCATGCCACCATTTCACCGCCAAATGCGATCAAATAAAAAAATTTGTTTCACTTTTTCACAAACTTTAGGTTTCTCACAGAAATTATTTACAAACAACTTATGCAATTATTGCATAAATGGTTGTAAATGCTTCTCTGGGATCCCCTTTGTTCAGAAATAGCAGACTTATATGGCTTTGGCATTGCTTTTTGGTAATTAGAAGGCTGCTAAATGCCACTGCGCACCACACGTGCTTTATGCCCAGCAGTGAATGGGGTTAATTAGGGAGCATGTAGGCAGCTTGTAGAGTTAATTTTAGCTTAAGTGTATTGTAGTAGACAACCCAAAGTATTGATCTAGGCCCATTTTGGTATATTTCATGCCACCATTTCACCTCCAAATGCGATCAAACTTAAACAAACTTTTAGGTTTCTCACTGAAATTATTTACAAACAACTTGTGCAATTATGGCACAAATGGTTGTAAATGCTTCTCTGGGATCCCCTTTGTTCAGAAATAGCAGACATATATGACTTTGGTGTTGCTTTCTGGTAATTAGAAGGCTGCTAAATGCTGCTGCGCATCACACGTGTATTATGGCTATCAGTGAAGGGGTTAATTAGGTAGTTTGTAGGGAGCTTGCAGGGTTAATTGTAGCTTTAGTGTAGAGATCAGCCTCCCACCTGACACATCAGACCCTCTGATCCCTCCCAAACAGCTCCCTTCCCTCCCCCACCCCACAATTGTCCCCGCCATCTTAAGTACTGGCAGAAAATCTGCCAGTACTAAAATAAAGGTTTTTTAAAAAAATAAATATTTTTTAGCATATCTACATATTCCGTGGTGTAGCATCCCCCCTTAGCCCCCAACCTCCCTGATCCCCCCCAAAACAGCTCTCTAACCCTCCCCATCTGCCTTATTGGTGGCCATCTTGGATACTGGCAGCTGTCTGCTATTATTTCACAGTCAAAAAAGTGTTGTTTTTTTTAAATGTATACTACTGTTACACCAGATATGAGTGGTGGCACTGGGCAAGTGGGCACAGTATATGCTGTGAGCCTGACACACACGCTGGCAGGCAGGCAACTGCAATTAGATTACACAGGAAAAAAAAAAGCAGACTGATGTTCTAGCCCTAAAAAGGGCTTTTTGGGGTGCTGTCCTTACAGCAGAGATCAGGTGAGTCCTTCAGGACTGTAGTGGACACTGAATACACTAGCCTAGCTATCGATTTCCCTATTAAATCAGCAGCAGCTACACTGTCCCTCCTCTCACTAAGAATGCAGCTTCCAAATGAATCTAAAATGGATGCTGTCCAGGAGGTGGGAGGGTCTGGGAGGGAGGGTCTGCTGCTGATTGGCTGTAATGTGTCTTCCGACTGTGAGGTACAAGGTCAAAGTTTACTCAATGATGACGAATAGGGGGCGGATCGAACATCGCATATGTTCGCCGTCCGTGGCGAACGCGAACATGCTATGTTCGCCGGGAACTATTCGCCGGCGAACTATTCGCGACATCACTATTCTGCAGTCTAAAAATTATTCAACCCCTTCATAGCAAGCATCTTTAGTACTAAGTAAAGCACCCTTTTGCTGTTATGACCTGCTGCAAATGAGATGCACAGCCAGACACCAGTCCTCATGAGCAATGGCCTCCAGTTCAATAATATTCTTGTGTTTGTGTGCTGAACCACCTTCTTCAAATCCCACCAGAGATTGGGGTTCAAGTCAGGTGACTGTGATGGCCACTGTAGAATCTTCCAGAACTACTTCTGCCACCAAGCCTTGGTGGAATTTGAGGTATGCTTAGAAATATTGTCCCGTTGGAAGGTCTAATGATGCCCAAGCTTCACCCTCATCGCAGACGGCATGACTTTTTCTCCTAGGATTTCCTGAAAACCTCAATAAATCCATCTTGCCTTCCACACGCTGCATGTTTCCAGTGCCAGGAGATGCAAAGCAGCCCCAGAGTATCACTGAGCCACCACCATGCTTAACTGTAGGTAGAGTGTTCTTTTAAAACGTATGCTTCATTCTTCCTTCAGGCAGAAAAAAAAAATCTGTTTTGTTTCAGCACTCCATAGAACAGAATCCCAAAATTTCTGTTGCATATTTATATGATTTTGAGCATATTGGAGCAGATTATTCTTATGCTTTTGGGTCAGTAGTGGTGTACATCTTGAAGTTCTATCATAGAAACTTCTGTGTTTATTATGCACCTTACTGTGCAAACTAAAACCTCAGTGCCTGTTGCCACCAAGTGTTGCTGCAGTTACTCAAGGGTTTTTCTCAACCTGCCTTCTCAGAAATCTGGTTGCAGCCATTGATAGCTTGCTTTTTATTCCCCATCCAGGTAGTGTAAACACTGTTCCTTTAAATTTGAACTTGCATACTATGCTTCCAACGGTATCTCTAGAAACATTCAGTGCCTTTGCTATCTTTTTTGTATCCTGTTCCTTGTTTGTGAAAGGTGATGAACTATTCTCTTAACTGTTTGGACCATTCTTTTGACTTTGACCATATTTCTAACATCTAGCTAACCATGACATTTAACAAACCCCTAGCCAGTTCAGGTATTTTATGTGTTCTAGCTCAAGCACACCTGGTGTAACTAATGAAGCCCTTGATTAGTTGCATCAGGTGTACTTGAAACAACACCTGTTTTGCATATTTGTGCTGTTGTGAGGTATTCTATTCAAGGGGTTGAATCATTTTGAGACTGCAGAATTCATAAAAATTTGCATTTTCAGTTGAATTTGAGGAAACCACTTGAAGCATTTGTTGTCTTGAGCTATTTAAATTGTGTTTGTTTAATTTGTTCATTGCAAACAGTTAGGGCTCCATGTACTAAGCAGTCAGCGAGCTACCCGCAACAAATCTCGCGTCAAAATTCGCAAACTGATATGTACAAAGCCGTCAATTATGTTAAAACTCGCATCTTTAAAATTGCGAGCGTACTTATCCGCCAAACCTCGCTACCGCTCCATTTTTCACTGTAATTAGACACATTTGACCACCAACTCGCCAAAAACGAATGTACTAAAAAATCTATTTGTCCGCTCGCTACAATTTCCGCTCCCACCTCGTTATTTTTGCCTCGCCACCTTTTAGGTGGCGGGCAAGGTACAAAACAATAGGAAAGTCAATCTAGACGCCAGTCTAGACATATATAAAAGGCAGTAATATCAGCATTGTACTTACAGCATAACTGGCGTCTAATTTGTCTCTCATTTCCATGTACATAAATTGCGCCCAATTTGTCGACTGTAATTAAAGACTAATCTATATTTTAAATTTGTATTGTATAGTTGTCAATCTTTATAATTATTTTTATATTAATATTTATATATTATCAGATCCAGATGAAGCCATATCCAAATTGTAAATAAATATTACAAAAATAACGCTCTGTTATCACTCTTCAAAAAAATTTGAACAATAATAAAGTTGTTTAGATAAGTTGAACTTTTATAGGAGCAAAATTCTATTCCCGTGACTACTATGATGTTCGTGACACCTTGCATGTCACGTGTTAATAATTGGCCAGACAATTCAACTGAAAGTTAAGTACATCAGCTTAGTCGTGGCGAGCGAGGCGTCAAATTTATCAACAATCCGCAACTACTCGCGGCGGGCTAGACTTGTCTATTTATTGGGGGAATATTAGTACATAGCGACAGCGGACACCATTTCGCCCGCGGCGAGTAACGGCGAGTTTATCCGCGTCTACAATGACGGATGAATTGACGGCTTAGTACATGGAGCCCTTAGTCTGTAAATTTTGACAATAAACCTGATTTGCAATGGGGGTTGAATAATTTTGATTACAACTGTATGTGTACAGTATGTGTGTATGTATATATATATATATATATATATATAATATATATATATATATATATATATAAATATATATATATATATATATAAATATATATATATATACACTCCCAGGTGAACCTAGCACTCTCACAATTCCAACAACACCTGGGTGCACTTCAAAAAATGCACATAGGTAATCCAAAGTAAGAAACTGCGTTGTTTTTTTGTGTAACAAAATTTACTGTAGAAAATACATGTAAACGTTTTCGGGCATACACCTGTCCTCAAACATAAAGATACAAAACATCTTACCACCATTTAAGTGCTCCCCAAGTTTCATCCTGTGTTGTGAACCGTTCTGCCGCATCTGGAAACTCTGCGGTGTACACCAGCGCAACTGCGCATGCGCCGGCTGCGCTACGGAGCGCCATCTGGGCCAACAGAAGAAAAAATGCAAATTCAAGATCATGCATAACATCGATAATAGTAGTCACAATAAAAGTAATTTTACAGTAGCATGGATACAACTATATAATGTAGGCATAGACAATAGTACAATTATCAGAGACCTCTAAATTGTATTCTTTAAGGTGCACTTATATACTATCCATTTAGACCCTAAATTTCTAATCTTATCATAACAGATCTTTATGAAAAATAAAACATAGAACACTGTCAGAGAGGATACTGATTATGATTACTGTCAAACAAATGGTCTGCTATTACCTGATGTCATCCCTGAACCACATAGGTAACAGTAATATAACTTATCAATCACGGAACATCATACTATCTAATCACATTGATAATTCTTTACAAATATCAAGAGATCTACTTAACATGTATACTCCACACTAGCTGTCATACATTAATAGATCATGCGTAGATACCAAATAGAATAGAGAAATTACTCTTAGTCATATATTGGCAGTTTAGAAGTATTATACATATGAGGTAAAGCTATTATCATCTGTCATAAGTAGGTAGAAATAGGGAATCCATTACAAGAGGGAAAAAAACGCAACAGACACCCTAATTATAAAAACACACCAAAAACATAAGGCAGCTCATGATAGCATGTTACAGATATCAGTAGAGTTCAAAATTAGTGTTAAGCCCTTTTGGCATAAGGGTATCCAAGATATATATCCATTTTGACTCCCTTTGGAGAAGCATCTTTCCTCTATCACCATCTCTTATGGGTGCAGGGATATGGTCTATGATTATATACCTAAGATCAGAAACAGTGTGTAAAAAATGCCTAGCCACCGGTTGTTCAGCACTGTCAACGTGAAGTGCAGTGTGTATTGAAGACCAGTGGTTAGACGTCCTCAGGTCATCCTGGGTCTTCCTATGTAAAATGTCCAATAGGAGCAATGTAGCATATACACTATATGTGTAGTGGTAGAAGTAACCTTGTAGTTAAACAGTGTACCGCTTATTCCTCCACGAATGGACAAAATATTTGTTTTGCGATAGACCACCACAGTTTACGCATCCACTGCATCTATAGCAACCATTCCTCTCAGTGCCCAGCCATGTTCTTCTGGAATAGCTTGATCTATTATCTGTTCGTAACAATTGGTCTCATAGAGACCTACCCTTCTTGTACCCTACCATTGGACTATCAATCTTACTGAATGGTAGATTCTTATCTGATTTCAAGATATTCCAGTTCTTCCTCAGAATATTAGGCAAGTCCATTTTTTCTTTTGAACTCAGTAGAGAATATCAGTCTCTTGTTGCCCTGTTCTCTTATCTTCTTCACAAGGGCCTGATCCTGAGTCATTGATAAGGTTTCCTCAAGTGGATTATGTAGGTACTTGTAGCCATACCCTATTTGTTGAAACTTCAGGTGCATCCCCCTCAGTTGACACTCCTTAGTAGTAGGGTCCATGTTGTTCCTCATGACCCTTTTGAACTGAGAGCGTGTCAGCACCTTTTTCAGACTGGGATGATAACTGGTAGCTTCCAGCAGGAAATGACGGTCTGTCTGTTTAATAAATAAAGTAGTTGTTAATTGGTTATCCACTTTGATTATCCAAAGATCCAGGAAATCGATTTGTGTTTTATCATAGGTCATCTTAAATTCCAAATTTTGGTTCTGTCTGTTCAACTCAGAGAACCAACCTTCAAGATCTTCCACGGACCCCCTCCATACTAACAACAGATCATCTATGTATCTCTTAAACAATCTTATCCTAGGATCCTTAAATAGCTTTGTGTCTTCCTCCTCGAAGCATGCCATATATAAGTTGGCATGCGATGGGCCACGTTTGACCCCATCACCGTCCCTGAGGTTTGCAGGTAGTAGCTGTTCTCAAACTTAAAATAGTTGTATTTTAAGCAATACTCTGTCCAAAAATTCCAAAATAACCTCAATGGGTGGACCGATGTATGGATATTTCATCAGCTGTCTTCTGATTGCAGATAGACCCTCACCATGGGGAATAACCGTAAACAGACTGGTGACATCTAGAGTAACTAGAATGTCACCCTTCTTCCTATCCAACAGGTTCTTGGTCAATTTAATGACTTCAATAGAGTCCAGTATTAATGATGTAGTATTACGCACCAGAGGCTGCAAGAGTGCATCTAGATAGGTGGATATTGGTTGCAATATAGAGCCCCTAGAGGACACTATAGGGCACCCTGGGGGGGGCGATTAAGATCTTTGTGCACCTTTGGGAGTGTATAGATCACTGGAGTGATAGGAAATTCCACCATCATAAACTCCCCCAAGATCTTTGATAAATAGTCCAATCCCATAACTGTTAATATGATCTCCTGTCTGTACTCCTTATAATCTTGGAGTACAAGGGCACCACCGTTGTCTGCTTCCCGGATGACTAGTTGGTGATTTTTTTTAAGCGCAATTATTTCTTCCCAGCTCAAGTTATCCAGGTGTGTACTGTTGTCAGTATATATACTGTCATACAATTCTTGTTCCACCAACCTGGTAAATGTGTTTATACTTGAGTTAGTGCTTTTAGGGTCCAATTGCCCCTTCCTCCTGAATCTGTCAACTGTGTCTTCTCCTGAGCCAAATAATTATTTAAGTGACATCTGTCTCTTGAATTTATATAAATCAACCTGCACCGAGAAGTCATCAGTCCTATTGGTAGGTATAAATTTGAAACCCTTAGTTAACACTCGCCTCTCTGGTTCCGTTAACTGATGACTGCTAAGGTTGATAATTATGTCCTCCTCTAGTGTCTCAGCCAATACCTGGGGGCTTTCCCCTGGCGCCTCTGCCCGCCTCTTCTTGTGTGTGGCTTCTTCCATGCCTGTTTTTTGACCATGTGGCCCTACCATAAGTAGATTGGTTGTTTGTCACGTCTGTTCATGTGCTGCTGCTCCAGCAGTGTCATTATCCATACTGTTGCCGGAGCTTTCCACTGTTACTAGGGATCTAGGTTTATTGGGGTAAGTACGTCTGTTTTTATATAATTAACGTCTTTCTTCCACTCCCAATAACCATTTGTTGACCCTCTTATCCTTGTATTCAGATGTCACTGATTCCCATTTTCTTTCTTTAAAAGCTATCAATTCAGCTTCATACTCATCAAGTTGTTTCTTCATATAAGTCAGCCAATCACCCTGTTCAAGTGTTGATAGATGTTCCAATTCGAAATAATCTGAACTCTTCATCCAGTTGTTTTAAAGTGATGCTTGCCTCGTTAATTACTAGCAGAATAAGATCCAGGAAACATTTATTAAGTATCCCGCACCACTTCCTAAAGAAATCAGGGTTATGCCTCCCAATCGTAGGGATATTTTTAATTCTAAAACCCTTAGGTATGAACATCTTGCGGTGATAAGCTGACAAATAGCAGCCATGCATCTTTAAGTTCAAACTACGCTTCTTAAGATTCATGAGGTTATTAATGAGGCTGATCTGGTTGTTCTCTCTTTGTTTTGATGGTTATTTCTTCAAACCTGATTCTTGTGGCATCTTCATCTGTAAATTGTAAAATATTAGCACCTTGTATTTCCTCCATGTTACTGGTCTGTTCCATTTGTGACATGTTGTTACTTTAAAAATAATACAGGTCGTCTCGGGAATATTTCAGTCCTTTAAAATGGTGCTGCAGGTTAAATATTGAATAAAAATACTTCCAGGTGAAGAAATGACACTTTGCTACAATGTAAAGTAGTGAGTGTACAGCCTTATAACAGTGTAAATTTGCTGTCCCCTCAAAATAACTCAAAAGTACACCCCTAAGTGGAAATGTCCTAATTGGGCCCAAAGTGTCAACATTTTTTGTGGCCACCAATTTTTTCCAGCACTGCCTTAACCCTCTTGGGGATGGAGTTCACCAGAACTTCACAGGTTGCCACTGGAGTCCTCTTCCACTCCTCCATGACGACATCACAGAGTTGGTGGATGTTAGAGACCTTGTGCTCCCCCACCTTCCGTTTGAGGATGCCCTACAGTCTGGAGACATGCTTGGCCAGTCCACCACCTTTACCCTCAGCTTCTTTAGCAAGGCAGTGGTCGTCTTAGAGGTGTGTTTGGGGTTGTTATCATGTTGGAATACTGCCCTGTGGCACCGTCTCTGAAGGGAGGGGATTATGCTCTGCTTCAGTATGTCACAGTGGCATTCATGGTTCCCTCAATGAACTGTAGCTTCCCAGTGCTGGCAGCACTCATGCAGGCCCAGACGATGACACTCCCACCACCATGCTTGACTGTAGGCAAGACACACTTGTCTTTGTATTCCTCACCTGGTTGCTGCCACACACGCTTGACACCACCTCTCATCGGACCACAGGACATGGTTCCAGTAATGTCCTTAGTCTGCTTTTCTTCAGCAAACTGTTTGCAGGCTTTCCTGTGCATTAACTTTAGAAGAGGCTTCCTTCTGGGATGACAGCCATGCAGACCAATTTGATGCAATGTGCGGCGTATGGTCTGAGCACTGACAGGCTGACCCCCCACCCCTTCAACCTTTGCAGCAATGCTGGCAGCACTCATACATCTATTTCCCAAAGACAACCTCTGGATAGAACGCTGAGCATGTGCACTTAACTTCTTTGGTCGACCATGGCAAGGCCTGTTCTTAATGGAATCTGTCCTGTGAAACCGCTTGCCCAGCGTGCTGCAGCTCAGTTTCAGGGTTTTGGCAATCTTCTTATAGCCTAGACCATCTTTATAGAGCAGCAATTCTTTTTTTCAGATCCTCAGAGAGTTCTTTGCCATGAGGTGCCATGTTGAACTTCCAGTGACCAGTATGAGAGAGTGTGAAAGCGATAACACCAAATTTAACACACCTGCGCCCCATTCACACCTGAGACCTTGTAACACTAACGAGTCACATGACACCGGGGAGGGAAAATGGGCCCAATTTGGACATTTCCACTTTGGGGTGTACTCACTTTTGTTGCCAACGGTTTAGACATTAATGGCTGTGTATTGAGTTATTTTGAGGGGACAGCAAATTTACAATGTTATACAGGCTGTACACTCACTACTTTACAGTGTAGCAATGTGTCATTTCTTCAGTGTTGTCACATGATAAGATATAATAAAATATTTACAAAAATGTGAGGGGTGTACTATGTATATATATACAGTCATTGTAGCTATACCCTCACTATACTGTAACCCCAACAACCAGGGTGCAGACGAGCAAAAGCTAATACAAAAGGTGCAATCCAAAAGGTTACATTGCACTTGCTGGATATTGCATAAAACATAGTGTTTATTCCATACCATGCCTTTTGGTGGTGGAGGTGATTCCAACTTTTATGGAGGCTGCTAAAGTTTTGCAGAGAGCACAGGGGCTGTGCAGTGAGATATTTTAGCCAGATGCTTCCAGCTGTTCTGACTGAACTGCACTCTCTGCCTCCCTATGTTTAAATGGAGTCCCTTCCATTCATGCCATTTTGCCACTAAATTCAGCCTCTATTATGAAGCCCTAGATATGCTGCAAAAAAATAAAAATGCACATTCAAAAAAATATATATATTTCAGGCACCAAATTTGTGCTATAGTCTGCCTCTATGGTAGCATAGGCCCTGAATCTGTGTAATAAAAACAGTTTAATATGATACACAGTGCAAACAGTGGCCAAATTTCAATAAAACCCATTTGGAAAACTATCTCACTGAAAAACAATTCACTGCAACATCAACTCAAAACTTCAAATCAATGAGAAGTGCAGTGACTCTTCATTATAATAATTTGAGCAGTATCTGTCTTGTAACCATTAATATCCCTTTAAATAAAACCACAAATACACCTTTGAAAGCTTATGGAACAAACTAATTGAAACAGACAAAAAATCTACTCTAACTTAAGTGTAAAATTTGAAAGAAGTAACAGAAAAAAAATATCAGAACAACTTTGGTGTATTTGAAAACGTCAAATATAATTGTGATGTGAAATATTTGGCAGGAGCAATACAGTCTTCATGAATTTTGCATGCTTTGCTTTCAAATAGTTGAAAAATTCCAAACATTCCCTGGAACACCATGGTCAGTCCCTTATTGGTATTTTTAATGTCAGCAAGACACATCTTATAATATCTAGTGAGATTGATTTTCTATAGCAAAAAAGCCTTGGAAATATTTTAAATTTAAAAATATTTACAATAGCCATTTTTCAAGTAGAGGTGTGCATTGGCCAAAAATGTTTTAGTCCAAAAGCCTTGTTTCAGATTTTTCCCACTGTTTCAACAGAATTGCATTCATGTGGGCACTTGTTTCAGCAGCATATTATATTCAGATTTGATATTTCAAATGGGAATAGCAAATATTTACAACAAATTTTAACAAAAATCTGAAATTTTAGAATTTTAACAATTAGAAGAACCTATTTTTCAATGCTAGTAGAACATATGGTTGAATGGAACTTTTGAAACATGCAGTTGTGTAATTCTGTGCCTCTTTAAGCTTTTCATTGAAACATTCAAAGTGTATAAAAATGTCAGAGCTTTCCCTAGTTTTCCACCACCCTTTTGCTAGGTTAAGTCTTTGACTGGACAAGCCTGTGTGACTAAACTTCAATATTTAGTGCCTAACTGGATGTCCCTATCATCAATCATTAGTGATACTATGGCAAGATTGGACAGGGGACAATAGATGCATCATTGGTCAGACCTCTTCATCATTTACATAATTTCAAACAAAGGAGTTGATTAACAAAACAATATAGCTCCTTCCCAAAATCATTTTATATTCAAGTATATTGTCTTATTTTTAGTGTTTATTTGTCAGTTATTAAATTCTACTGTATGTAGTGGTCTTTTAATTTAAAGGGACAGTCTACTCCAAAATGTTTAATTTTTTAAAATATGGATAATGCCTTTACCACCCATTCCTTGTAGAGTGCTTTTCTTTCTGTATGTATTTGAATAATGACCCTGGGGTGATGGGGCAAAACAGAGGTGGACTCTTTGCCCAATGTGCTTATGGGAATATGGCTGCCCTTCACTGATAAGGCCCAATGAAGGCCGCAGCGATTGTCTGGGGTTGCTATGTTCCTTGTTCAGACAAAGATTGCCTGGTATTTCAAGGCTTGACTGACCTTACTAGGCGGCTGCTGTTCAGTTTTGGGAAACACCTCTGTATGTATTTACTACCCATTCCTCAGTTTTGCACAACCAACATTTTTATATTAATATAACCTTTAAACATCTAAATGTCTGCCTGTTTCTACACTTTTGCAGGCAACTTCTTATCTAAGTGCATTTTGTTAGCTTTTCACAGCGATATACTGCTAGTTCATGTGTGCCATATAGAGTATATTGTGCTCACTCCCATGGAGTTATTCATGAGTCAGCACTAATTGGCTAAACTGCAAATGTAAAAATAGCACTGAGATTAGGAGGTAGCCTGCAGAAGCATAGGTATAAAGTTATCACAGTAGTAAAATTATATTAATATAACCATGTTGATTATGCAAAACTGGGGAATTGGTAATAATTATCTATCTTTTAAAACAATAAAACTTCTAGTAGATTGTCCCTTTTAAAGGTGGAATCATTTTATATTTTCAGTAAATATATGTTACAATAATGTTTTTTTACCTTGATTTTGCATGCTGGGAATGGTATTAGTACCATTATGCATATCTTAAGCTTTGCTGCATGTAAAAAACATAACCTACAAACCTTTTGATAAGTTGTGAATTAAAAAAAAATGTTAAGTATATACAGTAAGTGAATTGGAATAAAATGTAAACGTTAGAGATAGGCTGGTGCATGAAATGCTTATACTGTATATATAACTGTTCTTTTAATTGTGGCTGAATAGTTGCCCTAGGGGTGACAAGAAATCCTTATGAACTAATTTGAACTATTTGACTGGTAAATTAAATTACGACCTACAGAGCTAAAGTTGTCAAAATCTGAACTGCTCACAGGAAAGGCCAATGTCCCATTTGTAATTATAAAACCTAAAAATACAATAAACCTCTAAGTCCATTATTTAACTATTTTATTCTACTTTTGCTACCTTTTACTGTTTTGACTACATAATGTATGTATGAGAACAGAATGCCTTAGTGCCCTATGGGAGGAACCAAAAGATTTTACTATAATACATTTTTATAACTATATATGAATCTCTTAAGAAATGATGCTCTTATAGGTCTTGTTCACTTAGCATTTGATGTGATGAAGTCCTAGTGTGGTTAAGGTAGCTTGTTTTGTCTTATATTTGCTTTAAAGGGACATTAAACACAATATTTTTCTTTCAGGATTCAGATAGAGAATACAATTTTGAAAAATGTTTTCAATTTACTCCTATTATCAAATTTGCTAAGTTTTCATTTTATTCTTTGTTGAAGAGATATCTAGATAGGTAGCGTGCACGTGTCTGGAGCACAGCATGACAGGAAATAGTGCTGCCATCTAGTGCCCTTGTTAATGTATAACATTGTTGCAAAACTACTGCCATAAAGTGCTGCAGACATGTGCACATTCCAGACCTTAACTTCCTGCTTTTCAACCCAGGATAACAAGAAAACAAAGAAAATGTGATAATAGACATAAATTGGAAAGATGTTTAAAATTGTATGTTATATTTAAGCCATGAAAGGAAAATGTTGGGTTTTATGTTCCTTTAAAGAGGATCTTAATAAGACTTGATTAAAGAACATAAAATGGTTAGGGTGAATTGAAATAAGGACATTATAATTAGTATTTTTTTGCTTAGTGTGTGTCCTTTTTGAATCTATTATGGTTCTGGGGGTTTCACCTGGATCTCATTAATATTGGTGGGTTCCAGTATATATTTACTTGGCATATCACTGCATGATGAGACGTAGGTCAGAAGCTCTGTACAGGTCATTGTATCATAAGTAAGATATGTAAACGGACGGATAATATTTACACTTCCACTGAATAATAATTTGTTTGTGAGGTTGCTGTAAAAATAAAGACTCTGGGAAAAATAACTTTTTTTTTTTTTTTTTTTTTTTAAATATACCATCTCTATTTATAAAACAGTACTGAGATCTAGCCAGAAGTGTGATATAGAGTATTATTTATATATTTCCTAACTATAGATAGAAGCACAATTTTTTTACCAATACAATATCTAATTGTCACAATCTATGCAAGCATCCTCTGCTGAGTAATCTCCCTATCCCTAGTGTTATTTAATTCTTCTTGGTTTTTACTGGTAATTATTTTAAAATATATTACTCTTTCTTTTCTCTATTTTTGCGTTAGAAGTAAACTTTTTGTGCTCGTTTGGTTTCCCTCGTATTATGAGGGGAAAGTAAAAAGTTTGCTCTTTCACGCTTACCCGACAAGCACAAACAGCTTACTTGTAGCACAATTAGACTATCACTGGCAAACCTTACACCCTACATGCACTCTAACCGATAGCATATTTTCATATGTGCAAACACAATCACATATTCACATATGTGCTAACCCGACATGAAAATATGAATATTTCACATTCCAATTTTCTTTACATAGAAAAATATGTTATATTTATTCATAAATACTTATTTCTACATATGGGAAAAGCAAGTCTTCTGACTTGTCTAGATCTGTAAATAGTTTACACAATGAGTTATTTTCTCTACATTTTGTATTTAGTGGAGGATTTTAAACCCCATAATTTTTATTGCTGTTTTATGGATGTATGGATGTATGTGTATATATATATATATATATATATATATATATATATATATATATATATATATTGGAATGTCTTTTTAAAAATACCTAGAACATATTTTGCTATGTGAATAAAATTAGAATATTAAATATTTACAGTAAATAGTTAAAACCTTTATTAAATATGAATATTGCATACATACTTAACTGCAAAGGGCTCTGATGCATTTCTATATATGTTTATATATGTATACATATGTATGTATGTGTATATATGTCTGCAAATACATATATACACATATAAATACATATTTAAACATATATATATATATACACACAATATTATATATATATATATATATATATATATATATACATTTACATTTTTAACATGTACAGTGGGTATTGAAAATAATCACCCCCCCTTGAAAATAATTACATTGTGTGGATTTGCAGCCTGAAATAAAGACAGATTTTTTTGTTTATCTGTGTGTAATTACTCAGTGCAACTTATGACATCCAAGTTAAAGATATAACACCGACATGTCAGGCAAAAATAAAGACAATTCAAAAACAGAATCACTGAGTTGGAAAAAGGATTACCCCTCCTAAAATTACTTGTAAACTCAATCAGGTGTAGCTAATCACCTTTCTCAAAGGCACATACAAAGCCATTTGACTTTCAACTGTGATCAGCTGTAGGCATATTGATTAGCTCAGCATGAAAATAGCTTTCCTGGAGCATCTCAGTCCCTGGTAGTGCAACTGAAGCAAACAATCAACTATGTGTGGCAAGGAACTGTCAAAAGAATTCTGGGATAATGTTGTGGACAGGCACAAGTCAGGAGATGGATATAAGAAAATAGCAAAGGCTTTATCAATGCCTAGAAGCACAGTTAAGTCTATTATTAAGAGGTGGAAGGTATTTGGTACAACGCAGACCCACTCTGCATCAGGATGTCACTCCAATCTGGATTAAAGACCAGGAGGAAACTGATCAAAGAGGCTACCAAGAGGCCCAAAGCAACTCTGAAGCAGTTGCAGGAATTTATGACAAAGAGTGGTCATTGTGTGCATGTGACAATAATTCAGGGTCGCACAGTTTTTACTCATAGTGTGTGGGACTTTTGGGTACTTTTGATTCATGTGACAATAATATCACAAATTCTCCACAAATGTGGCTTTTATGGGAGGGTTGCAAGAAAAAAGACACTCCTCAAGAAAGGCCACATGCATTCATGACTGAGCTTTGCCATAACACACCTAGGAGATTCTGAGGCCACATGGAAAAAGGTGTTATGGTCAGATGAGTCTAAAATTGAATTATTTGGCCTCAACAACAAACAATATGTCTGGAGGAAATCCAATACAGCTCAGCATCCAAATAACACCATACCTACAGTAAAGCATGGAGGTGGTAATATCCTGTTATGAGAGTGTTTCTCAGCAGCAAGCACTGGAGCACATGTCAGGATAGAAGGAATAATGGATGGGGCAAAATACCATCAAATTCTTGAAGAAAATCTGCTGCCCTCTGCCAGGAAGTTGTCAATGGGAAGAAGGTTTACCTTCCAACATGACAATGACCCAAAGCACACAGCAAAAATGACCACACAGTGGTTGAAGGGGAAAAGAAGTTCTACATAGAAAAGTTGGCAAATATTGCACAGTCTAGATGTGCAAAGTTGGTAGAGACATATCCCAACAGACTAAGGGCATTAATTAAAGCAAAAGGTGGTTCAACAAAATACTGACACAAGGGGGTGATTCTTTTTGAAACTCAGTGATTCTGTTTTTGAATTGCCTTTATTTTTGCTTGACATGTTGGTGTTATATCTTTCACTTGGATGTTATAAGTTGCACTGAGTAATTACAACTGGATAAACAAAAACTGTGCCTGTCTTTATTTCAGGCTGCAAAGCAACAAAATGTGATTATTTTCAAGGGGGGTGATTCTAGTCAATACCAACTGTATATGTATGTATCTCAATGTTACATTCCTTTGCCTGCCTTTTTTTTTTCTTCTGACACCTCATATCTTTGAGCACTTATAACTTTGTTTTGCAATTTGTTATTAATCATTTTTATCAGCTAGTGTTATAAGTGTAACTATACTTTGTAATGTATTTTTGATGTGTTTTGTAACACTTTTATGTTTTGCGAAACAGTTAACCACAGCTCTGAAATCGCTGTATTAATTCTAGTGTAAATCACGACTGCGCTCACGCGATAACTTCTACACTCAATCCTTAATACAAGCTCAGTTTAACCTGCACGCAAATGATTGCTCTCCACTTGTAACGTGGCCCTAAATGTTCAATTTAAAATGCTGTCATTTTCTTCCTTAGGCTTACATAATTGTTACAAATTAAAATTCCTTCTTTAGTTTTTCATTGCTGAAATTAAGCTGTGTTTTGCTCCTTTCTTTTCAAACTTGTTTTTTTTTTTTTTTTTTTTTTTTTAAGACTGAAAAAAAAAAAAGATCAGTTCCTTGTGCCTTAACCTTCAGATATTGTCAAATTCATGGACACAATTATTTTTGATAAGCCTGAAGTTGTCATGTACTAGATGATTGAATTTTATGATCACTTTCAACAGCATACAGTTGCTTAAAGAAATGCTGAGATTCTTGATAACACTTGCACAAATTGTATCTTTGTTCTGACATCTATATACTTTGTTACCACATGTTAAAAGGGCAACTTTGCAAGGCAGAAGGATCTAAAATTAACCATAAGACAGAAGTCATTTAAATGAGATTATTTTTTTTTTCTTCATTTGCAAATACTAGTTTGTTAAAGTCCAGAATAGTTTATATCACTCAATAGAGATGTGCATGAGAAAGATAAGAAAAATACAAATGAACAATTATATGATATACAGTATGTGCTGTGCAATATAATGAAATGTGTGCTGGTGTTCATATACATTTAATTAGCTTCTTTTTTAAAAAAAAAAATCATGATTTTATATTTTTTGGACAGAAAAAATTGTCTTCAATAAAATTTGATTTACATTAATTTAAATATATATATGGGTATAAATACCTGCAATATAATAATTACAAAGGTTATTTATCATTATACATGGAGTTATTGGTAGAATTATCACACAATTAAAGGGACAGTCAACTCCAATAGTAGTAATCAGTTATTAACTGAGTGATGGAACATTTTGCTCCGTGAAAATCTCAACCCAATATATGTACTGTATGTATATATATTTAATAGCTCATCATTTAAAAAGTTACAGAATATTTGAATTGCTTTATACTGATTAATGCAAGTAATGTATCTCTCCATATTAGTCCTTTTAGCCCTCTGGTTCTGAAATACACCTTGCTGAATTAATTGCTTTTAAAAAGATGCAAATGAAGGTTAAATTCCAAAACAAATCCTACCTTAAACACAGAAAAGTAGACGTGCACATCTGAAAACGTATTTTCCATTTGGTATTTTTTCTTTTCATTTAGTTTCATTTGGATTCATTCGTTATGTAGCATTAATTTGTTTTCGGATGTATTCATTATCTTGGAATTTAGTTGTGTTCAGATCCATTCTTTATATGTCATTCATTCGTTATTTTGGATTCTTTCGTTTATAGAGCGTGTATTTGTTATTTCAGATACATGATTCATTTCAGATCAATTTGATATTACTCAATATTAGTTATTCACTTTATTGCTTAGGCTGTGCAACCAATCGGGCAGCAAGACAAGCTTGCATCACTTCTGCACACTATATATAGCCACACAAATGTAACTGTATCTTTGTTGGAGTTGAGGCGAGTTGTGTGGTGTGTAGTTGAGCTTAATATCTTATCATTGGAATAATGTCTGGTGTGAGAGAAATTGTGGATGTTGGGGTAGGGAGAGGGGGAGTGGAGGTACGAGGGAGAGAGAAGGTAGGGAGAGGCAGGGTGGCAGCACACCAGTGCTATAGGCCTTAAAGGGCCACTAAACCCAAAATCTTTCTTTCATGATTCAGATAGAACATACAACTTTAAACAACATTACAATTTACTTCTATTATTTATTTTGCTTCATTTTTTAGATATCCTTATTTGAAGAAAAAGCAATGCACATGGGTGAGCCAATCACATGATGCTTCTATGTGCAGCAACCAATCAGCAGCTACTGAGCATATCGAGATATGCTTTTCAGCCAATAATATCAAGAGAATAAAACAAATTAGATAATAGAAGTAAATTAGAAAGATGTTTAAAAATGCATTATTTTTCTAAATCATGAAAGAAAAAATGTGGGTATCATGGCCCTTTAAGAGGAGGAGGCAGCATACATCCTCTGAGGAGAGTGCTGGAGAACAGCAGCCAACAACAGTGTGGCATAGACGTCCAATTTTCATGCATGAAGAGAATCTGGCACTTGTGACTGCTGTTATAGAAGAAAAGCACATATTATTTTCTTCGGTGGTGGGGGCATTGGATAACAAACAGCGTGGAACAGACACTGGTAAGTTGCAAAAACTATTCACTTCTATAGAATAGATTAATAAAGGACCACTCAATGCAGTAGAATTACATATAACAATGCAATAACACTCTGAATTTTAAATAAGCAGTAGATATTTTTTCTGACAAATGTATTTGTTCTCCCATTTTCTGGCCCCTGTATTATGTGACAGACATCAGCCAATCACAGACTAGTATATGTACCCTGTGAGCTTGAGCACATGCTCAGTTGGATTTTGTTCCCCAGAAAGTGCGTGCAAATGGAAGTAAATTGAAAAGTGTCTAAAAACGACATGCTCTATCTGAAAGTTTGTTTTGATTTGAGTGTCCCTTTAAATTCATATGAGCACACAATGCTTTAACTTGTTAATAAAAATATGTATTTTTCATACAGATCACTGACATACAGAGAAAACATTCTAAGGTGTGTATATATATATATATATATATATATATATATATATATATATATATATAGATGTCCCGAATAGTTCGCCGGCAAATAGTTCCCGGCGAACATAGCTTGTTCGCATTCGCCGCGGCGGGCGAACATATGCGATGTTCGGTCCGTCCCCTATTCGTCATCATTGAGTAAACTTTGACCCTGTATCTCACAGTCAGCAGACACATTCCAGCCAATCAGCAGCAGACCCTCCCTCCTCCTGGAAAGCATCCATTTTAGATCCATTTGGAAGCTGCATTCTTAGTGAGAGGAGGGACAGTGTAGCTGCTGCTGATTTAATAGGGAAATCGATAGCTAGGCTAGTATATTCAGTGTCCACTACAGTCCTGAAGGACTCATCTGATCTCTGCTGTAAGTTTAGCACCCCAAAAAGCCCTTTTTAGGGCTAGAACATCAGTCTCTTTTTTTTTTTCCTGTGTAATCTAATTGCAGTTGCCTGCCTGCCAGCGTGTGTGTCAGGCTCACAGCGTATACTGTGCCCACTTGCCCAGTGCCACCACTCATATCTGGTGTAACAGTAGTGTACATTAAAAAAAAACCTAGAAATTTAACTGTGAAATAATAGCAGTCAGTTTCCTTCACACGTGTGCGTTTCAGGGCCTGCCAGGGCCCAGTGTCACACCAGTGCAACTCATATCTGGTGTAACAGTAGTGTACATTAAAAAAAAACTAGAAATTTGACTGTGAAATAATAGCAGTCAGTTTCCTTCACGCGTGTGCGTTTCAGGACCTGCCAGGGCACAGTGTCACAGTGTCACACCAGTGCAACTCATATCTGGTGTAACAGTAGTGTACATTAAAAAAAAAACTAGAAATTTGACTGTGAAATAATAGCAGTCAGTTTCCTTCACAGGTGTGCGTTTCAGGGCCTGCCAGGGCACAGTATCACACCAGTGCAACTCATATCTGGTGTAACAGTAGTGTACATTAAAAAAAAACTAGAAATTTGACTGTGAAATAATAGCAGTCAGTTTCCTTCACACGTGTGCGTTTCAGGGCCTACCAGGGCACAGTGTCACACCAGTGCAACTCATATCTGGTGTAACAGTAGTGTACATTTAAAAAAAAAAATACAATTTTGACTGTAATAGATTGAATAGCAGTTAGTTGTCTGCAAGCGTGTGTGTCAGGCCTACAGCGTCTACTCTGCCAACTTCTGCCAGTGCACAGTGCCACTCATATCTGTTGTCACAGTAGCTTGCACGCAAAGTACCACTAATCGAAAAAAAAAATGACAGGCAGAGGCAGGCCATCCCGCAGGGGCCGTCGTGGTCATGGTGCTGTGATTCCCTTTGGCCCTAGAATAATGCCCAGCATTCAGAGGCCATGTACCCTGAACTCGAAAAGTACTGAGGACATAGTTGACTGGCTACCACAGGACACCCAATCTTCTACAGCTTCCGCTCAGAACCTTGACGCACCATCCTCCTCCAGCTTAGCTTCGGGCAACTCTCAAGTTACCACTCGCCCACCTGCCGCCACCACCAACACTAGCACCACAGCCGCTTCACTTGATCTGTCAGAGGAGTTATTTACACATCAGTTGGAAGAAATGAGTGATGCACAACCATTATTGCCAGAGGATGTAGATAACAGGGATATGTCTCAGTCTGGCAGCATTACACACATGGACGTACGGTGTGATGATGATGATGTTGTACCCGCTGCTGCTTCCTTTGCTGAGTTGTCAGATACAAGTGAAGCGGTTGATGATGACGATGCGTCCGTGGATGTCACGTGGGTGCCCACTAGAAGAGAAGAAGAACAGGGGGAAAGTTCAGATGGGGAGACAGAGAGGAGGAGGAAACGAGTTGGAAGCAGGGGGAGGTCGTCACAAGGAGCTAGTGGCACAGTCAGACAGCATGCATCGGCACCCGGGGTCAGCCAGATAGCACACCAATCAACGCATGCTGTTGCCACCACCAGAATGCCGTCATTGCAGAGCTCAGCAGTGTGGCATTTTTTTTGTATGTCTGCCTCTGACAACAGTGATGCCATTTGCAACCTGTGCCAAAAGAAAGGAAAGTCCAACACCCACCTAGGTACAACTGCTTTGCGAAGGCTCATGATCGCACATCACAAATGCCTATGGGATCAACACATGAGTACAAGCAGCACACAAACTCAAAGCCGCCATCCTCCTCCTGGTCCAGCATCTTCAGCCACGTCAACCACTGCTGTCCTCCTTGCCCCCTCTCAACCATCCGCCACTCCATGTCTCGCCTTGAGCAGTTCCTGCTCATCTGCCCACAGACAGGTGTCTGTCAAGGACATGTTTGAGCGTAAGAAGCCAATGTCACAAAGTCACCCCCTTGCCCGGCATCTGATAGCTGGCTTGTCTGAACTCTTAGCCCGCCAGCTTTTACCATACAAGCTGGTGGAGTCTGAGGCATTCTAAAAATTTGTAGCTTTTGGGACACCGCAGTTGAAGGTACCCGGACGAAATTTCTTTGCACAAAAGACAATCCCCAACCTGTACTCGATTGTGCAAAAGGAAGTAATGGCATGTCTGGCACACAGTGTTGGGGCAAGGGTCCATCTGACCACTGATACCTGGTCTGCAAAGCATGGTCAGGGCAGGTATATCACCTACACTTTGCATTGGGTAAACCTGCTGACGGCTGCCAAGCATGGAATGCGTGGCTCTGCAGAGGAGTTGGTGACACCGCCACGACTTGCAGGCAGGCCTGCTGCCACATCCTCTACTCCTCCTACTCCATCCTCTTCCATAACCTCCTTGGCTGAGTCCTCTTCTGCTGCTGCGACATCAACGGCACCCCCCAAGCTCCCCAGGTACTATTCCACATCCCGGAAACGGCAGTGTCACACTGTCTTGGGGTTGACTTTCCTGAAAGCAGAGAGTCACACCGGAACAGCACTCCTGTCCGTCCTGAACGCACAGGTGGATCAGTGGCTGACTCCACACCACTTGGAGATCGGCAAAGTGGTTTGTGACAATGGATGAAATTTGTTGGTGGTATTGAATTTGGTCAAGTTGACACATGTGCCGTGCATGGCACATGTGTGTAATCTGATCGTACAACGCTTTGTGCATAAGTACCTAGGCTTACAGGATGTCCTGAAGCAGGCCAGGAAGGTGTGTGGCCATTTCAGGCGTTCCTACATGGCCATGGCGCACTTTTCAGATATCCAGCAGCGAAACAACATGCCAGTGAGGCGCTTGATTTGTGACAGCCCGACACGTTGGAATTCAACACTCCTAATGTTCGACCGCCTGCTCCAAAAAGAAAAAGCTGTTAAAAACTATTTGTATGACCGGGGTACTAGGATAGCCTCTGCGGAGCTGGGAATTTTTTTGCCACGTTACTGGACGCTCATGCGCAATGCCTGTAGGCTCATGCGTCCTTTTGAGGAGGTGACAAACCTAGTCAGTCGCACCGAAGGCACCATCAGCGACATCATACCATTTGTTTTCTTCCTGGAGCGTGCCCTGCGAAGAGTGCTGGATCAGGCCATAGATGAGCGTGAAGAGGAAGAAGAAGAGTTGTGGTCACCATCACCACCAGAAACAGCCTTATCAGCATCGCTTGCTGGACCTGCGGCAACGCTGGAAGAGGATTGGGAGGAGTCAGAGGAGGAATATGGCTTTGAGGAGCAGGAGGAAGAACAACCACAACAGGCATCCCAGGGTGCTCGTTGTCACCAATCTGGTACCCGTGGTGTTGTACATGGTTTGGGGGGAAGAACATACCTTCAGTGAGATCACTGAGGACGAGGAACGGGACATGAGTAGCTCGGCATCCAACCTTGTGCAAATGGGGTCTTTCATGCTGTCGTGCCTGTTGAGGGACCCTCGTATAAAAAGGCTGAAGGAGAACGGCCTGTACTGGGTGTCCACGCTACTAGACCCCTTGTATAAGCAGAAAGTTCCTGAAATGTTACCAAATTACCGCAAGTCGGAAAGGATGCATCAGTTCCAAAATAAATTAAAAAGTATGCTTTAGGGGGGCGGGTCTAAGCCGCAGCCACGGTCGGACGCATCTTGCAGAAGTTCTCTTGATAATTTTCATAACCCAATGATCACCTAAGCTAACTTACTGCATTTAGCATGAAAACTCTCAGGAATCAGCTAAAGAATAGACTGTGTATAAGAGTCTGCAAATAAAGCTGTTCACTTGCACTTAAAAGACGTATACCGACCGGGGCTGCCTTTAATGGCCTAGTTTGTTATATTACCATCTCCCCCCCCCCCCGGCTTGCTGTCAAGCCGGGTGACAGTCGGGATCTATGAAATACAGGATGGAGGAGTTTTACACTCGTGTAGCCGCCTTACTAGAGGAAATGAGCCGCAAAGCCGAAAGAAAGCTCAGTGACCCGCTAACCTCCTCTGAATCTACAAGCTTACAAGATGGCGCTAGCCTGCCCGCAGTACACGGCACTGAACTTCCCGAGCCACCGGCTGACCTACACGTAGTGCAATCTCTTGTACTGTCGCAAATAGGGAGAATCAGAGAGGTCACTGTTTACACTGCAACTAACGAGACAGAAGATTACACCGCACCTCCCTTTGTTACGGACGGCCTGTTTAACCCGGATAAGGACACTGCACCGCAGAAAAGCACCACTCTGTTAGTAGACAGGAAGTGCCAATATCAGCCTCCCTCACCTATCAAGGACCCTCGAGTTGAACTGATGCCCACTCACTCACTTCTGGGCATGCCTTGGGGAGTTACGGCCGGCTCTCCTGGGTGCGTACAGAGACCTTTTAAAGCTCCTTACAAGAAGCACGAGGCATTGGAATGTAGAACCTGGTTGATCTGGCGGCTGCCTCCTGACAATGTGAGAGTTCTACAAGAACTATGGATACTGAACACTGGCCCCATTACATCCAGGGACTTAGACATATACTGCGACATACAGATGAACTGTAAGGCAGGAGTTGGTTAGGGTTGATCTTTTTGAAACCTGGCGGACTCTCCCCTTATCATTTAAGTTTCAGTAACTGTTTGTTTATAGTTATAGTTTATGCTCTATATGCCTTTTGAGTTGCTGATATCCTGACATTTATTGATGGTAAACGTTGTCACACAATTAGTAACCTGTAACATTACTGTATAGGCAGAACTTAATTAATGGGTTCCAAATTATACTGTACCTATCACATTAGCAATACCGCCCCCCATTCTCTCTTTGTTTTCTAAGTGCACCTTCTTAATTTATCTGCACCTGCATGCTCAAAACTGCTCTCACACTCATTTAACGAAGCTTCCCACATAGAGAGCTGCCTCTCAGTTATGTTAGATTATCCCTAGAGGTAAGAATCACAAGTGCAGCAGATGCAATATTAGTGTAAATAGGATCAACAAACCCTCACATATTTACCAGCCCTAAGGCTTGCTAACAGCCCACTTTTTATTATCTTATGCTCCAGTCACAAGAATTCACTTATAGTAAGGCACAGGACATTAGAATCGCTGATACTAATACCCTTCACTGTGCCCACTTAATGACAGCCTGCCTAGTTAGAAATAGGTGAATTTGCGGTAGACGTATAAGGGCCAGATCGCATAAATTCACTATACTTATACATGTTAACTTATCATACACTACCCTTCTATCTCAAACCACATCTTCCCTCAGATAATGTGTCTCCATAATTAGACCCCCTCCCGCAGTTAGACTCCCTGATCTCTTCCAACAATACATCAATACATAAATATCACATAGATTCTGGCTGTCATTAATTTTTCTCATATGAGCGGCTCTTGCCCGCTGACCCCCTTTCTTCATCTCTTATTTTCTTTCTTTTTTCTTTTATTTTTCTTTTCAGCTCACACTTAACATATTACTTCTATATGTGGCCTAAGAGTGATGACATATACTGATTAAGACCCTTCCTTATCCCATGTTATTCCACTTATATTCAAGGGTATACAAAGGCCCAGGTGTTATGTATGAGATTTCTCAAGTTTATATAAAATGAGGTTCTCTTCAATTATGTCTTGATAAAAAGTTCAGACTGAAACTATCTATATGCTAGCTAATTTTCTCTTATGAATGTTAAAGCTAAAAGATACGTAGCTGACTCTATTATCTTAGTCACACTATATCTTCTGCTGGAGTCACAGGGATACTAGTCACCAGATAAAAAGTATATATATATATATATTCTTCTCCTCATAACTAGATAACAAAAGCTCACTTCTGTATCTTTTATTGTTTGTAGACATATGATGTATGCAGTTTGCTGTTTAAGTCAAAAACCTCAATAAAAAAGTTTGTTAAAAAAAAAAAGTATGCTTTACACAGCGTATACGGGTGATGTCACAGCACAACGGGAACCTAACAGGGGAAGAGGTGAAAGTAATCCTCCTACTCCCACGACCACGCCGGCAAGGACAGGACGCTTTACAGACGTGTTGTTGATGGAGGACATGCGGAGCTTTTTAAGTCCTACGCATCGCCACAGCCCTTTGGGGTCCACCCTCAGAGAACGACTCGAGCGACAGGTAGCAGACTACCTCGCCTTAACTGCAAATATCGACACTCTGAGGAGCGATGAATCCCTTGACTACTGGGTGTGCAGGCTTGACCTGTGGCCTGAGCTATCCCAATTTGCGATGGAACTTCTGGCCTGCCCCGCTTCAAGTGTCCTGTCAGAAAGGACCTTCAGTGCAGCAGGAGGTATTGTCACTGAGAAGAGAAGTCGCCTAGGTCAAAAAAGTCTAGATTACCTCACCTTTATTAAGATGAATGAGGGATGGATCCTGAAGGGACTGACAGTGGGCGATACATTTGACTAAAAAAGGCCTGATGAGATGAGCTGCCTTGGGCTAAAAATGGTCCACACGCTGCTGTATTTTATCTCTGAATGCCGGATGACTTGCGTGACTTATCCGCCACCAACTAGGGTTCAAGCCACAATGTTTTAGGGCACTTTCTGCCTGGGAAACAAACATCAATTTTTCTGGCCGCTGCTACAGCAGCGGCTGCAACAGTACCTAATTTTTCAGGCATGTGTACATGCCTAATTTTTCTGGCCTCTGGTGCTGCACTGTGGCTTAAAAAACAAAAACAAAAAAAAGGCACATAAGAGAGATTAAACTGATAGGAATAGTACTACTTAACACACCACTCCTATCTGGTGGCACATTAGATTGCACGTGCAGTGCCCCAAATTTGAAGTAGGAGGTCCGACCAAGCCTCTTTTTCCATCTCCCGGTTCCTAAAATCGATACCATATACACGTCCCCTGATAGGGGACGTAACAGGGATTAAACTGATAAGAATAGTACTACTTAACACACCACTCCTATCTGGTGGCACATTAGATTGCACGCGCAGTGCCCCAAATTTGAAGTAGGAGGACCGACCAAGCATCTTTTTCCATCTCCAGGTTTCTAAAATCGATGCCATATACACGTCCCCTGATAGGGGACGTAACAGGGATTAAACTGATAGGAATAGTACTACTTAAAGGACCAGTCAACACATTAGATTTGCATAATCAACAAATGCAAGATAACAAGACAATGCAATAGAACTTAGTCTGAACTTCAAATAAGTAGTAGATTTTTTTATAACAAATTTCAAAGTTATGTATATTTCCACTCCCCTTTTACCATGTGATAGCAATCAGCCAATCACAAATGCATATACGTATAGTCTGTGAATTCTTGCACATGCTCAGTAGGATCTGGTGACTCAAAAAGTGTAAATATAAAAGACTGTGCACATTTTTTTTAATGGAAGTAAATTGGAAAGTTGTTTAAAATTACATGCTGTATCTGCATCATGAAAATTCAATTTAACCTGAGTGTCCCTTTAACACACCTTATAATAATGCAGAGAGAGGCAACGCAGAGAGAGGAGTCTGAAGAAGAGGAGTCAGAGGAGGAGGAGTCAGAGGAGGAAGGTGGCTTTGAGGAGGTGGAAGACCAAACACAGCAGGCGTCCCAGGGGGCTTGTTGTCACCTTTTCGGGGACCATTGGTGTTGTACGTTGCTGGGTGGAGGAAGAGACCTTCAATGACATCAGTGAGGACAAGGATGCTCTTGTCCTTATATATTAATAACTCTCTCCAATCAATTTTTTCTATATTTCCCCTAATTTGTTCAATATTTGTCTCATCATATCCTCTGTCTATAAATCTAGATTTGAGCAAATTAGACTGATGATGGTAATCTACTTAACTTTTACCTAACTCTCAAATATTGCCCTTTAGGTGTATTCTTCTTCCAGAGGGGGTGGTGACAACTGGTGGATTGGATATAGTTGTTCGTGTCCACTGATTTAAAATATGTTCTAGTGGTAAATTTATCTCCCGGAATTTCAACTCCAAAATCAAGGTAGTGGACCTTGCTTCTACTAACGTATGCTGTCAAAATGATGTTCCTATCACTTTTATTTATCTCTTGTATGCATTCTGATAATAGACTCTCCTCACATTTCCAAATTATAAATAAATCATCTATATATCTTTGTATAAGATGATATTTTCTTTAAATCTAGATTGTGATAAAAATGAGGACTCCCACTACCCCCATAAAAAGATTTGTGTAACTGGGGGCAAAGCGGGTCCCCATTTCCATCCCACAGATTTGTTTATAAAAATGATTACCATAAATAAAATAATTGTTTTCTAGGATAAATTTGATACTTTCAAAAACAAAGGCTGCTTGGACTGATTTAATTTCTTTGTCTTCACTCAGAAAGTGTCTAGTCGCTTCCAAAAATTGTTCATGGATTATTGATATATACAAGGATCTCACATCACATGTGGCAAGAATTAATTCCTTCTCCCATTTGGTTGAGTCTAAAATATTTAGTAGATTAGTAGAGTCTTTAAGATATGATGGGAGGTTACATGCATACTTTTGGAGGTATTTGTCTATATATATATATATATATATATATATATATATATATATATATATATATATATATATATATATATATATATATATATATATATATATAAAGATTTAATGCCCAAAATGATGGGTCTTCCTGGAGGGTCAACTAAAGATTTGTGCATTTTGGGTAACACGTATAAAACTGGAATCCTAGGATTTAGGGGATATAGAAATTGAAATTATTTGATATCTATTATGCCTATGTTCTTTGCTTTCTCTAAATGTAGTCTCAAAAATATTTTATAAGCGTGTGTGGGATTACATGATGCCTTCTGATAGGTGGTTTCATCCACAAGGAATTTTGTAACCATATTATCGTAGTCCTTGGTGTTTAAAATGACAATACCTCCTCCCTTATCAGCAGGCTTTATTTTCAATTCATTGCTAATCTCTAAATATTGGATGAGTTTCTTCTGTTTCAAAGTTTGGTTATATTTAATGTTCTTTTTTAGTTTGTTGTTCTCTAGTTCCGTTATATATCTGTGCCAGTAATCCAACACCCAAAACAAAAGGAATCAGTTGATTGGACAAGAAGTCCCCAGACTATCCAGACTACCACACTACACTCATTAGAATGAATGGACCTCAATCGATTCAGATTAATTTATTATGCTATGTTACATTGATTCGGATGGTTCCAACCAACACCCAACATAAAAGAAATCAACTTTTTATACCAGTATTCTATGTCATTATATTTATTTTGTAATATATTTATTGTATAATAATTCTCTATTTGATATATAGTGCATTTTTGATAATAATAATAAAAATGTGAAACACAAAAGGAATTGTCTGACTTGTCCAGACTATCACACTATGCTCATTAGAATAAAACAAATGGACCCAAAGCAATTCGGATTCATTAGCTATGTTACTAGAGAATAGACAATAGAAAAAGTTTTTTATTCACAGGCTATGACTTTTTTTTACAATGTTTCGGGAGTTACCCCTTAATCATAGAAACATCTGTTTCTGATTGTTGTCCAAGCTTTAACACCCAACACAAAAGGAAACAACTTATTTCACTGTTCTATGTCACTATATGTAATTCATTTAAATATTTCTCTATTTCATATAAGTGCTTTTTTGATAATAAATGTAGCCAAAGGAATCGTGATTAGTCTAGAGTCAGACTATTGTGCCATGGCCATCCAAATAAAATTAATGAATCCAAATTAATTTGGATGTTTCATTACAAATTAATTTGGATTAGTTACTAAGGTGATTCAGATACATCCGAATCTCTGAATCACCAGAATTTCATCCAAATTTTGATTCAGAACTTAATGAATTGCATATGTCTACTGAAAAGGATAAAGGTGATGGCCTCATTGATATCCACACTTGAAAACACTAGACATTGAATTCACCCAGTTCCAGAAATAATTGAAAAACTTAAGAATTGTCCATTTTAATGTAGTAGTACTACGAACTTTGCCAAAAAAAATGCAAAAGAATCTTAAAGAATGCTGCACAATGTGCTCAAATTATATTTAAAAAAAAAGAATGTCCTTTATGTTTTATATTTTTCCACTTATCTCATTGATTAAGCTCATTTACAGTCTCAAAATAAAATGCAGTATTTTCATATCCATAAGCATTTTTCCTATTACAACTACCTGTATATAACCAGGACTAGGCTTCCTCTTTGATCATTCACCCTATAAAAGAAAGGTAAGTAAAACATCATAATACTGAAAACATACAGCTTTTCAACTTTAAGCCTTTCTGCCAAGCGATATCAGTGCTAAACAGAAACCTAATAATTCCATTATCTAAAGCAGTGAAGGAAAGCTTTCTAACACATTGGCGCCTCAGAACTATATTTTAGAATCCGTAAAGGGATATTAAGCACTTTGAAATGGTAATATAAAATGATAAATCTTAAATTTAAAAAAATAGTAATATTTATTTTGTCCCATTTTACTGTAATTCCACTCTGAAATTTGGAGCTTTTCATTTCCAGTTAGAAATGGAAGAACACTGTTATACTCCACACAGACATTGGCTGCACACTCTAGTAACCTATTTATAACTGTCCCTAATTAGCCATAGCAGAGAAGGTAACCTAAGTTACAACATGGCAGCTCCTATTGTTTTACAGACACAAAAACTTTACACTTATTTTGTCAATGTTTAAACAGCTAATTAAACTTTAAAAATTACATCTATATGTTATTCTCAGACTAATCATTTATTAGAATGCATCATTTGTTTAGGGATAAGTTGCACAGTATTTGTTGTATGTGTAAGCAAAAACTCCACTAGGATTTTAATTTTTGCACTTTTCGTGTTGCATTTGTATTACAAGTTCTAAAAAAACTTATTTTGCGATAGTATTAACCCGAATAGCGTGAAAAACCAAACGTAAGTTTTCGTGTGCGTATGTATGTATTCCCGCATAGAGATCAATGAAGAAAAAAAAATGGAAAAAACACCCAAGATTGCGCAAACACCATCACTTTTTTGCATTCCCCATAGAAGTTAACGGAAAAAAAATGTTGAATAAAAAACACCCATCGTGCAAACTTGAAATATTTACAGTAAATACATAGTTAAAATCTTTATTAAATATGAATATTGCATAAATGTTTTATCATGTTTTTATCTGTTTAATGGAAAGGGCTGTAATGCAAGTTTATATATGTGTAAATATATATTAATGCTTATATGCGTATATATGACTGTAAATACATTATACACATATAAATCCATCAATATATACGTACACACATATATATATATATATATATATATATATACATACAAATATATATTTAGTAATGTATATGAATGTGTCTCAATGTTAAAGCCATTTGCCTGTCTGAGATCTCATATCATTGAGCCCCTATAACTTTTTTGTGCAATATTTTTTTGAAACATTTTTTATTAGATGATGTTATTATGAGTGTAACTGTACTTTGTAATGTATTTTTTAAGTGTTTTGTGCAACTTTTTAGTTTCAGAAAACAGTTAACCACAGCTCTAAGATTGAAGCGTAAAGGGTGATTGCGCTAGCACAATCGCGATTTCTCAGCAAAATGAAAATGGCTCACAAAACACAGCCTCACTTGTAATCTAGCCCTTTGTGTTTGTCCCTTTAAGGGAAACATGTTAATTGATGGATAAGTAATATGTTTCCAAAAAATGTCTAGTGAATAGATCCAAATTTAGGAAATGTTGCAAGGCACCCTCTATCAGCTAATATCTCCTCAAGATGGCTCAATAAATCAATGGGAGCTGCCATGTTGTAACTAAGGTAGCTATCTCTGCTCTGGCCAATTAGGGACAGTTATAAATAGGTCACTAGAGTGTGCAGCCAATATAACAGTGTGGAATATAACAGTGTTCTGCACTCAGGGCTAGACTGGGAATAAACAGCAGCCCTGGAAAATTTGGAGACCAGTCCTATTTTACATTGACTCAGTATAATGCGTACGTACACCCCATTTTTATCAAAGAAGATTTCTGAGATACTCCTCCCCTGAATATTTTATATTAGAATTATATTATATTAGTTTTTATTTAAAAAAAGGAGACAGATTGTGGTGATATAGGTACACTACAACCCAATTGCATCCATTAATCACCCCTTTAAAAACAGATTTGTAAATTATTATCTGACATATAGGAATATTGCTGTTGAGAGGACAAATTCAAAGTAACACACAAATTTTGGATGGATTTAAATATCTCTCAATTAGAAAATGGCTTATTGCATTTTGTAATCTTGAGTAAAAAGTATTTCTGAGACCCTGCTGTATTTAGTACAAAAGAAAGAAGAAGTCTGGCACTGTGAAAGATATTTAGATAGGAAAAAGGGATATAATATTCCCTGGTGCTAACCCTTTTTAATATATCATCAAATGGGGGAGGGGGCGAGAACAGGACAAGAAGGGGTTAATAAGCACTCATTCCTATATTTTACGGTAACTAAGTTGAAGCATTCAACTATTGCATGGATGTAAATTAAGTTAAAACTTATTGAAATTTATTAAACCACTAAAAGAGAGTGTGATAAGATAAAACACTCTCACATTTACCTAAATAGCTCCACACTCGCACTGGACACTCACACTATTAACACAGATGCTGCAATATACCCAGACAATGCCACACAGACTCAACCACCCCCCTGTATTCCTGGCCAGTAACAGGATACGCTGGCTTCAGGTGACAGGGATGGTTTATGTACTGAGTGACATGTCCCTTGCAGCCGTAATAGGTATCGTGAGTGTCAAAAATAGAAAATATAAAAACACTATGCTTGATTAAGCATACAAATGTGCTCCGCACAAACGCGTTTCGGCCGAGTGGCGGCCTTTCTCAATGTGCTCACTTCGGATTGACAAGACGAGTGTCTCATTATTGGTGCCTTATATTTGTATCTCCTGTTTCAATTGTCCAATCGCAGCGTGCATGAAGCGCACGCCCACCTCCAAGCCAATCCTGCGCTGTATACTATGCGCGTGTCATGGATTGAGAGTCATTATTTGATTGGTCACTGATGAAACCTTTTCAGCCAATCCCTAATGACCTTTTATTTCCTATGGTCAGTATGTGGGATCGATGTAACGATAGCTGTAAATAAGGTCACTGTAAGTAGTGCAATACAATGTGCACACAGAGATTTAGATTCCTAGTGCCATTATGTGTAAGGACCAGGGTGTTAGCATTTACGGTGTGCACATAATATATACACACAGCATGCCACACGGTTCTGTGTCATGGATCATAATTATGGCTCATTATTAAATAATTGTGAGTAGCGCTAACATAGATTGCATGGAGCATTCATTTCCTGGTAAATACAACACGATAATAAAAATGTGTGGAGTTTGAATATCTTATTTATTTAGATCGTTGCCCATTATATCCTAAATCTCAAAAATATAGCGAATGCCCATATATGATGAAAATTATAGGTCATCACTACATAGATGTGACATCGTAACACATATTAAAAAGCAACACTATACTCATAAGAATATGAATTCAGAGATTTTTGGGGTACGATTTACATTTCCACATCATTATAGTTATTACCATATTGAATTATAATGTGCTTCATAAAAAGCATAATCCGCTGTGCGTATCACAATATTATCTAAGGAATAATCTCTGGGTGCACATGAGAGTGCAGCTACTAAAGAACATCAATTTATGTATTATTATTACAAGGATTAAAATTGATTCTTTCAAAGTTACATTAGAGGAATGCCCAAAAGTTGTTATTCTCATTCATGCCATTAGGCATGACAGAGTTAAGATTAAAAATCCATCTCGCTTCTTTTTTTAACAAGATTTGTTCCATATCACTGCCTCGTATAACGGGGCGTATACTTTCCAATCCCCAGAATTTAAAAGTATTTGTTTTTCCTTTATGGTGGTGTAGAAAGTGTCTGGCAATGCTAGTGATTTGTTTGCCTTTTTCTACATCCTTTGCTGCATTCCTTATGTTGCTAAGATGCTCAGTGATTCTAACCCCCATTTGTCGAGTAGTCATGCCTATATAAAAACAATTGCAGCTACATGACAGACAATAGATAACATTTGAAGTTTTGCAAGTGATGTGACTCTGGATTGTCCACTTTCTGTTAAATCTATCCATCATGTATTTCTTTTTAACCATATATGTGCAGTTTTTACAGTTTCCACATGCTATGGATCCTTTATATATTGGTGCTTTTTTGGCATTTCTGTCAAAATGACTACAGGTTAATTGATCACTTAAATTGTTAGCCCGTCTATAGGTACACATAGGATTCTGGGGAATAATAGATTTTAACTGTTCATCTAATTGTAAGATATGCCAGTGTTTGGATAGTATATTGGATACTTGTTGGCTTTGATTGCAATATGTAGAGATGAATCTTATGGGGTTTGAGTTTGCCTCTGTCTTTTTGGGTCTTAAGAGTTCCTCTCTATTTTTATGTAATGCTTTCTGATAGGCTCTTTTAAGAGACTTTCTAGAATAACCCCTCAACAATAGTCTATTCCTTAATTCATTAGCAGCCTTTTGGAAAGATTCAATTGATGAGCAATTTCTACGTATCCTCAAATACTCCCCAATAGGTAAACTCCTAATAGTGTTAGGATGATGGGAACTGTTGGCATTGAGGATATTATTTGTGGCTGTAGATTTTCTAAAGGTTTCGGTCTCTAGATTGTTGTTACATTTGGAAATAGATAAATCTAGGAATTCTACCTTTTTATCATCAAATGTCATAGTCAGAAATAATCCAAAGGGATTATCATTGAGGATCGCAATGAATTCATGGAGTAGTTCTATAGAGCCCTCCCATACAAACAAAATATCATCTATATACCTGGACCAGTGGGTGATGTACTTGGTAAACTGTAGAAGATTGTTATGGAAAACTACAGTTTCCTCCCACCAGCCCAGGTATATATTGACATAAGTAGGGGCACAGGATGTCCCCATTGCGGTTCCACACTGTTGAAGATAAAAATTTCCATCAAAGACAAAGTAATTGTGTTCTAACACAAATTCTAATAAGTCAATGATGAATTGCTTAGTTTCATCCGTGAGGTCTTTATTTTTAGACAAAAAATAGGACACCGCTCTGCATCCCCATTTCTTGTCAATACTTGTATATAAAGACTCCACGTCACAGGTGACTAATATAGATTCCAGTCTTACAGTAAGTTGGTCAATTTTATTCAGTATGTGCATAGTGTCTCTGGTATGGGAGGGCAAAGCATCCACTATGTACCTAAGTCTGGCATCCACATATCTGCTGGCTTTTTCAGTCATTGACCCAATGCCAGAGACGATGGGTCTTCCTGGTGGACATTCCAGATTTTTGTGGATCTTAGGTAATAAATAAAGTGTTGCTATTGTGGGGTGTTTGACTTCAAGAAATTTTAACTCTTTTTTGTCAATAATGCCATCAGCTGCTGCTGCACAGATCAATTTATTATATTGTTTAAGAAAGTTCTCCGTTGGGTTACCAAAGAGAATTTTGTAATTTTTAGGGTTATTTAATTGTTTTTTAACCTCTGTAGTGTACATTTCAGTGGGCCATAGTACAATATTCCCTCCTTTGTCACTCTGTTTTATTTGGACATCCGTCCATTGTTTCATAGACTTTAACGCCAATTTCTCTTCTTCAGAGAAATTGTCTTCCAGGGTGTCTTTTTCTGGTGACATTGCTAATATGTCCTTACACACTAGATCAAGAAATGTTATAGTATTGTGTGAGGTACTAGCGGGGGGTATAAATTTGGATTTAGTTTTAAGTATGTCACGCCACTTTGTGTCACTAGGTACTGTCTCTTTGGGATCCCTTTCAGATTCTTCAAGAAGGGAGATAAGATCTTTAATTGCTATTGCATCATTACTATCTAACCCCTCTGTGTCTGAACTGGAGGAAAAATATTTCTTAAGTAGTATTTTCCTTGTAAATAAATGTACATCTTTGATTGTCTCAAACTTGTCTAATTGGGCGGTGGGAACAAACGACAGGCCTTTTTTTTAGAACTGAGATCTGAGTCTCAGTTAAAATTTTGTCAGATAAATTAATTATATTTAGTTCTTTTTGACTTGTTTCTTTTTGGGGAATGATTTCTGGTTGAATTTCACTTGTTTTCTGGTTTTGGGTCTGTTTGCCTCTCCCTCTCCTAATTCTACGCCTAAAGGGATATCCCCAGTACTATTGTGTGGGGTAATTCTTCTACGTAGAATGGATTTAGGTCTCACTTCATCTTCAGAAATATCTCCATCTGTGGTTTCACAGTCTCTGTCAGAATAGTCTGAATCTATGTTACTAGAATTAGTATTCCAAGAATAATTATGCAAATAAATCTGTTTATTCTTGGAATACTAATTCTAGTAACATAGATTCAGACTATTCTGACAGAGACTGTGAAACCACAGATGGAGATATTTCTGAAGATGAAGTGAGACCTAAATCCATTCTACGTAGAAGAATTACCCCACACAATAGTACTGGGGATATCCCTTTAGGCGTAGAATTAGGAGAGGGAGAGGCAAACAGACCCAAAACCAGAAAACAAGTGAAATTCAACCAGAAATCATTCCCCAAAAAGAAACAAGTCAAAAAGAACTAAATATAATTAATTTATCTGACAAAATTTTAACTGAGACTCAGATCTCAGTTCTAAAAAAAGGCCTGTCGTTTGTTCCCACCGCCCAATTAGACAAGTTTGAGACAATCAAAGATGTACATTTATTTACAAGGAAAATACTACTTAAGAAATATTTTTCCTCCAGTTCAGACACAGAGGGGTTAGATAGTAATGATGCAATAGCAATTAAAGATCTTATCTCCCTTCTTGAAGAATCTGAAAGGGATCCCAAAGAGACAGTACCTAGTGACACAAAGTGGCGTGACATACTTAAAACTAAATCCAAATTTATACCCCCCGCTAGTACCTCACACAATACTATAACGTTTCTTGATCTAGTGTGTAAGGACATATTAGCAATGTCACCAGAAAAAGACACCCTGGAAGACAATTTCTCTGAAGAAGAGAAATTGGCGTTAAAGTCTATGAAACAATGGACGGATGTCCAAATAAAACAGAGTGACAAAGGAGGGAATATTGTACTATGGCCCACTGAAATGTACACTACAGAGGTTAAAAAACAATTAAATAACCCTAAAAATTACAAAATTCTCTTTGGTAACCCAACGGAGAACTTTCTTAAACAATATAATAAATTGATCTGTGCAGCAGCAGCTGATGGCATTATTGACAAAAAAGAGTTAAAATTTCTTGAAGTCAAACACCCCACAATAGCAACACTTTATTTATTACCTAAGATCCACAAAAATCTGGAATGTCCACCAGGAAGACCCATCGTCTCTGGCATTGGGTCAATGACTGAAAAAGCCAGCAGATATGTGGATGCCAGACTTAGGTACATAGTGGATGCTTTGCCCTCCCATACCAGAGACACTATGCACATACTGAATAAAATTGACCAACTTACTGTAAGACCGGAATCTATATTAGTCACCTGTGACGTGGAGTCTTTATATACAAGTATTGACAAGAAATGGGGATGCAGAGCGGTGTCCTATTTTTTGTCTAAAAATAAAGACCTCACGGATGAAACTAAGCAATTCATCATTGACTTATTAGAATTTGTGTTAGAACACAATTACTTTGTCTTTGATGGAAAGTTTTATCTTCAACAGTGTGGAACCGCAATGGGGACATCCTGTGCCCCTACTTATGTCAATATATACCTGGGCTGGTGGGAGGAAACTGTAGTTTTCCATAACAATCTTCTACAGTTTACCAAGTACATCACCCACTAGTCCAGGTATATAGATGATATTTTGTTTGTATGGGAGGGCTCTATAGAACTACTCCATGAATTCATTGCGATCCTCAATGATAATCCCTTTGGATTATTTCTGACTATGACATTTGATGATAAAAAGGTAGAATTCCTAGATTTATCTATTTCCAAATGTAACAACAATATAGAGACCGAAACCTTTAGAAAATCTACAGCCACAAATAATATCCTCAATGCCAACAGTTCCCATCATCCTAACACTATTAGGAGTTTACCTATTGGGGAGTATTTGAGGATACGTAGAAATTGCTCATCAATTGAATCTTTCCAAAAGGCTGCTAATGAATTAAGGAATAGACTATTGTTGAGGGGTTATTCTAGAAAGTCTCTTAAAAGAGCCTATCAGAAAGCATTACATAAAAATAGAGAGGAACTCTTAAGACCCAAAAAGACAGAGGCAAACTCAAACCCCATAAGATTCATCTCTACATATTGCAATCAAAGCCAACAAGTATCCAATATACTATCCAAACACTGGCATATCTTACAATTAGATGAACAGTTAAAATCTATTATTCCCCAGAATCCTATGTGTACCTATAGACGGGCTAACAATTTAAGTGATCAATTAACCTGTAGTCATTTTGACAGAAATGCCAAAAAAGCACCAATATATAAAGGATCCATAGCATGTGGAAACTGTAAAAACTGCACATATATGGTTAAAAAGAAATACATGATGGATAGATTTAACAGAAAGTGGACAATCCAGAGTCACATCACTTGCAAAACTTCAAATGTTATCTATTGTCTGTCATGTAGCTGCAATTGTTTTTATATAGGCATGACTACTCGACAAATGGGGGTTAGAATCACTGAGCATCTTAGCAACATAAGGAATGCAGCAAAGGATGTAGAAAAAGGCAAACAAATCACTAGCATTGCCAGACACTTTCTACACCACCATAAAGGAAAAACAAATACTTTTAAATTCTGGGGATTGGAAAGTATACGCCCCGTTATACGAGGCAGTGATATGGAACAAATCTTGTTAAAAAAAGAAGCGAGATGGATTTTTAATCTTAACTCTGTCATGCCTAATGGCATGAATGAGAATAACAACTTTTGGGCATTCCTCTAATGTAACTTTGAAAGAATCAATTTTAATCCTTGTAATAATAATACATAAATTGATGTTCTTTAGTAGCTGCACTCTCATGTGCACCCAGAGATTATTCCTTAGATAATATTGTGATACGCACAGCGGATTATGCTTTTTATGAAGCACATTATAATTCAATATGGTAATAACTATAATGATGTGGAAATGTAAATCGTACCCCAAAAATCTCTGAATTCATATTCTTATGAGTATAGTGTTGCTTTTTAATATGTGTTACGATGTCACATCTATGTAGTGATGACCTATAATTTTCATCATATATGGGCATTCGCTATATTTTTGAGATTTAGGATATAATGGGCAACGATCTAAATAAATAAGATATTCAAACTCCACACATTTTTATTATCGTGTTGTATTTACCAGGAAATGAATGCTCCATGCAATCTATGTTAGCGCTACTCACAATTATTTAATAATGAGCCATAATTATGATCCATGACACAGAACCGTGTGGCATGCTGTGTGTATATATTATGTGCACACCGTAAATGCTAACACCCTGGTCCTTACACATAATGGCACTAGGAATCTAAATCTCTGTGTGCACATTGTATTGCACTACTTACAGTGACCTTATTTACAGCTATCGTTACATCGATCCCACATACTGACCATAGGAAATAAAAGGTCATTAGGGATTGGCTGAAAAGGTTTCATCAGTGACCAATCAAATAATGACTCTCAATCCATGACACGCGCATAGTATACAGCGCAGGATTGGCTTGGAGGTGGGCGTGCGCTTCATGCACGCTGCGATTGGACAATTGAAACAGGAGATACAAATATAAGGCGCCAATAATGAGACACTCGTCTTGTCAATCCGAAGTGAGCACATTGAGAAAGGCCGCCACTCGGCCGAAACGCGTTTGTGCGGAGCACATTTGTATGCTTAATCAAGCATAGTGTTTTTATATTTTCTATTTTTGACACTCACGATACCTATTACGGCTGCAAGGGACATGTCACTCAGTACATAAACCATCCCTGTCACCTGAAGCCAGCGTATCCTGTTACTGGCCAGGAATACAGGGGGGTGGTTGAGTCTGTGTGGCATTGTCTGGGTATATTGCAGCATCTGTGTTAATAGTGTGAGTGTCCAGTGCGAGTGTGGAGCTATTTAGGTAAATGTGAGAGTGTTTTTTCTTATCACACTCTCTTTTAGTGGTTTAATAAATTTCAATAAGTTTTAACTTAATTTACATCCATGCAATAGTTGAATGCTTCAACTTAGTTACCGTAAAATATAGGAATGAGTGCTTATTAACCCCTTCTTGTCCTGTTCTCGCCCCCTCCCCCATTTGATGATATATTAAAAAGGGTTAGCACCAGGGAATATTATATCCCTTTTTCCTATCTAAATATCTTTCACAGTGCCAGACTTCTTCTTTCTTTTGTACTAAATACAGCAGGGTCTCAGAAATACTTTTTACTCAAGATTACAAAATGCAATAAGCCATTTTCTAATTGAGAGATATTTAAATCCATCCAAAATTTGTGTGTTACTTTGAATTTGTCCTCTCAACAGCAATATTCCTATATGTCAGATAATAATTTACAAATCTGTTTTTAAAGGGGTGATTAATGGATGCAATTGGGTTGTAGTGTACCTATATCACCACAATCTGTCTCCTTTTTTTAAATAAAAACTAATATAATATAATTCTAATATAAAATATTCAGGGGAGGAGTATCTCAGAAATCCTCTTTGATAAAAATGGGGTGTACGTACGCATTATACTGAGTCAATGTAAAATAGGACTGGTCTCCAAATTTTCCAGGGCTGCTGTTTATTCCCAGTCTAGCCCTGAGTGCAGAACACTGTTATATTCCACACTGTTATATTGGCTGCACACTCTAGTGACCTATTTATAACTGTCCCTAATTGGCCAGAGCAGAGATAGCTACCTTAGTTACAACATGGCAGCTCCCATTGATTTATAGACACTAAAAATTTACACTTATTTTGTCAATGTTTAAACAGCTTATGAAACTTTAAAAAATACATCTGCATGTTATTCTCAGACTAATCCTTCTTTGAATGGATCAGAGTTTAATGTCTCTTTAAAACTTTAAAATAATGAACATATCACGCTTTTAAACAATGAAACCTGTTATTTAAAAATGTGATAATCAAAATATTGGTGCTTGCAGTTAAAAGGACAATTTAATATCATGTAAAGAGATGTATGTTGTGTTGCTATATTAAATTACATACCAGCCAAGTTTAACATTTTTAAAACAAATTAAAATCTTTTTGTGCTGCAATTGTTATGAATAATCAAGCTCCACACACCACTTTCCTTATTTGGAGGAGCCAATCTCCTGACTTGAGTCTGCAGAAGTCAAGAATAGTCATGATGTATTGGTATCAACACATTTGTATAAAATGTGTGGGTTCTTTTTTTTTTTTTTTGCAGTTGCTATCTGTTGAAGCCAATTAGGGAAAGATATGTAGCTGTGTTAACTTTGAGACTTCTGTAGTGTGCATTTCCAGAGCAGAGAATGAGAAAACACACAATTTTTAGAGCAAAATTAAAGGAAAAGGGGGAAATAAATCATGAAAGTTGGTTGCTAAGGTATTACTATGCATAACTAAACATTTTATATTAAAATCTCAAGGTGTTTACTGACCCTTTAAAGGGATATGCAACCCATTTTTTTTCTTTCATGATTCAGTTTGAGCATGTAATTTTAAGCATGTAATTTTAAGCAACTTTCTAATTTACTCATATCATTTTTGGTTCAGCACCTAGGTAGCACTTGCTGATTAGTGTCTACTTTTAGGTTGGGGTATTTTATTTTTTTGCTCATAGAAATTTTCTATGGGCACTGAATGCCTAGTTTTCTTTGAAGTTAGTGAAAAGCCTTCAAAATCACGTAACGTAAATCACATCATGTGCTTACTAATCAAAATATAGGAAAATGCTAAAAGACATGAATAGAGGTTTAAAATATGTTTATTTGTAACTTAAAATTATTATTTTTTTATAATAGGAGAGTTGTCATGCAAGGTGATTACCACTAAAAACATAAAAAGTAATGCAAAACATTAATAGTTGGAAAGGAAGAGGCCTGCTGTAAGAAGAGAGAAATTGTCTTATTTATTTGGGAATAGAGATATAGGCCCCTATTTATCAAACATTGGATGGATAAGGTTCCCATCGGGGTACCTTATAGTGAGTGGGCAGCATCATTGCACAAGCAATTGCTAATGCAGCCACACCTTCTGCTGTCTCTCAATGAGTTGTGTGATAGCAGGGTTTGTCAGTCATCCTGGTCGATTCTGGCCAGGAATTCTTTAATTTTGCCACACTTGAGGTGACAAAAAGCTTAAGAAGCAGCAGTTTTGAGATCATGTGCACCATCAGCTAAAAAGTGGCTTTCACAGCTTGATAGATGGAGCCCATCAAAATATAGTGGGTGAAAAACATATTAAAAAACAGGAAACTAACCACTGAATCAATTACCTTAAAGTCAGGTACATCTTACAAGGAAAACTAAATCCAGAGGAACCAGAACACAAAAGTTTTTCAGTGCTCTTATTTGTAGCAACCATATTAGCTTTTCAGCTCTTTATAACCTTAATAAATGAGATGATAACTAAGGTACTATTCTTAAAAGTAGTTCTTACTGTAGGGTTGACAATACAAAGTTTTTTTGCAATATATTCTGTTTAATTATGTTTGAATGCAATATTAAAGCATAATATTGTTTAAATGTATTCTGAACATTTTGCAGTATTTAAGATATTCTAGTGATCTGTCAGTTATGGTTAATAATATGCACTGCCAGCAGGACATCGTTCCTTTCTCAATTTCAGCTTGGTATCATGTGTATGGGTTTATCAGTGTTGTCATATATATAGCTGTAGAAATCTTAGGCCTAGATTTGGAGTTTGGCGGTAGTCGTGAAAACCAGCGTTAGAGGCTCCTAACGCTGGTTTTAGGCTACCTCCGGTATTTGGAGTCACTCAAAAAAGGGTCTAACGCTCACTTTTCAGCCGCGACTTTTCCATACCGCAGATCCCCCTTACGGTCAATTGCGTATCCTATCTTTTCAATGGGATTTTTCTAACTCCGGTATTTAGAGTTGTGTCTGAAGTGAGCGTTAGATTTCTAACGACAAAACTCCAGCCGCAGAAAAAAGTCAGTAGTTAAGAGCTTTCTGGGCTAACGCCGGTTCATAATGCTCTTAACTACTCTACTCTAAAGTACACTAACACCCATAAACTACCTATGTACCCCTAAACCGAGGTCCCGCCACATGGCCGCCACTCGATTAATTTTTTTAACCCCTAATCTGCCGACCGCCACCTACATTATCCTTATGTACCCCTAATCTGCTGCCCCTAACACCGCTGACCCCTATATTATATTTATTAACCCCTAATCTGCCCCCCACAACATCGCCTCCACCTGCCTACACTTATTAACCCCTAATCTGCCGAGCGGACCGCACCGCTATCATAATAAAGTTATTAACCCCTAATCTGCCTCACTAACCCTATAATAAATAGTATTAACCCCTAATCTGCCCTCCCTAACATTGCCGATACCTAACTTCAAACATTAACCCCTAATCTGCCGACTGGAGCTCACCGCTATTCTAATAAATGTATTAACTCCTAAAGCTAAGTCTAACCCTAACACTAACACCCCCCTAACTTAAATATAATTTAAATCTAACGAAATAAATTAACTCTTATTAAATAAATTATTCCTATTTAAAGCTAAATACTTACCTGTAAAATAAATCCTAATATAGCTACAATATAAATTATAATTATATTATAGCTATTTTAGGATTAATATTTATTTTACAGGTAACTTTGTATTTATTTTAACCAGGTACAATAGCTATTAAATAGTTAAGAACTATTTAATAGCTAAAATAGTTAAAATAATTACAAAATTACCTGTAAAATAAATCCTAACCTAAGTTACAATTAAACCTAACACTATACTATCATTAAATTAATTAAATAAAATACCTACAATTACCTACAATTAAACCTAACACTACACTATCAATACATTAATTAAATACAATACCTACAAATAACTACAATGAAATAAACTAACTAAAGTACAAAAAATAAAAAAAGAACTAAGTTACAAAAAATAAAAAAATATTTACAAACATAAGAAAAATCTTACAACAATTTTAAACTAATTACACCTACTCTAAGCCCCCTAAAAAAATAACAAAGCCCCCCAAAATAAAAAATGCCCTACCCTATTCTAAATTACTAAAGTTCAAAGCTCTTTTACCTTACCAGCCCTGAACAGGGCCCTTTGCCGGGCATGCCCCAAAGAATTCAGCTCTTTTGCCTGTAAAAAAAAACATACAATACCCCCCCCAACAATACAACCCACCACCCACATACCCCTAATCTAACCCAAACCCCCTTAAATAAACCTAACACTAAGCCCCTGAAGATCATCCTACCTTGTCTTCACCATACCAGGTTCACCAATCGGTCCTGGCTCCAAAATCTTCATCCAACCCAAGCGGGGGCTGGCGATCCATCATCCGGCGGCTGAAGAGGTCCAGAAGAGGCTCCAAAGTCTTCATCCTATCCGGGAAGAAGAGTAGATCCGGACCGGCAACCATCATCTTCCAAGCGGCATCTTCTATCTTCATCCGATGAGGACCGGCTCCATCCTGAAGACCTCCACCGCGGACCCATCTTCATCTGGCGACGTCCAACTGAAGAATGACGGTTCCTTTAAGGGACGTCATCCAAGATGGCGTCCCTCGAATTCCGATTGGCTGATAGGATTCTATCAGCCAATCGGAATTAAGGTAGCAATATTCTGATTGGCTGATGGAATCAGCCAATCAGAATCAAGTTCAATCCGATTGGCTGATCCAATCAGCCAATCAGATTGAACTCGCATTCTATTGGCTGTTCCGATCAGCCAATAGAATGCGAGCTCAATCTGATTAGGGTTAGACTTAGCTTTAGGGGTTAATACATTTATTAGAATAGCGGTGAGCTCCAGTCGGAAGATTAGGGGTTAATAATTGAAGTTAGGTGTCGGCGATGTTAGGGAGGGCAGATTAGGGGTTAATACTATTTATTATAGGGTTAGTGAGGCGGATTAGGGGTTAATAACTTTATTAAAGTAGCGCTCAGGTCCGGTCGGCAGATTAGGTGTTAATAAGTGTAAGCAGGTGGAGGCAACGTTGTGGGGGGCAGATTAGGGGTTAATAAATATAATATAGGGGTCGGCGGTGTTAGGGGCAGCAGATTAGGGGTACATAGGGATAATGTAAGTAGCTGCGGTTTACGGAGCGGCAGATTAGGGGTTAAAATAATATACAGGGGTCAGCAATAGCGGGGGCGGCAGAATAGGGGTTAATAAGTGTAAGGTTAGGGGTGTTTAGACTCGGGGTACGTGTTAGAGTGTTAGGTGCAGACGTAGGAAGTGTTTCCCCATAGCAAACAATGGGGCTGCGTTAGGAGCTGAACGCGGCTTTTTTGCAGGTGTTAGGTTTTTTTTCAGCTCAAACAGCCCCATTGTTTCCTATGGGGAATCGTGCACAAGCACGTTTTTGAGGCTGGCCGCTTCCGTAAGCAACTCTGGTATCGAGAGTTGAAGCTGTGTTAAAAATGCTCTACGCTCCTTTTTTGGAGCCTATCGCTGACATTATATGGACTCTCAATACCAGAGTTATTTTAAAGGAGCGGCCAGAAAAAAGCCAGCGTTACCGACAAAACTCTAAATCTAGCCGTTAGTGTTTTATGCAATATTACTTCTCTTATGAATCAGCATTTCATTAATACTTTTATAAGATTTTTTCAGACAATTTGTGTAGTTATGCTTGCACCTGTGTAATTAGAATTATTATTATTTATTTGTATAGTGCAGCCAAATTCCGTAGCGCTGGGTACAATGATAGGGGTACACAATGACATAGAATTGTGATAAAATGCAAAATATAAAACTAAACAAATCTAGTACAGAAGGAAGAGGGCTCTGCTCCGGAGAGCTCACAGTCTATAGAATGTAGAAGGTAGGCAGACATTATTAGTAATTTTCTTTTCATTTGTGCACTAATTACTTATCTGATGCACTTCTTGGTCAAAGAATGACATATGGCTATATTAACCCCTTAAATGGTCACTAAACCCAAATATTTTCTTTAATGATTCAGATAGAGCATGCACTTTTAAGCAACTTTCTAATTTACTCCTATTATCAACTTTTCTTCGTTCTCTTGCTACCTTTGTTTCAAAATAACTCAAAAAGTTTTGAAAACAGCACTTCAATCCTTGTGGGGCACGGAACAAAAGGACCTTCCAAGTCCCAATAGACAATCCAAAAGCAAAGAATATTCCAGCCTCCAAAATTCTTTAAATGAACCTTTATTTCCACATGGGGTCCTCAGAAACAAACATACAATGTTTCAAGCCTATTGAAGGCTCTTAGTCGTCCCATCTGTGGTTGAATACCTGGGCTATGCTTGTTTATTGGTTTGCTAAATGTATCCACCAATAAGCAAGCACTATCCATGGTGCTGAACCTAAAATGGCTCCTAAGCTTTAAATTCCTGCTTTTTAAATAAAGATAGCAAGATAACAAACAACATTGATAGTAGGAGTAAATTAGAAAGTAGCTTAAAATTGCTTGCTCTATCTGAATCATTAAAGAAAAAAATTGGGTTTAGTATCCCTTTAATGACCGTTAAGTGTATTTCAGGTCAAAGTAGATCGGGTCTTGCCAGGAGCATCAGCACTGCACTATTATGACCTCCCTTCTGGCTCAAGGCATCCTGGAATCCTGGAACAGTGTGGTCTTGCCACTGGCGGCAATCCCCATTAAAGAAACAGTGATGTACCCTGTCATTAGGGGTTAAACGTGGTGCACAAAAACTGCAAGCGGTAAGGTGCATTAAAATTGCTAGAGCACAATCCATACTCGTTACAAAGTTATTTTATATTGGTTGAGCACTGGCCTAGTGCATGCTAGGTTGGATAGTGCACCTGTGTTATTTGCCCTTGCATAAAAGACTTCTTTGTGGGGTGCACAATTAAATTCATGTTGGATAACACACTAAGTTGATGGAGTGTAAAAAGAGTTATTCATTTAGTTCTTTGTTATATCATTTTAATGAAAGTTGAACATAATAGAATTCACACATGCATACAAATAAATACACTTTGACCACATCCCAGTTCCATCCCTTGTGATATACCATATTCCATTTAATTGTGCCGCAAACCTTTTTTCATAATTTAAAACCTTTGTTTCCTATATATTGATCTTAAATTTAACCAAAATAATTTAATTCCATTGCATATTTATGTGTTTTATAATGCAAACTAGCTAGCAATAATATGTTACTTTCTGTGTCTAAAAAGGGCTAAATTTGTAAAAGCTATTTTGGACTATGCACAAGCACAACAATTAACCAATCATTTCTTATAAGAATGTAATAATAATCCACTCTGTGCCATCCATTAAAGTATTTTCAGGTGCGTGAAGATTATTTTAATAATTTTTTACCCAACCACATTTCCTATTAGATTGTGCATTATTGTTTTCTCAGGACCAGAACAAGATAAGAGCTCATTCTCCAAATACATAAATCTGTTTGTCTCTGTGTTATTGAAAGGAAGTGTTTTTATTTTTTAATAAAAATGTTTTTGATTACTTCTTATGATACTGTATATATACAACAGCATTTTGGTTAAGTCTTAATTTTTGTCAAGTTTTAACTTGAAAATAATTTGAAAATATATATATAAAAATGCAAGTATTTCTATACATATAGGGGGTGCTCTATAAAAATATACAAATAACCAAGATAATAAGTATGTAAAATATGTAAGTCCCAATCTGTGATAGCAATCGGGCATTTCCTTGTAGATGGCAAAGGTCCAACCTCTAACTTAAATAAATCTGATAAACATAATTTTATTGTATAAATGTTGTTATGGTGCAATGAATAGGTTATACAGTTGTATGTGTGTGTGTGTTTGTATATATCTATATATATTTATAGTTTTAAGAAATTGATTTTACTTTTCAATCAAAATTATCTAAGGACCACTAATTCATCATGTCTTACATTGCTACAACTTTTCTTTCTCTTCCTTATTTAATTTTAGTGCATTGTCTTTTAAGAATGTTCATTCAGTGTTTTTTTTTTCCTTGAGTAGGCTTTATTTGCATAATTTTGTATGCAATTAATTGAACGTAAGTTTTTTTTTTATTATTGAATTAATTTCAACAAATTGATTTTACTCTTTAAACCAAATGATAGGTTGCTCTGTCTTGAATTGCTACATCTATCTCTCTCTTCCTGTAATTAGCTCGATTTCCTCCTTTACCTGGCTAGTTAGACTTAATGGCATCATGGGTGATTTTTTTTTTCTTGGTTTTCTAGCTATAACAAGAACCAGAAATTTACATTAGTAAAACATCTCAACAGAGTAAATGATTTAATAGCAAAATAAATTATATACAATTTAATACATGAAAAATGAAATGCATGAAAAGTTCCTCAAAATATAAATAAACAGGTATTCTGGCATTTCAAGATTTTCTCAAGATTTTTCGGAGACCTTTGCCTAAGCAAAAGTTACAAAAGGCTAATGTAAAAGTAAAACATGGTAGATAATTTAATTTTGATGATGACAGCCTAATAGAGGGCCAATTTTTTACTCTAATATAAAATCCCAGTGTTTGCAAGATTAATAAGTTCATACAATTTTTAGTGAACATGTGCGTTCGTTTTGTTAAAAATGCAAATTTGCTAACAAAACACAGATATTAGTGTTCTATTCAGAAAACGAATATCCGAACTAATGCACCACGAAATTGAAAGAAAACGGATAAATACTGAAAAAAATTATCAGTATGCATTCGCTTCCTTTAAATTACCTTAGGGGTTAAAAATACCTCTAGCATGCTGGAAAGCCAGGGCCTGCAATAAAGGCGAAGCTAGCAAAGGAATATTTACACTTGTTTAACAAAAACTAATGTAAATATTTCCTGAATATTCAACATTCATTTAGTTTAAAATACTGAATAGCATACCAGCTGAAAATTAAGAAAACATTTTTTCTCAAATATTTGGTATGAAAGATTCGGCCAAACCAAATTCTTTTGACCGTCCAGACCCCTAATTTTTAGCAATAGCATAATTAACATTTTAAAACATCTGAAAACTTGAAGTCATAAAAGAACAAACATTCTGATAATCACATTTAATTTGACTACAAGTTCCAGAATTTAAAAGTTTGTAGTAATATTTTTAACTTTTGATTAAAAACATGTTTATTAACATATTTACTAAACAGATATAAAATAATAAAAAAAAAAAAAACAAACATGCAAGAATCAAAAAAAATGACCATCAAAGATTAATGATGTTCAATCTAAAAAAAAATAAAAAAAAAAACACAAAAAACATTAAGGGCCAGATTACGAGTGGCATGCAAAATGTTGGGCATGTACGATATCGGATTTATTGTGGATGTTTGTGCTTTGGAAGGATCACTCGCATTACAAGTTGAAAGTAATTGTGAACATGTGCGCGCAAACAAGATTTACGCAAGAAAGATTACCACAACCTCAGAGATCTGGTTAACTGTTATGCAAAAGAAAAAAGTGTCACAAACTACATTGAAAATACATTTAAAGGTACGGTTACATTCATAAAAACACAATCTGATAAAAATATTTAAAAAAAGATATTTCACCAAAAAGTAAGAAGAGCTCAAAGATATGAGGTCGCAGGTGTTAGAAAAAAAAAGTCTGAAAAGGGCTTTAACATGGAGACTCATACATATACATGTCTAAATATGCATGTGCATCTGATAAAGCAACCAATAGAGTTGTGAAACGTGTTAGGCTCCGCCCCTGCCAAACACACTAACTACACGGAGCGAAATAGTGGAACAGCTGTTGTACACCAAATAGTACATTAAGTGCTGAACCATTCACGCTATGTTTTTTAGACAATACACGGAACGGATTAGCAGACAAGCTGATGTAAATGACCACACATCCAGTGTTGTTGGGATCACGCTCCGTAGAATAGCCTTTATAAAGGCCTATGATTTTATGGTTCTTATCTCACTTAGGGATAATTTTATTACTGTCTAGAATTTTACCGCTGCACTGGAAAGTGGATTGCAGATGTGTATTGTTATAAACATTGTTACTAAGAATAAATACATTGTTTTTATACCTACTGCTGTCATCCGTCCACTGTGTTATAGAAAGTACTACCCGCTTACATCTAATAGTGGGGCATTTGCTAACAGCATATATATAAGCTACATTTTATATTGTGGCATAAACAGAGGAAACGACTTCCTGGAAGAGAACGCATAACAGATACCATCACTGCTCCCAAGCTTTGTACTAGGTACTGGATGAGGTTAAATCAAGTGAGTGCGCAATTGTCTCTTTTTTATGCATTTCATAAAATGATTACATAATACATATTACACTAGGAATGCCCACTTGTGCGCTTGTCCACCCTTGTACCTTTTCAGAATCTTTGTGGAGAACCCTCATCTAGAGGGAAACACTCCGTATCGGACAAAGCTGCAGACAGCTGAAGCACATTGGAACCTGTCCCATTGACTTTAATAGACTTTTTAGTTCAGTGGACTATCCTTTTGATTGAAGTATCTATTCTAGATCAGTGGTGTTGCATACACTACTTCTGTTTTTACTAACTGATAAGTTTTTAGTTATAGCATTGATTTTTGTGTATATATTTGAATAGATCACTGCACTGTGTCTCTTAGCGCTGATTCAGTTCAATAAGTTTTGAATTTATATATGTGTATATATATATATATATATGTATTTATATGTTTATATATTTACAGACATATATGCACCTAAAACACATAAATAAATATGTATACCTATATAGATATATATATATATATATATATATATATATATATATATACACAAAGGGGAAAACAGTGCATAACAATTATATACTAAAATATAAAAACAAAGAAAAACATACAGACAAAAAAACTTGTATAAAAAATGCAAATAAAAATATGTGGTGATAAGTCCAATAAATGACTGAATATAATGATGGTCCCCTTACCAGAAGTTACCTCAAGGGGTAGTAGAATTCCACAGTATTAGTGGTTTGTATGAAGAGAGGGATCTATGGAGATTAATTCTCTTGGAGTATGTAGATACAGGAGTATTATCCTCTGTTAGTCTCCTCTCCTCTCAGAGATGTATACCCATATACGAGAGAGAAGCCAATATAGTGTAATATTGCCTTTAATAAATAGTTAAAAACACACAGCAAACAATTTATCAACTCACATGAAGTGCCCTCAAACAATATGAGGTATAGTAAACACATGAATAGTACTCCAAAGCAGGTATCCCAAAGTGTACAGGTATATGTAGTCCTGAACGTCGATTAACATATATATATATATATATATATATATATATATATACATATATATATATATATATTTATATATATATATATATATATATACATATATATATATATATATATATATATATATATATATATATATATATATATATATATATATATATATACAAAAAGCACAAGTCCATAAACCAGCAGAATGCTGGTATGAAATAGTAGTAAGCAAATGGTAAACAAACCCTAACGCATTTCAAAGGATAACTGGTTAGCTCCTTCTTCCTCAGAAGGATATGTTTGTTCTCTACGGTAGACCATTTAAGTAGGGGAAGCGGCGGCACGCCCCCTCTGCTATTGGACAGAAAGTCAGTCATATGATTCGTTACATAATCTTCATCATCTGTGCTTAGAAACTCCATAGAGACGGAGTTATGCATATGGCTCGTAGCAACAAATCGATCACATGATTTCTTACATAGTCTATATTTAAAAACTCCATAAAAACGGAGTTAGGCGTCTAGCTAATGCTCACAACCCGTGTAGAAAGAAAATAATAAATAAATGTCACATTATTAAAAAATACAAGTGGGACTTAAAAGTACATAATATATAGATCCCTGCTTGTGGAAACAAGTTTTTATAATCTAGCAGGTAATTTAGTATCTATACTACACAATGAAAAGGCGGGTTATTTTATCTTATGAAAGCTTGCAAACAATATTAAAATACATGTGGAATGTGTTGCAGGTAATAAATATTTTAAAATGTCATACGTAAAAGTAAATTTCGTATTCATAAAAAACACAATACATGTTATCCAATATACATAAATAACATAATTTAAAAATTCAAATATATATAATCACAAACATTCATATACTAAGAAGAACCTAATAAAACCCATAACTTATCATTTAATTTAAAAATGGTATTAAGAAAGAATAATATACAATGTATTATAATAAAAAGGCTGTTATATCTATGTCTTTATTAAGGCCTTTAGGGGACATGGTACCCATTCTGTTTCTCTACTGGGTTTCCATTCTCCTAAGGTGGAGTTCCCTGCTAACACCTCCAGGGGGGTCTTTAACTCCTTAATGACCAACGATGTGCAGGGTACATCCTCCAAAAAAATACCCTTAATGACCGAGGACATACCCTACACGTGGTTGGTCTTGGAAAGCGGTGGAAGCGATCCTGATCGCTTCCAGCCACTTTCTGTTTATTGCAGTGATGCCTCGATATTGAGGCATCCTGTAATAACCCTCCTTGGCCATCCGATGCAGAGAGAGCCACTCTGTGGCCCTCTCTGCACCAGACATCGATGGCCGGTATCATTGGAGGGTAGGAGGTGGGTGGGTGGCCGGCCATCGATGGCTTGTGTGACACAGAGGGCGGGTTAGCCGAGGGCATGCAGAGATGGCGGTTGTGTGCACGGGGCGGGAGCAGGTGGGAGCCGCTACACTGCAGAAAATGTTTCTATGAAAAGTGGGAGAGAGGGGGGAGGGAAATAAAAATAAAAGTAATCTAAGCGATCTGGGACGGAGTGGGGGGGTTTGTTCTTTTGGGGGGAAGCTACACTACAGGAAAAAAAAATCATCAGACAGCTGCCAGTAACCAAGATGGCTCCTAATAAGTTAGAGGGGGAGGGTTTAGAGAGCTGTTTGGGGGGGTCATGGAGGTTGGGGGCTAAGGGGGAATCCTATACAGCTACATATGTAAATATGCCCCCAAAAATAAAAAAAATATAAAAGATAGCTTTTATTTTCGTACTGGCAGACTTTCTGCCAGTACTTAAGATGGTGGGGACAATTGTGGGGTGGGGGAGGGAAGAGAGCTGTTTGGGAGGGATCAGTGGGTGTGATGTGTCAGGTGGGAGGCTGATCTCTACACTAAAGCTAAAATTAACTAGAAGCTCCCTACATGCTCTCTAATTAACCCCTTCCCTGCTCGGCATAATACACGTATGGTGCTCAGTGGCATTTAGCGGCCTTCTAATTACCAAAAAGCAATGCCAAAGCCATCAATGTCTGTTATTTATGAACAAAGGGGATACCAAAGAAGCATTTACAACCATTTATGCCATAATTGCGCAAGTTGTTTGTAAATAATTTCAGTGAGAAACCTAAAGTTTGTGAAAAAATTTGTGACAAAGTGAACAATTTTTTTTATTTGATCACATTTGGTGGTAAAATGGTGGCATGAAATATACCAAAATGGGCCTAGATTAATACTTTGGGATGTCTTTAAAAAAATATATATGCATGTCAAGGGATATTCAGGGATTCCTGAAAGATATCAGTGTTCCAATGTAACTAGTGCTAATTTTGAAAAAAAAGTTGTTTGGAAAAAACAAAGAGCATGTAAACATTGGGTATTTCTAAACTCAGGACAAAATTTAGAAATTATTTAGCATGGGTGTTTTTTGGTGGTTGTAGATGTGTAACAGATTTTGGGGGTCAAAATTAGAAAAAGTGTGTTTTTTTCAATTTTTTCCTCATATTTTGTAATATGTTTTATAGCAAATTATAAGATATGATGAAAATAATGGTATCGTTAGAAAGTTCATTTAATGGTGTGAAAAACGGTATATAATATGTGTGGGTACAGTAAATGAGTAAGAGGAAAATTACAGCTAAACACAAACACCGCAAAAATGTAAAAATAGCCTTGGTCCCAAACGGACAGAAAATGGAAAAGTGCTATGGTCATTAAGGGGTTAATGTGTTACAGTATTGTGCTCCTTAGGCTGTTGGGTTCCATGTTATGGGAAATTCTAAAATGATTAGATACACTGTGATTTTGAAGCCTATCTCAATGTTCCTAATGTGTTCCAATAATCTTGTCTTGTATGGTCTGATAGTACGACCTATATATTGTAATTTACATTTACATTCAAGTAAGTACACAACATGGTCGGTTCTACAATTAGTGAGAGTTTCAATCTCAAAACTTTTGTTATTTGAAGTTGAAATAATTGATCTGGTCGGCTTATTTTTATTATAATGGTATTTACACGATTCGCAATTTAAGCGGTTACATTTAAAAAAGCCTTTAGTATTAGCTTGTAGCCATTTTTTTGTTTTACCATTAGTGGCTTCATTTGCTGATTTCAACTTACTTGGGGCAAGGATTGATCTTAAGTTCTTTCCCTTCCTGAAGATAAGCTGTGGTCTTGCTATTGTGACTTCCTTCAAGAGGTTATCCTTTTTTAATACGTGACAGTGTTTGTTTAAAATATCTTTAATATTACTGGCTCCCTCATTGTAGGTAGTGATCATGGATAACATATTCTTTTTATTTTTCTTAGTACCTGATTTTAACATTCTCTCTCTATCCATCTTTTCACTTTTAGGAAGGCCTTCTTAATGTTTTCTTCATTGTAACCTTTATATAGAAGTTTCCTATATAATTTTTTATTTCTATATTTGATTAGTATATTCATAAGAGTTATAGAGCAATTATGTAGGGCCTTATCCCATTCTGAAAGAAGCTCAATCTCCGTTTCTTCAAAATTGGGTGTTTGTTTCTAATTGCAGACCCTGAGGAACAATATTGTATTTTACATATCTTTTTAAATTAAAACTGCCATGCCAGTTCTGCAACTATTTCTTGCTAAGTTTTTCCAATTTTTCAAACAGTTTCTTGGGATTAGTAATCTCTAACTTATCCTCCAATGTCATTTGTTTATATATATATATATAATAAATGTAAAATATGAAAGTATAAAATAAATATTGCAATGATATTTAAAAGCATGGAGAACACACTAAACACAAATATAACCAGCCACAAATAGTGCTAAAATACAATAATCCACTGAGGGATTATAGAAAAATATGTGCAAACAAGTAGAATGTCACAGATCAGTACTCTGATCTGAAAACAAGCAGCACTAGTATGTATGAGCCAGTAAAGGGGGAGAAGAGTAAGCAGCTGTTAAAATACACATAGAATAAATGTGAGAAAAACTCTCATCTATACATATATGTTAAAAATGTGGACAAAGAGGAAAACAGCGCATAACAATTATATACTAAAATATAAAAACAAATACAAACATACAGACAAAAAAAAACATGTATAAAAAATATGTAGATACAGGAGTATTATCCTCTGTTAGTCTCCTCTCCTCTCAGAGATGTATACCCATATAAGAGAAAAAAGCCGATATTATGTAATATTGCCTTAATAAACAGTTAAAAACACACAACATACAATTTATCAACTCACATGAAGTGCCCTCAAACAATATAAGGTATAGTAAACACGTAAATTATACTCCAAAACAGGCATCCCAAAGTGTACAGGTATATGTAGTCCTGAACGTTGTTTAACATATATATATATATATATATATATATATATATATATATATATATATATATACAAAAAGCACAAGTCCATAAACCAGCAGAATGCCAGTATTAAATAGTAGTAAGCAAATGGTAAACAAACCCTAACGCGTTTCAAAGGATAACTGGTTAGCTCCTTCTTCCTCAGAAGGATATGTTTGTTCTCTACGGTAGTCCATTTAAGTAGGGAAAGCAGCAGCACGCCCCCTCTGCTATTGGACAGAAAGTCAGTCACATGATTTGTTACATAATCTTCATCATCTGTGCTTAGAAACTCCATAGAGACTGAGTTATGCATATGGCTCGTAGCAACAAATCAATCACATGATTTCTTACATAGTCTATATTTAAAAACTCCATAAAAATGGAGTTAGGCATCTAGCTAATGATCACAAACCGTGTAGAAATAAAATAATAAATAAATGTCACATTATTAAAAAATACGAGCGGAACTTAAAAGTACATAATATATAGATCCCTGCTCGTGGAAACAAGTTTTTATAATCTAGCAGGTAATTTAGTATCTATACTACACAATGAAAAGGGGATTTATTTTATTTTATGAAAGCTTGCAAACAATATTAAAATACATGTGGAATGTGTTTCAAGTAATAAATATTTTAAAATGTCATACATAAAAGTACATTTTGTATTCATAAAAAACACAATGCATGTTATCCAATATACATAAATAACACAATTAAAAAATTCAAATATATATATATATATATATATATATATATATATAAAATCACAAAAATTCATATATACTATACTAAAAAGAACCTAATAAAAACCATAATTTATTATCATTTAATTTAAAAATGGTATTAAGAAAGAATTATATAAAATGTAAAAAGGCTGTTATATCTATGTCTTTATTAAGGCCTTTAGGGGACATGGTACCCATTCTGTGTATCCACTGGGTTTCCATTCTCCTAAGGTGGAGTTCCCTGCTAACACCTCCAGGGGGGTCTTTAATGTGTTCCAGTATTGTGCCCCTTACACTGTTGGGTTCCATGTTATGGGAAATTCTAAAATGATTAGATATGCTGTGTTTTTTTAAGCCTATCTCAATGTTCGTAATGTGTTCCAATAATCTTGTCTTGCATGGTCTGATAGTACGACCTATATATTGTAATTTACATTTACATTCAAGTAAGTACACAACATGGTCGGTTCTACAATTAGTGAGAGTTTCAATCTCAAAACTTTTGTTATTTGAAGTTGAAATAATTGATCTGGTCGGCTTATTTTTATTATAATGGTTATTTACACGATTCGCAAATTTAAGCGGCTTACATTTAAAAAAGCCTTTAGTATTAGCTTGTAGCCATTTTTTTGTTTTACCATTAGTGGCTTCATTTGCTGATTTCAACTTACTTGGGGCAAGGATTGATCTTAATTTCTTTCCCTTCCTGAAGATAAGCTGTGGTCTTGCTATTGTGACTTCCTTCAAGAGGTTATCCTTTTTTTTTACGTGACAGTGTTTGTTTAAATATCTTTAATATTACTGGCTCCCTCTTTGAAGGTAGTGATCATAGATGGCATATTCTTTTTATTTTCCTTGTAGTACCTGATTTTAACATTCTCTCTCTATCCATCTTTTTTACTTTTAAGAAGACCTTCTTAATATTTTCTTCATTGTAACCTTTATATAGAAGTTTCTCTACCAGAATCTTTGGCCTAGATTTGGAGTTCGGCGGTAGCCGTCAAAACCAGCGTTAGAGGCTCCTAACGCTGGTTTTGGCCGCCCGCTGGTATTTGGAGTCAGTGATTAAAGGGTCTAACGCTCACTTTACAGCCGCAACTTTTCCATACCGCAGATCCCCCTACGCCATTTGCGTAGCCTATCTTTTCAATGGGATCTTTCTAACGCTGGTATTTAGAGTCGTTTCTGAAGTGAGCGTTAGACATCTAACGACAAAAATTCCAGCCGCCTGAAAATAGCAGGAGTTAAGAGCTTTCTGGCTAACGCCGGTTTATAAAGCTCTTAACTACTGTACCCCTAAAGTACACTAACACCCATAAACTACCTATGTACCCCTAAAACCAGAGCTCCCACCACATCGCCGCCACTCGATTAAAATTTTTAACCCCCTAATCTGCCGACCGCCACCTACGTTATACTTATGTACCCCTAATCTGCTGCCCCTAACCCCGCCGACCCCTATATTATATTTCTTAACCCCTAACTTGCCCCCCACAAACGTCCGCCGCAAGCTACTTAAAATAATTAACCCCTAATCTTCCGACCGCAAATCGCCGCCACCTACGTTATCCCTATGTACCCCTAATCTGCTACCCCTAACATCGCCGACCCCTATATTATATTTATTAACCCCTAATCTGCCCCCCTCAATGTCGCCGACACCTGCCTACACTTATTAACCCCTAATCTGCCGAGCGGGACCTGAGCGCTACTATAATAAAGTTATGAACCCCTAACCCGCCTCACTAACCCTACTCATAATAGTATTTAACCCCTAATCTGCCTTCCCTAACATCGCCGACACCTAACTTCAATTATTAACCCCTAATCTGACGACCGAGAGCTCACCGCTATTCTAATAAAGTATAACCCCTAAAGCTAAGTCTAACCCTAACACTAACACCCCCCTAAGTTAAATATAATTTTATCTAACGAAATAAATTAACTCTTATTAAATAAATTATTCCTATTAAAGCTAAATACTTACCTGTAAAATAAATCCTAATATAGCTACAATATAAATTATAATTATATTAAAGCTATTTTAGGATTAATATTTATTTTACAGGTAACTTTGTAAATTATTTTAACCAGGTACAATAGCTATTAAATAGTTAAGAACTATTTAATAGTTACCTAGTTAAAATAATAACAAAATTTTACCTGTAAAATAAGTCCTAACCTAAGATATAATTATACCTAACACTACCCTATCAATAAAATAATAAATAAACTACCTACAATGTACCTACAATTAACCTAACACTACACTTATCAATAAATTAATTAAACACAATTCCTACAAATAATACAATTAAATAAACTAGCTAAAGTACAAAAAATAATAAAGATCTAAGTTACAGAAAATAAAGAAAATATTTACAAACATAATAATAATATTACAACAATTTAAACTAATTACACCTACTCTAAGCCCCCTAATAAAATAACAAAGCCCCCCAAAATAAAAAATTCCCTACCCTATTCTAAATTAAAAAAGTTACAAGCTCTTTTACCTTACCATGCCCTGAACAAGGGCCCTTTGCGGGGCATGCCCCAAGAGAATTTCAGCTCTTTTGCCTGTAAAAGAATAAATACAATACCCTCCCCCCAACATTACAACCCACCACCCACATACCCCTAATCTAACCCAAACCCCCCTTAAATAAACCTAACACTAAGCCCCTGAAGATCTTCCTACCTTGTCTTCACCGATACCATGTTCACCGATCCGTCCTGAAGAGCTCCTCCGATGTCCTGATCCCAAGCCCAAAGCGGGGGCTGAAGAGGTCCATGATCCGGTCAAAGTCTTCATCCAAGCGGGGCAGAAGAGGATCTTCCATCCGATTGAAGTCATCATCCAGGCGGCATCTTCGATCTTCTTCCATCCGGAGCGAAGCGGCAGGATCCTGAAGACATCCATCGCGGAACATCCATCCGGACCGACGACTGAACGACGAATGACTGTTCCTTTAAGGGACGTCATCCAAGATGGCGTCCCTCGAATTCCGATTGGCTGATAGGATTCTATCAGCCAACTCGGAATTAAGGTAGGAATTTTCTGATTGGCTGATGGAATCAGCCAATCAGAATCAAGTTCAATCCGATTGGCTGATCCAATCAGCCAATCAGATTGAGCTCGCATTCTATTGGCTGATCGGAACAGCCATAGAATGCGAGCTCAATCTGATTGGCTGATTGATCAGCCAATCGGATTGAACTTGATTCTGATTGGCTGATTCCATCAGCCAATCAGAAAATTCCTACCTTAATTCCGATTGGCTGATAGAATCCTATCAGCCAATCGGAAATTCGAGGGACGCCATCTTGGATGACGTCCCCTTAAAGGAACAGTCATTCGTCGTTCAGTCGTCGGTTCGGATGGATGTTCCGCGATGGATGTCTTCAGGATCCTGCCGCTTCACTCCGGATGGAAGAAGATCGAAGATGCCGCCTGGATGATGACTTCAATCGGATGGAAGATCCTCTTCTGCCCCGCTTGGATGAAGACTTTGACCGGATCATGGACCTCTTCAGCCCCCCACTTGGGCGCTTGGATCAGGACATCGGAGGAGCTCTTCAGGACGGATCGGTGAACCTGGTATGGTGAAGACAAGGTAGGAAGATCTTCAGGGGCTTAGTGTTAGGTTTATTTAAGGGGGGTTTTGGGTTAGTTAGGGGTATGTGGGTGGTGGGTTGTAATGTTGGGGGGGGGGGGGGGGGTATTGTATTTATTCTTTTACAGGCAAAAGAGCTGAAATTCTTGGGGCATGCCCCGCAAAGGGCCCTGTTCAGGGCTGGTAAGGTAAAGAGCTTGTAACTTTTTTAATTTAGAATAGGTAGGGAATTTTTTATTTTGGGGGGCTTTGTTATTTTATTAGGGGGGCTTAGAGTAGGTGTAATTAGTTTAAAATTGTTGTAATATTTTTATTATGTTTGTAAATATTTTTTTATTTTCTGTAACTTAGATCTTTTTTATTTTTTTGTACTTTAGCTAGTTTATTTAATTGTATTTATTTGTAGGAATTGTGTTTAATTAATTTATTGATAGTGTAGTGTTAGGTTAATTGTAGGTAATTGTAGGTAGTTTATTTAATTATTTTATTGATAGGAATTGTGTTAGGTTTAATTATATCTTAGGTTAGGACTTATTTTACAGGTAATTTGTTATTATTTTAACTAGGTAACTATTAAATAGTTCTTAACTATTTAATAGCTATTGTACCTGGTTAAAATAATTACAAAGTTGCCTGTAAAATAAATATTAATCCTAAAATAGCTATAATATAATTATAATTATATTGTAGCTATATTATGATTTATTTTACAGGTAAGTATTTAGCTTTAAATAGGAATAATTTATTTAATAAGAGTTAATTTATTTCGTTAGTAGATAAAAATTATATTTAACTTAGGGGGGTGTTAGTGTTAGGGTTAGACTTAGCTTTAGGGGTTAATACATTTATTAGAATAGCGGTGAGCTCCCGGTCGGCAGATTAGGGGTTAAATAATTGAAGTTAGGGTGTCGGCGATGTTAGGGAGGGCAGATTAGGGGTTAATACTATTTATGATAGGGTTAGTGAGGCGGATTAGGGGTTAATAACTTTATTATAGTAGCGCTCAGGTCCCGCTCGGCAGATTAGGGGTTAATAAGTGTAGGCAGGTGTCGGCGACGTTGAGGGGGGCAGATTAGGGGTTAATAAATATAATATAGGGGTCGGCGATGTTAGGGCAGCAGATTAGGGGTACATAGGGATAACGTAGGTTGCGGCGGTTTACGGAGCGGCAGATTAGGGTTTAAAAAAATATGCAGGGGTCAGCGATAGCGGGGGCGGCAGATTAGGGGTTAATAAGTGTAAGGCTAGGGGTGTTTAGACTCGGGGTACATGTTAGAGTGTTAGGTGCAGACGTAGGAAGTGTTTCCCCATAGGAAACAATGGGACTGCGTTAGGAGCTGAAACGCTGCTTTTTTGCAGGTGTTAGGTTTTTTTTCAGCTCAAACAGCCCCCATTGTTTCCTATGGGGGAATCGTGCACGAGCACGTTTTTGAGGCCGGCCGCGTCCGTAAGCAACTCTGGTATCGAGAGTTTGCATTTGCGGTAAAAAATGCTCTACGCTCCTTTTTTGGAGCCTAACGCAGCATTTGATTAAACTCTCGATACCAGAGTTAAATTTATGGTGCGGCCAGAAAAAAAGCCCGCGGAGCGTTAGCAGCCCTTTTACCGTCCGAACTCCAAATCTAGGCCTTTGATTCTTTAAGGAAGTCTTCTTCTTTTGAAAAAAAAATATCTTTATTCTTTGAAATTGGCCATACAGAACACTTTGTATCCAAGCTGGATGATGGCCACTACATGCATCTAGATAGCTGTTGCTATCTGTAGGTTTCCTATATAATTTTGTTTGATATTATAATTCTCATGATATAAATTAAGATCTAGGAACTCTATTCAGTGCATTATTTTTTTTTCTGTAAACACTAAAATTAAAATCATTATATTAATTAATAAAATTAAAAATTAATTAAAAGATTAGAATCTTCACCATCCCAGATTAATATAATATCATCAATAAAATGATAATAAAATTTAATATGATCCTAAAAAGGATTGTTGTTCCAAATAAAACTGTCTTCCCATAGTCCCATGTAAAGGTTTTTTACCTTGGGGCAAATTTTGTCCCCATAGCTGTGCCACATATTTGTAAATAAAAATAATTATTAAAACTAAATAGTTTTTTTCTAAAATAAATCGAATTGATTCTTTAATGAATTCTATTTTAGTGTTATCCAAATTAGTAATTTTAGTAAAGCAATGCATAGCTGCCTCTATACCCTTTGTATGAGGAATGTTTGTATAAAGAGAGCTTGCGTCTAACGTCACCCATCGGTAATTCCTTTTGCCTTTTAATTCCTAATAATTTTTTAATTACATCCGGGGTATCCCTGATATAGAATTTTAATTTTGGGTACCAGGGGTTGCAGATAAAAATCCACAAATTCAGACATTTTTGGTCGTCAAAGATCCTGTTCCCGAATAATTGGTCTCCCTGGAGGGGTGGGTCTGATTTTTGTAGATTTTTGGGGAGGTGGTAAAACGTAGCCACTTTTGGTGTATTATTGGGTTAAAAAATGGAATTCCTGAGTCATTTAAAATGCCATCATGTTTTGCTGTATCAAGTAGATTGGTATATTCTTTGATGAAAAATTTGGGAGGGATCATCTTTAAGTAATATATATTAGTATCACCTAAAAGTCTGTCTGCTTCATTAATGTAATCTACTTTATCTTGTACGATAATACCACCTACCTTATCAGCTTCTCTTAAAATAATATCCCTGTCTTCTTCAATTCTTTTCAGAATATTTTTCCTCTTTTTTTTTTTTTGTTATCTTTTTTATTTTGTACTCCTCACAACATTTCCAGAAGATCTTCTTGTACTAACTCTCAACACACAGGTATACAGTTGCCTGTACAGTTGAGAAGAATGTAGAGATGGGTTTAAAATTGGAATATTTGTTAAATTCAACTGCAGGAACTTCACTAACTCTAATTTCAGTTGGATTTTGGTCTGTAAAGTTATCCACAAATAAAGACTCTAAATTAATAAGAGTTTCCAGATCTTTGTCATCCAATATATTTATATCTGTGTTATTAAGTCTTTCTACTCTTTCTTTTTTGATTTTTTTATAATGTCTATTAAAGGGACATTATACACTCATTTTTTCTTTGCATAAATGTTTTGTAGATGATCTATTTATATAACCCATAAAGTTGTTTTGTTTTTTTAAAACAAATGTATAGTTTTGCTTATTTTTAAATAATATTGCTCTGATTTTCAGACTCCTAACCAAGCCCCAAAGTTTTATGAGAATACCGTCAGCTACCTTCTCCAGCTTGCTCCTGTTTGTGTAAAGGTCTTTTCATTTGCAAAAGAAGGCAAGGGGAGTGTCTCATTTCCCACTTGCAGTGGGCTTTCCAACTACCTTTTCAACAGAGCTAAACTGAGATCTTTTTTTAAACAGTTTTTATACTGGATTTTTATATCAGTATATATGCCTCTTATTCTTTATAGTAGTGTCTATTACATGCAGTTATATGAAAATTAGTGTATACTGTCCCTTTAAGGGTTAGTTTCCTTATATACTTGTGAAAATCAATACAGAGATTGAAATAATTGGTTCAAAGGCTAATCCTTTACTCAAAATATTGGATTCTTCCAGTGTTAGGGATTTTGATGACAAGTTGAATTCACTCACTCACTGGCCACTTTATTAGGTACATCTGTTCAATTGCTTGGTACACAAATTGCTAATGCAACTCAATGCATTTAGGCATCTAGAAGAGGTGAAGACGACTTGCTGAGGTTCAAAACCGAGCATCAGAATGAGGGAAAAAAAAGGGGAGTTAAGTCACTTTGAATGTGGCATGGTTGTTGTTGGTGCCAGACGGGCTGGTCTGAGTACTTAAAAACTGCTGATCTAGTGGGATTTTCAAGCAAAACCATCTCTAGGGTTTACAGAGAATGGTCCAAAAAAAAAAAAAAATCCAGTGAGCGGCAGTTGTGTGGATAAAAATGCCTTGTTGATGTCCAAAGGTCAGAGGAGAATGGGCAGACTGGTTCAAGATGATAGAAAGGCAACAGTAACTCAAATAACCACTCATTACATCCAAGGTATGCAGAATACCATCTCTGAATGTACAACACATTGAACCTTGAAACAGATGGTCTAAAGCAGCAGAAGACCACACCCAGTGCCACTCCTGTCAGTTAAGAACAGGAAACTGAGGCTAGAATTTGCACAGGCTCACCAAAATTAGACAATAGAAGATTGGAAAAAACATTGCCTGGTCTAATGAGTCTCGATTTCAGCTGCAACATCAGAAGGTAGGGTCAGAATTTGATGTAAACAACATGAAAGCATTGATCCATCCTACCTTGTATTAACGATTCAGGCTGGTGGTGGTGTTGATGTAATGGTGGGGGGGATATTTTCTTGGCACACTTTGGGCCCTTAGTACTAATTAAGCATTGTTTAAATGCCACAGCCTACCTGAGTATTGTTGCTGACCATGTCCATCCCTTTATGACTACAGTATACTCATTTTCTGATGGCTAATTCCAGCAGGATGATGCACCATATCACAAAACTCAAATCATCTCAAACTGGTTTCTTGAATGTGACAATTAGTTCACTTTACTCCAATGGCCTCCACAGTCACCAGATTTCCAATCTAATAGAGCACATTTGGGATGTGGTGCAACAGGAGATTCACATCATGGATGTGCAGCCAACAAATCTGCAGCAACTGCGTTGTGCTATAATTTCATAATGGACCAAAATGTCTGAGGAATGTTTGCAACACTTGTTAAATCTATTCCACAAAGAATTAAGGCAGTGCTGAATGCAAAAGGGGGTCCAACCTGGAACTAGCAAGGTGTACCTAATAAAGTTGCCGGTAAATGTATATATATATATATATATATGTAATCAAAGAACAAACTGGCATAAATCATTGGTGCTGTTAAAACAAAGCTTTATTTTGCCAATTTAAAAGTTTAGCCAAAAGTGTCTGACATGTTTCGTCGTGAGTGCCTTAATCATAGACATGATCTTGCTTAAAATACAATTTGATTTAAAAGAAAGCCTTTTCTTCTATTGGTAGCTCATTATAATCACATGATTAGCTTCTAGTCACATTTAAAGGGCTATTATACATCTAATAGAGAATCATAAATAAATAAATAGTAGAAGCAAAGCATAGGAGCTCATGGTTACAAAGTTAGTCTAGATATATGGCAAATAATATTATTATCTTTGTAGCAAAAAACACACCTAGACAAAATATTAAAGGATAAACAGTCATAAAGATACATCAATCCTAATTCATTTGAAGCATTGAATTTGCATATGTTATAAAGATGCTACAAAATATGTAAATACATATATCGCCAAAAGAACCCACTTTCTTAGAGCATAATCTATGTTTGTCCTATGCTATACTTTTCTTTTTACTATTTACTTAGGATTCTGATCAAGTTACTAATCAAAATACCTGACATTAAATTGGCACTGCATTAAGAAAATTTAAACATTTACATAATAAAAAACCAGATGGGCCAAGGTGGGCCATCACTGACCATGTACATAGATTGAAGTGTGGGGGGGTGACAGGGACCTCCAACTTGCTAACAATTTTGGATTCTCACACTTAAGACCAGACAACCGCTGCCCTTACTATAGCATTCCTGTCCCCCACGGAAAAACACAAAAATATCCATACATGCTAAACTAGAAGATTAACATAAGTGAGGATTTTATTAACATGTCTATTATTACTCATGTCCCTCAAATTTCCTGTTTATCTGTTTCCCCTTCCCCTTAGATAGAGGCAGTTCAGAACAATATTGATACAAATATGTACTAAATAAAGTTAAATTTGCAACGTGTGTGTCATTTTCATTTGTTAATGTTAATAGTCTTTCCACTTTTGAGCATTTAAGGGAAATGAAAACAAACAATGTGTCTATATACCTTTAAATTTCAATTGATAAGATAGGATGATGTCTTTTTACTTTTAACCAATTAGAGTGTGTTTTAAAATGCACAGGTGTATCTGTCAGTATTCACACTATGACTACGGCATGACAGCTGAAACACATCAGCGGATCTGACAGACACACCATCTCACTATTGCACTGTTTGTACCTGTTTTCAACAAACTCAATAAAAGAAGACTTCTTTTAAATGAAACTACTCCGGGCTCTATAATTTTCTACTTGAGAAAATGCAATTAGGTTTGCACGTGAGTAAGAGTGTTAGATTGTTTCCACTTTTCAAGCTGTATTAAAGTCTATGATGGAATACATTAACACGGTCACGATATTCTAATTTCGTATTTTTGCATGCAAAAACGTTTTACTTTCAATTTGTAATATGTGCACTATATAACACGCACAGAAGGCTTCTAGCACAGTTAATGCACAAGCGGGAGTTATAAATAGTGTTCCACTCATAATCTACCTTAATAATTGCTTGAGCAATTTTTCCTGATAGAACGGAATAACAATTGTTAAAAATAACCTTTTGCAAGGTATAGAGTTTTGTTATTCACTGCAAACACATTTGAAAAGCTTTTAATAAATACATTAAAACAAAAGTCTGGAATAGGTTATACCAGTAGGGTTGGTTGAATTTCTTTCTTTATTTTTTAGCTTTTCTTTTGGCAGCTATTTTTCTTACCTGGTCTACTTACTTCCCATTAAGATTTTTTTTCATTTGGTAGTATAACGTAAACTACTTCTAAAATATAGATGACATTATTGATACATGTCAAAGAATTAAGAATGTTTCATTGCCATAATAAAATACATTTAAGAGAAGCATAGTGTGGGGCTTATTTTTTTGTAATTATAATGGGATCTGTTCTGTTCAAAGTTTGAAAACTCATATTAAATGTATTATTTAAAGTTCACTCTCAAGGGTTATTGAATTTTGTGAATGATTCACTTGTTTAAAAGGTTGTACAGTCCATTGAATGAAGTTCAACATGCCGCAGCCATGACCTATAATGGAAAAAATTAGCCTTTTTTAGTTGTTTTGTACCCTTTGTCCCTTTTATCACTTGAACAAAAATAATTGCACTTTTGAAATGTATTAATATTTATAAAGTGGAAAATAAATGTATCTTCTGCTCCCATGTCATTTTGGATAATGCAACTTAAAAGGAATTGTCACTGTAATTTGCTGGAAGTGAAAATCTATCAAACATTCTAAATAATATATATTTGCGCAGCCGGCAAATAGGATCATTGTGAACTTCATACTCTAATTTTTAAAATATTAAAGGACGATTTAAAACAGTAGATTTGCATAATCAAACACATGCATGATAAAAAGACAATGCAATAGCACTTAGGGGGCCGAATTATCTAGCTCTGAATAAAGCTTGATGCCCCTTGTTACGAATACGATCAGGTTGATTGACACCCCCCTGCTAGCGGCCGATTGATTGCAAATCTGCAGGGGGGGGGGGTATTGCACAAGCAGTTCTTGCTTGTACAATGATAGATGCCGACAGTGTATGCTGTCAGTATTTATCAATGTGCAGCGGACATGATACTCTACATCGTACAATGTCGCTTGCACTTTGATAAATATACCCCATAGTCTGAACTTCAAATAACTTCAAATAAGAAGTAGATTTTTTTCTGACGAATTTCAGTTATGTCTATTTCCACTCCTCCTGTATCATGTGACAGCCATCAGCCAATCACAAATGCATGTACATATATTCCGTAAATGTATGCACATGCTCAGCAGGAGCTGTTGACTCAAAACATGTAAATATAAAAAGACACTGCATATTTGTTGATTGAAGTTAATGGAAAAGTTGTTTACAATTGTGTGCTTTATCTGAATCGAGAAAGTTTAATTTTGACTTGAGTGATCCCTTTAAGTATATAAAAATATATTTAAATAATATATACGTATATACTGTGAATTCTTGCATTTTTCTCAGTATGAACTGGTGCTTCAAAAAACTCTGCATATAAAAGATTTAGTAATTTTGATAATGTAAATGAATTGAAAGGTTGTTTACAATTGCATGCTTATCTGAATAATGAAAGCTTAATTTTGACTTTAATATTCCTTTAAGATAGTTCTAAATGGCTGCAAATAATTGATCTATTCTTTTTTTGTCATTCAATGTATTTGTGTAGCAAGTGGGTCTTAAGACCACTTCTATTAACCTATCTACCACCTAAAGTGATAGGGATGATTGACAACCCACAATCAATGTGGGCAATGGACACTGTCCGCTCGCTGCAAGGGCTGGGCAAACAAGGTTTATGACAGCAAACCATGTCCTTCTGCCTTTTGGTAAATGGAGCCCTATGCTGTTTATATTTCGTATACAAATTACATTGCACTTTGTATTTGTTTTATGTAGAATACAATTGAAGAATGTGGGAGGGATAATGGAGATCTTAGGGTATGTCTGAAGCTCTCTCACAATTCTCGAGATAGTCTCTATGCATTAACACCAGTAAGTCTCACTAAACCCTTATCTTTCCAGCTGCATGCAGGGGAAGTATGCTCAAAATTCAAAATACATACTATGTATTCGAAACTAGAGGCAATGCAAGTTAAATTGTAGTTGGGGACATTAAACAATAAACATGTTTTATAAGCCTAGTATTAAGGTTATTCCCCACCTCCCTCTAGTCATGGATGCTGCCATGTTCAATTTATTACAGTGCTGACCTTTTTTGCACATGTGAATCAGTTGCTTCGCATGTGCAAACAGGTCATGGATGCTTGCACAGTAACCTAGCTTACATAATAGCAACACTCATGATTAGATGGAGGTAAATGAAATGTGTTTAGTGTTTAGTACCCTTTCAATTTGTATTTGCTGCAAGCTGAGAATTTTTATCAGTGTCAGGTGGTCCACTCTCTACTGTGAGATTCTGTATCCCAGAGAGCTTCATTCATTTCTATGGAAGGTATATTTTAGCTCTTTGGAACTTCCAGATTCTCCCCCTTTCTTAGGGAATTCAGTTATTTTGGCCCCTGTGAAGTCTGTGCTAAAAATTTTCCTCCAAGTTGGAGAATTTTTGATCATCACGTCCATAGAAAATCCGGAAGGTTGGACTGGTATAATCCTGGCCGATAAGATACTTTGATCTTAATGCAATGCTCCATATGTTCTTTCTGTAGACAGTACTATTAAGGAGCATATATAGGTCACTAAAGCAACATTTTAAATAACTATATATATATATATATTTGTAAGGATATGCTGTACTCATTTATTTATTTCATTCATGAATCAAATTATGAAAACTTACTTGTAAAATAGGCATGTGAAAACAAACAATGACCTCTCTCTTCAAACATGCTATGTGGTCATATATTACCCTTTCATTTTTAAAGGTGAGGGGCAGTCAAATAGAGTTAAAAACCTGCATTTGATATTAGCAACATTGAAGCATAATCTATCATGTTGGTTCAGGCCCAAACATAGCATTAGGGCAGGCAAACTTGCCTATGGGTGTCTGGGCATGCCCAAACCTGCTAGTGTATGTACTCAGCTTGTCAGTATATTGGCTGCATTCTTGTAAGTTAGATGCTAGAAGCTGAAGTGTGTTAGTCTCAATTAATGTGGGAATGCATTTTATCCAAATATGGGAATACAGTGTTCACTTGGGGAGTTTAACAAATGAACAGTGTCTTAAACAGAGTTATGGGTTTGTTTCTCCTGTGATTAAAGCAGTGAGTGACTACAGCTCAGAAGAAAAGGAGTTACTGTGTTCAAGGGTAGGATGTGATGGTACATCAGTTTGTAAGTAGCATGAAAACAAATTTCTATTGAAATATCATCGCCTTTTTGGTAACATTTGTAATTGTCTGGAATATCACACCAAACCTATTACAAAAGGACTATGAGAAATTCAATTAGAGCACATTGCAAAGGAAAATAATTATCCTCTAAAACTTGTCCCTGGTAGGTCACTGCGTCCCGCCTGCTAAAAAAAAAAAAAATGTTTGTGATTGAAATAGAAACATGTATGAAGCAGAGAGAGAACTACGTATCCCCTGAAAAAAAATATTCAGAAGGTTGACTCAGCTTGTGCTGCTCTTCGAGTATTCTCTGCATCCAAGATTAGGAAGATAAGTGCAGATAAAAACACAAATGCTAGATTACGAGTTGTGCGTTAGGCTTAAAAAGCAGCGTTGGCTGGTCCCAACGCTGCTTTTTGACTCCCGCTGGTATTACAAGTCTTGCAGGTACAGGTGTACCACTCACTTTTTTGGCCAGACTTGGAAATACCGCAAATCCACTTACGTAAATTGCGTATCCATTTTTTCAATGGGACTTGCATAGCGCCAGTATTACGAGTCTGCAAAAAGTGAGTGGTAGACCCTCTCCTGTCAAGACTGGTACCGCATTTTAAGTCAGTAGTTAAGAGTTTTACACTACAACGCCGTAGCATAAAACTCTTAACTAAAGTGCTAAAAAGTACACTAACACCCATAAACTACCTATTAACCCCTAAACCGATCCCCCCCCACATCGCAAACACTAAAATAAATTTTTTAACCCCTAATCTGCCAAACTGGACATCGCAGCCACTATAATAAATATATTAACCCCTAAACCGCCTATATGCCGTCCCTAACATCAACGCCACCTACCTACATTTATTAAACCCCTAATCTGCCGCCCCCAACGTCGCCACCACTATATTAAAGTTATTTACCCCTAAACCTAACCCTAACCCTAACATCCCCTAAGTTAAATACACTGCTCAAAAAAATAAAGGGAACACTTAAACAACACAATGTATCTCCAAGTCAATCACACTTCTGTGAAATCAAACTGTCCACTTAGGAAGCAACACTGAGTGACAATCAATTTCACATTGCTGTTGTGCAAATGGGATAGACAACAGGTGGAAATTATAGGCAATTAGCAAGACACCCCCAATAAAGGAGTGGTTCTGCAGGTGGTGACCACAGACCACTTCTCAGTTCCTATGCTTTCTGGCTGATGTTATGGTCACTTTTGAATGCTGGTGGTGCTTGCACTCTAGTGGTAGCATGAGACGGAGTCTACAACCCACACAAGTGGCTCAGGTAGTGCAGCTCATCCAGGATTGGCACATCAGTACGAGCTGTGGCAAGAAGGATTGCTGTGTCCTGTCAGCGTAGTGTCCAGAGCATGAGGGCGCTACAAGGAGACAGGCCAAGTACATCAGGAGACGTGGAGGAGGCCGTAGGAGGGCAACAACCCAGCAGCAGGACCGCTACCTCCGCCTTTGTGCAAGGAGGAACAGGAGGAGCACTGCCAGAGCCCTGCAAAATGATTTCCAGCAGGCCACAAATGTGCAGGTGTCTGCTCAAACGGTCAGAAACACAGACTCCATGAGGGTGGTATGAGGACCCAACCGTCAACAGGTGGGGGTTGTGCTTACAGTCCAACACCGTGCAGGACGTTTTGACATTTTGCCAGAGAACACCAAGATTGGCAAATTCGCCACTGGCGCCCTGTGCTCTTCACAGATGAAAGCAGGGGCACACTGAGCACATTTGACAGACGTGACAGTCTGGAGATGCCGTGGAGAACGTTCTGCTGCCTGCAACATCTTCCAGCATGGCAGTTTGGCAGTGGGGTCAGTAATGGTGTGGGGTGGCATTTCTTTGAGGGGCCGAACATCCCTCCATGTGCACGCCAGAGGTAGCCTGACTGCCATTAGGTATCAAGATGAGATCCTCAGACCCCTTGTGAGACCATATGCTGGTTGCGGTTGGCCCTGGGTTTCTCCTAATGCAAGACAATGCTAGACCTCATGTGGCTGGAGTGTGTCAGCAGTTCCTGCAAGATGAAGGCATTGATGCTATGGACTGGCCCTCCCATTCCCCAGACCTGAATCCAATTGAGCACATCTGGGAAATCATGTCTCGCTCCATCCACCAACTTCACTTTGCACCACAGACTGTCCAGGAGTTGGTGGATGCCTTTAGTCCAGGTCTGGGAGGAGATCCCTCAGGAGACCCATCCGCCACCTCATCAGGAGCATGCACAGGCATTGTAGGGAGGTCATACAGGCACGTGGAGGCCACACACACTACTGAGCCTCATTTTGACCTTGTTTTAAGGACATTACATCAAAGTTGGATCTGCCTGTAGTGTGTTTTTCACTTTAATTTTGAGTGTGAGCTCCAAATCCAGACCTCCATGGGTTGAAAATTTTGATTTCCATTTTTTAAATTTTTGTGTGATTTTGTTGTACAGCACATTCAACTATGTAAAGAACAAAGTATTTAATTAGAATATTTTATTCATTCAGATCTAGGATTGTGTTATTTTAGTGTTCCCTTTATTTTTTTGAGCAGTGTATAATTAAAATAAATATAAATAAAATTACTATAATTAACTAAAATTATTCCTATTTAAAACTAAATACTTACCTATAAAATAAACCCTAAGCTAGCTACAATATAACTAATAGTTAGATTGTAACTAGTTTAGGGTTTATTTTTATTTTATAGGCAAGTTTGTATTTATTTTAACTAGGTGCAATAGTTATTAAATAGTTATTAACTATTTAATAACTACCTAGTTAAAATAAACTCAAAAGTACCTGTAAAATTAAACCTAACCTAAGTTACGGTTACACCTAACACTACACTACAATTAAATTATTTCCCTAAATTAAATACAATTAAATACAATTAAATTATCTAAAGTACAAAAAAACCCCACTAAATTACAGAAAATAATAAACAAATTACAAGATTTTTAAACTAATTATACCTAATCTAATCCCCCTAACAAATAAAAAGCCCCCCCAAAATTACAAATAGCCCTTAATAGGGCCTTTTGCGGAGCATTGCCCAAAGTAATCAGCTCTTTTACCTGTAAAAAAAAAAGTTCAAATCCCCCCAACATTAAAACCCACCACCACAAAACCCACCAATACTCCCTTAAAAATATTAACTATTTAAAAACCACCCTAGCTAAAATAAATACAAAAGTACCTGTAAAATAAAACCTAACCTAAGTTACAATTATACCTAACACTACACTAACTACAATTAAATTATTTCCCTAAATTAAATACAATAAAATTAAATTATCTAAAGTACAAAAAACAAACAAACACTAAATTACAGAAAATAATAAACAATTACAATATTTTTAAACTAATTACAGCTAATCTAATCCCCCTAACAAAATTAAAAATCCCCCCCCAAAATAAAAAAAGCGCTACCCTACACTAAATACAAATAGCCCTTAAAAGGGCCTTTTGCGGGGCATTGCCCCAAAGTAATCAGTTCTTTACCTGTAAAAAAAAAGTACAAATCCCCCCCCAACATTAAAACCCCACCCACCCACACAACCAACCCTACTCTAAAACCCACCCAGTACCCACTTAAAAAAACCTAACACTAACCCCTTGAAGATCCCCTTACTGGGAGAAGTCTTCATCCAACCGGGCCGAAGTCCTCAACGAAGCCGGGAGAAGTCTTCATCCAAGCCGGGTGAAGTTAGTCCTCCAGGTGGGCAGAAGTCTTCATCCAGACGGCATCTTCTATCTTCATCCATCCGGCGCAGAGCGGGTCCATCTTCAAGACATCCGACGTGGAGCATCCTCTTCTGACGATGACTAACACAGAATGAAGGTACCTTAAAGTGACATCATCCAAGATGGTGTCCTTTCAATTCCGATTGGCTGATAGAATTCTATCAGCCAATCGGAATTAAGGTAGAAAAAATCCTATTGGCTGATCCAATCAGCCAATAGGATTGAGCTTTGAATTCTATTGGCTGTTCCAATCAGCCAATAGAATGCAAGCTCAATCCTATTGGCTGATTGCATCAGCCAATAGGATTTTTTCTACCTTAATCTCCGATTGGCTGATAGAATTCTATCAGCCAATCGGAATTGAAAGGACACATCTTGGATGATGTCACCTTTAAGGTACCTTCATTCTGTGTTAGCCATCGACAGAAGAGGATGCTCCACGTCGGATGTCTGAAGATGGACCCGCGCTGCGCCGGATGGATGAAGATAGAAGATGCCGTCTGGATGAAGACTTCTGCCCATCTGGAGACCACTTCGCACCGGCTTGGATGAAGACTTCTCCCGGCTTCGTTGAGGACTTCAGCACGGTTGGATGAAGACTTCTCTGAGTAAGGGGATCTTCAAGGGGTTAGTGTTTTTAAGGGGGTACTGGGTGGGTTTTAGAGTAGGGTTGGTTGTGTGGGTGGTGGGTTTTTAATGTTGGGTGGGATTTGTACTTTTTTTTTACAGGTAAAGAACTGATTACTTTGGGGCAATGCCCCGCAAATGGCCCTTTTAAGGGATATTTGTAATTTAGTGTAGGGGTAGGGCTTTTTTATTTTGGGGGGGATTTTTTATTTTGTTAGGGGGATTAGAGATTAGTTGTAATTAGTTTAAAAATCTTGTAATTTGTTTATTATTTTCTGTAATTTAGTGTTTGTTTTTTTGTAGTGTTAGGTGTAATTGAAACTTAGGTTACGTTTTATTTTACAGGTATTTTTGTATTTATTTAGCTAGGTGGTTTTTAAATAGTTAATAACTATTTAATAACTATTGTACCTAGTTAAAATAAATACAAACTTGCCTGTAAAATGAAAATAAACCCTAAGCTAGTTACAATGTAACTATTAGTTATATTGCAGCTAGCTTAGGTTTATTTTACAGGTATTTAGTTTTAAATAGAAATAATTTAGTTAAAGGGACACTGAACCCAATTTGTTTCTTTCGTGATTCAGATAGAGCATGCAAGTTAAAACAACTTTCTAATTTACTCCTATTATCATTTTTCTTCATTTCTCTTGCTTTCTTTATTTGAAAAAGAAGGCATCTGAGCTATTTTTTTTTGCTCAGACCATGGAAACCACTTGTTTATTGGTAGGTGAATTTACCCCACCCAATCAGCAAGAACAACACAGTGTGTTCACACAAAATGGGCCGGCATCAAAACTTACATTCTTGCATTTCAAATAAAGATACCAAGAGAATGAAAAGAATTTAATAATAGGAGTAAATTAGAAATTGCTTAAAATTGCAATGCTCTATCTGAATCACGATAGAAGAAATTTGGGTTCAGTGTTCCTTTAATTATAGTAATTTTATTTAGATTTCTTTTAATTATATTTAAGTTAGGGGGGTGTTAGGTTTAGGGTACAACTATAGGTTTAGGGGGTTAATAACTTGAATATAGTGGTGACGACGTTCGGGGGTGGCAGATTAGGGGGGTTAATACATGTAGGTAGGTGGCGTTGATGTTAGGGGTTAATAATATTTAACTAATATTTGCTAGGGCGGGATTGCGGGCGGTTTAGGGGTTAATATGTTTATTATAGTGGCGGCGTCGTTGGGGGCAGCAGAGTTAGGAGTTAATAATATAATGTAGGGTGCAGTGATGTCGGGGGGCGGCAGATTAGGGGTTAATAAGTGTAAGATTACTGGTGTTTCATGTTAGGGTGTTAGGTTAGACATAAAATGTGTTTCCCCATAGGAATCAATGGGGCTGCGTTAAGGAGCTTTACGCTGCTTTTTGGCAGGTGTTTTTTTTTCAGCCGGCTCTCCCCGTTGATTCCTATGGGGAAATTGTGCACGAGCAACGTTACACCAGCTCACCCGCTAACGTAAGCTGTCTGTAAGTGAGCGGTGTGCATAAACCTGCTCGTTAGCATCGCATAGCCTCTAACGCAAAACTCGTAATCTAGGTGAAAAGTTCTTTGAGAGCTAAAGTAAGAAGGATTTCTGAAAGTTTGAAAATAAATCAGTAAGAGTTATTTGATGAGACATAACAGTGCCAAAACTGTCAAAAGAAGAATATGACAAATTAATTGAAGCTCTTAAAGAAAAGTGCACCGTAGCATACAAAGATGATAAAGTTAAAATTCTCAGTCTATTACCAAGCTCATTGTCCGAGAACAAAATCAACAAGGAATTTAATGTCTCAGAACGATTGATGAAACTAAGCAAAACAGTAGTAAAGATACAGGGGAGCCTTCATGAGAAAGAAAAGATTATCCATTTATCTGAGGGATCTGCAAGCCAAAATAAATAATACAAGAAGAATTTTGTCAAAACTGTATAACCATAGTAGGTATTAAAGCTAAATATAATGTATTTGCAATGTCCCATGGAACAAAAATGCACGTTAGATGGATTGACCCAGGGACATAAAACTGTAAAAAGAAAATTCTCTAAAGTTTTAGTAAAATAATAGTGCTCTCTTACGTACACTATTGATTAGATTAGAAGTGGTTGTGCTATATACAAGTTAAAGTAACGATTTTAGCTTGAGCACAAACAGAATTTGTGCTCACAGGATTTGCATGCTGAAGCCATAGTGTTAAAGTGTAATGGTTAAAAAAAGTTGCATCCGATGTTATATAAATGCATTCATATAAACTATTATACTCATATAACAAGGGTTTTAAGGTATATGGTATAAGACAAGGTGTATTTAACTGAAAGGGCTACAATGCTATAATGTGTTTACATATATGTGTGTGTGTATATTATATATATATATACAAATCCAAGGAAGGGAACTGCACTCTCATTACCGAGACCGGGTTACCAAATCCTATGACCCTGCAACATGCTCAGCCCTGGGTGCCACTGGCACTCACAGGAAGCTGACTAACCTTTCCAGTTTGCTTTTAAATATTAGCTGAGAGCTTGCAAGAGAGCTGCTGGGTTTTCTCTGTGTGTTGTATTAATTTGTTTTGTAATTTTCCCTATGGTTCTTGCACCCAGAACCTGTCTGGGGTTAACTGCTTGTGGCTCTGGGGACAGCAAGCTTCCTGTGAGTGCCAGTGGCACCCAGGGCCTGAGCATGTTGCAGGGTCATAGGATGTGTACCCGGTCCGGTATGAGAGTGCAGTTCCCTTCCGTGTTTTGTATATGTCTAGGGTGATTACATATTCCTGTGCACCCTTTTTTTTGTTTTCAGTTTGTTTGGATTTGAAAGCTTGCATTGTGTGGCTGTTTTAGGGTCTCAGGTATTGGAGAGGACCTTGACGTGGTACCTGAGCTTGTCCCATTTGGCCAGATGCGGTGACTAACCTTTCAGTTTTGCTTTTAAATCTTAGCTGAGAGCTTGCAAGTGAGTGCTGGGTTTTCTCTGTGTGTTGTATTAATTTGTTTTGTAATTTTCCCTATGGTTCTTGCACCCAGACCTGTCTGGGGTTAATGCTTGTGGCTCTGGGGACAGCACAGCTTCCTGTGAGTGCCAGTGGCACCCAGGGCTGAGCATGTTGCAGGGTCATAGGATGTGTACCGGTACGGTAATGAGAGTAGCAGGTTCCCTTCCGTGTTTTGTATATGTCTAGGGTGATTACATATTCCTGTGCACCCTTTATTTTGTTTTCAGTTTGTTGGATTTGAAAGCTTTGCATTGTGTGGCTGTTTTAGGGTCTCAGGTATTGGAGAGGACCTGACGAGGGTACCTGAGCTTGTCCCATTTGGCCAGATGCGGTGACTAACCCTTTCCAGTTTTGCTTTTAAATCTTAGCTGATCGCTTTGCAAGTGAGTGCTGGGTTTTCTCTGTGTCGTTGTATTAATTTGTTTCTGTAATTTTCCCCTACTCGGTTCTTGCACCCAGACTGTCTGGGTTAACTGCTTGTGGCTCTGGGGACAGCACAGCTTCCTGTGAGTGCCAGTGGCACCCAGGGCTGAGCATGTTGCAGGGTCATAGGATGTGTAACCCGGTCGGTATGAGAGTGCAGTTCCCTTCCGTGTTTTGTATATGTCTAGGGTGATTACATATTCCTGTGCACCCTTTTTTTGTTCTTCAGTTTGTTTGGATTGAAAGCTTGCATTGTGTGGCTGTTTTAGGGTCTCAGGTATTGGAGCAGGACCTTGACGTGGTACCTGAGCTTGTCCCATTTGGCCAGATGCGGGTGACTAACCTTTCCAGTTTTGCTTTTTTAAATCTTAGCTGAGAGCTTGCAAGTGAGTGCTGGGTTTTCTCTGTGTGTTGTATTAATTTGTTTTGTAATTTTCCCCTATGGTTCTTGCACCCTGACCCTGTCTGGGGTTAACTGCTTGTGGCTCTGGGGACAGCACAGCTTCCTGTGAGTGCCAGTGGCACCCAGGGCTGAGCATGTTGCAGGGTCATAGGATGTGTACCCGGTCCGGTATGAGAGTGCAAGTTCCCTTCCGTGTTTTGTATATGTCTAGGGTGATTACATATTCATGTGCACCCTTTTTTTTGTTTTCAGTTTGTTTGGATTTGAAAAGCTTGCATTGTGTGGCTGTTTTAGGGTCTCAGGTATTGGAGAGGACCTTGACGTGGTACCTGAGCTGTGTCCATTTGGCCAGATGCGGTGAATAACCTTTCACAGTTTTGCTTTTAAATCTTAGCTGAGAGGCTTGCAAGTGAGTTCTGGGTTTTCTCTGTGTGTTGTATTAATTTGTTTTGTAATTTTCCCTATGGTTCTTGCAACCCAGACCTGTCTGGGGTTAACTGCTTGTGGCTCTGGCGGACAGCACAGCTTCCTGTGAGTGCCAGTGGCACCAGGGCTGAGCATGTTGCAGGGTCATCGGATGTGTTACCGGTCTCGGTTATGAGAGTGCAGTTCCCCTTCCGTGTTTTGTATATGTCTAGGGTGATTACATATTCCTCGTGCACCCCTTTTTTTGTTTTCAGTTTGTTTGGATTTGAAGCTTGCATTGTGTGGCTGTTTTAGGGTCTCAGGTATTGGAGGAGGACCTTGACGTCGGTACCTGAGCTTGTCCCATTTGGCCAGATGCGGTGACTAACCTTTCAGTTTTGCTTTTAAATCTTAGCTGAGAGCTTGCAAGTGAGTGCTGGGTTTTCTCTGTGTGTTATATATATTATATATATATATAATAGAAGGATTCTGGAAGGGATACCGCGCCAATAGATGTGCCCCCTCAACAAAGTAAAAGAATAATAAACACAATGAATGAATATATTGATAAAGGGTCTAAATCATAAAGAATATTGATGGAGGTCACAATATAACCCTCTGTTCTCTAGATAGAAGATATAGAACAGTCTTAGTTTTCAAATTTGCCAATGCTGTATGGCCGCTGGGTGATTTAGTCTTATTTGACCAAGGTTTATAGAATAGTAAGCAATATCTCTCCAAAGGGGTTTGTATGTACTTACTTACAAAAAGCACCCTCAATCATATGAGGTGAGTGTGAAGCACGATCAGGTTGGTACTGAACATATGATTAATTACCAAGTCTTGTACACGATATCAGGCTCTGTCTTAGTGAGCTCCAGGCAGGGACCCTCTTAATTTGGATTCTGGTAGTCGTCTCCAAAAGAAGGCAAAGAATCACTTGTAGATGTTCACCCAGTAGGTAGCTCGATGTCATATAAAGGGAAGAAAAATTCAGGACATAGCTGTAATATTGTTTTTTTATTTTTGGTGCAAAAAAGTATTAGCCAAATGCAAACTTACATTGATTACCTCAATGAATATGAGGTAACTTAAAAACATGTAAACATATATTCAAAATGAGCAATTTGAAGAGCAATGTATATGTTCCTCCCTCAGTGTGACAAATAAATCAAGTGACTTGAAAGCGGGTTGTACCGGACGGTTGCAACCCCTCTATAAACAGGAACTCAAAGTCTGGGAGAGTCAACAGTCCGACAGAACAAAAGAAAAAGATGCTCAATATATGAGCTGGTAGTATGCCTTACGCATTTCAAAGGGTTGATGCTATATGTAGCTCCTTCTTCATCAGAGGGCTTTCATTTTTTTAAGTTACCTCTATTCATTGAGGTTAATCAATGTAGTTTGCATTTGGCTAATACTTTTTTTGCACCAAAAAATAAAAAAAAAACAATATTACAACTATGTCCTGCATTTTTCTTCCCTTTATATGACATCGAGCTACCTACTGGGAGTGAACATCTACAAGTGTATTCTTTGCCTTCTTTTGGGGACGACTACCAGAATCCGAATTAAGAGAATCCCTGCTGGAGCTCACTAAGACAGAACCTGATCTCGGTCTACAAGACTTGGAAATAATCATCCGTTCAGTACCAACCTGATCGTGCTTCACACTCACCTCATATGATTGAGGGTGCTTTTTGTAAGTAGCACATACAAACCCCTTTGGGATGATATAGCTTACTATTCTATAAACTTGCTCAAATAAGACTACATCACCCCAGCGGCCATACAGCATTGGCAAATTTGAAAACTAAGACTGTGTCTATATCTGTCTATCTAGAGAACAGAGGGGTTATGTTGTGACCCTCCATCAATATTCTTTATGATTTAACCCTTTATCAATAATTTCATTCATTGTGTTTATTATTCTTTTACTTTGTTGAGGGGGCACATCTATTAGGTGCGGTATACAAAGGTTAGCAGCATTCATATTTCTATATTTATCTATCCAAAGTCATATTTGTGCAGTACCACTCAAACATGCATACCATTTACAAGAAATAATACTTTGTCTTTAAATAAATTATGCACTCTCTGGATTTACTCTTTTCTCCTTACCAGTTCAGGGAGCCCATCGCTATGTATAAAGAAGAAACAAATCTGGATATCTTTGTGAGGAGCGACACTACACTCAACTAATTATAGGAGTATTTTACTGTGCCCTTGCTCTCTCACTGCCGGATCCTTTTTTTCTTGTGAGATAATGCTCACGATGTGCTCCACTCGGTTGTGATGATGTCACACTGGCACACCAGTCCATGTATATCAAGGAAGAGAGACACTCTAGAGTGGGTATAATAGGTTTGAGGCTTGTTGCTGGCTGTGAATAATAGATCACAAAAGGAAAGCTCCTTATCCTCTACAATAAAACTTCACTAGTATTCAATCAAGTAAAAAATCACACAGAAAGTTCACAGCTCATGAAATAGGTTTATGTTGTAATAACGACTTATGCATTTTGTCAATAAGCCGCAAGTCATAGCCTAGGGTATCACTACACCAAACCCATAGAAATAATAGGTGCTAGTATTCTATTAGTTAAACAAAAAAAAAACAAGTACCACACCTCCCTCCTTAAAGTTATACACCAGTCTGCATCTCTGAGAACGGAACAAACAATACATCATATCATATATATATATACTATATATATATATATATATATATATATATATATATATATATATCACTAAAGGGAATGAGCACATATATATTCCTGATCGATATTCTAACATCACTATATGATATTCCTTCAACTTGAGCTATTACAATCTACTTATACATCTACAGTTTATGCATATCACTAAAAAAGAATAAACCCAATATATTCCCACATAGGATTTCTAACAGCTGAGGGTAAATACATATATGATATTCTTTTATTAAGCTTACAAATAATTAATTAAAGGGACACTGAACCCATTTTTTTATTTTGTGATCAGATAGAGCATGCAATGTTAAGCAACTTTCAATTTACCTTCTTGCTTTTAAAATTAAAGATACCAAGAGAATAAAGAACATTTGCTAATAAGAGTAAGTTTAGATGCTGGCCCATTTTTAGTGAACAACCTGGGTTGTTCTTGCTGATTGGTGGATAAATTCTTCCAGCAATAAACAAGTGCTGTCCAGGGTTCTGAACTTTCTTTTTCAAATAAGATAGCAAGAGAACAAAGAAAATGTGTTAATAGGAGTAAATTAGAAAAGTTGCTTAAAATTGCATGCTCTATCTGAATCACAAAAGAAAAAAATTGGGTTCAGTATCCCTTTAAATCATAATATGAATTAAAATCATAAGGGACTTTAGTTTTAAGTTTACAAATCCAGTACATTTTCTCTTTGCATAGTTCCTGCACCTATAATGGAAAAATGTTCTCATATGTGTGAGTTTATATCTCTAGTAGTGAGGTCCTATCTATTGGAATTTGCATAAATCACATTGAATTAAATAGATCACAAAAGAAGATCTATTTAGGCAATTAAATTAAGGCAACTGCCATTGTTAAAGTTTGATTTGTAACATATGAATGTGAAAGTTTTTGTTATTATAACATTTTCACAGGGTTTACATTTTGTGGTGCAACTATGAACTAGTTGGGTTTCAATGAGATAAAGACACCAAATTTCAAATAGTTTTACACAGCCTATAGAGCATCTTAAGCCATCATTAACTACTTCTAACAGTTTCTCATAAGCTGTGAGAACTGAGAAGTATTTTCTGATAATCTTAAAAGTTTCTGTATAATGGGCACTATAGTCTAGTCAGTTACAAAGTAACTTCTTGGATCTTCCTGTGTACAAGTTTGTTTCCATCCTCTAATAAAGATTGTCTCATTTTTTGCCCCTTTAATTTCTCTTTTTGGGCAACCCCTGTGTTTTTATCTACATTCAAGTAAATTAGCTTAGAAAAAAACAAGCTAAATATAGCTAATAGGGGGCGCTTCCACACAGTGATGATATGTTACAAAAACGTAATAATAATAATTGTAAGAATCCAAAGGCTGTATGACATATCAGAACAAACATTAAACATCAAATGGTTTAAAGTCCCATTAAGCAAGTATCAACAGAATATATTTTGCTGGTGGAAGTCGGCTGCTCTCCTCTTCACACTTCAAGTGGCCCAGATCTATAGTAACAAAAGGATACATGGGTGCCTCATGTGTATAATCAATTGCTTTTCCCAAAGGACAAAGGTACAAGCAATGAGGGTGGGTACTCACATTTAGTTGAAGCACCCTTATGTGCTTGTAGACGCAAGCTGATAGATTGAGGTGTAGCTCACCTATTCACAGCAAACTTGAATACTCCAAAGTTAAAATTAAATGAAGAGTATAGGGGCATAACAATGCTCCCTTAGTCATGCAACGCAATTTCTCGGCATTTCTCAGATACAATTGTAATGGTCCTTTTTAAAAAATAACATGGTCCAATCAAATTAATTTTTGATTCTAAAAGGCATATGTCCTCCTATTGAGAGACTAATTGTATGTTACCTATTAGCATTCTGATTAAAATAAATTCACATTTATAATTAGTACATTTAACATTCATAAAATATTATTTGCAGTGTTAGTATTTCTATTTCAGAATTATTAACTATTTCAATATTAAAAACGCTTATTTGCACATACATATTCATTGCGTTATTGTTGTGTGTTATTTTCCTTTGTATATTCTTTGTTTGTGTAATACAGACGTATCCAGCTCTATTATTTGTTACAAAATGTCACAAAACATATTAACCTATTTGTTGCAGCTGACAATTCTTAAGTTACTATCCCACATATTAGGACATTACAATTAGTTTTTTTTGTTTTTTTATTGAGGTTATTACAAAACATGTACAGTATATTTAATTGCCAAAACTGGAGTAGTACAGACGTTGGAATATATAGTACAGTCATAAAAAAGTTACATAGTCAGATACATACAAATTCAAAATAAACAAGTCAAAAATAGCTATAACCTCATTTTTATGAGTATATAGGCCCTCCTCTAAGATTAGTAGGTCACTCTTGGACCATGATATAGCATACTTATAAACTGGAGGTAAGTATATTGAATCTCTAGCCACTTTTGTGCTTGATATAGCATAGAACCTTATAGTAATAAAAACCACATTCTAAGAGTAACAATATAGAAATGACATATAAATTAAACTAGCCGAAACCATGGAAACCAGCCTTCCAAAACATGGAATAGCAGCTGCCTAGTGCGGATACATAATAAATATCAATAGATGCCAATGTAAGTGACATACAGTACTCCTCAAAGATAACAAGCATTTAGAAAGGTTAACAATGAGCAACCAATGTTGTATCTGTAAGATGCCCCATGAACTCTTATTTACATAGCTCCAGAATGATGAACTAGAAGTCCCTAGTGTTTAAAATTGGTTATACTGCTATTCTCTAGCCAAGAAATAATAAACATAGCATATGGTCTCTGCTGGAGAGTAATGAGATATAAATGAGATATAGAGACTGTCATGGGGGGCTAAGTTAAGTAGCATGAAGTGGGCAGGAATGGGTTATAGCAATAAAGGGGAATCAACCATTTGGGGGGTTAGCCTGCGCTATGTACATTAAAACGGGGCCCCAAACAGTAGTTGCTGGGAACATCACACCGACCCGGCCGCTGACAGTGTGACGTCCAATTTGGCCTTTATAAGTTAATACTCTTATGGGGGAATGAGTATTAGAGCTTAATACACAAATGTCATGGAGCTCATATAAATTGCACTATAAGATGTCTGAAACGAATGGTCTCATTTTCGGGTAGTCAATATATTACTAACTAGGGGCGTTAATTATAAGCATCTAAGTAATATACTACAGGTACATAAGTGATCTAACTGACTAATCTAGGGTACAGCTAACTTCAAATACAATAAATATTATAGAATATGTCTAGCTAAATATTCTATCAGTCTTCTAACGCCACTATATCCATATTATCAAACTTGCATGTCATCACAGTAGACACAGCATGATCATAAGACACTGTTAAGCTATACAGTGGGAAAAGGAAAGGATATAGACCTCAAAGGAGACAAACAGAACATTGGTACACATCTATTACCATGAACAGTACATGTGCTAAATAGGGTTGCTTAAAAGACAAAACATTTAAATAAGAACAGTGCTGAAATAGAACTCTGCATGTAGCATTCATCTAAGCAGCCGTACCATAACAAGTAACTAACTTAAATGTTGCACACACCGGTACTCACAGTTGGCTAGTATGCAAGAGGTTAACTTTAGGAGCAAACAAGCAGAGCCATGACTGTAAATTGTATGACCTGGAACCTCAACCGACTAATATGATAGCCGGACTCGATGACATAGCAAAAGATCATCTAGCTGACACCAGCTTTTACCATAGATTGCTCTATGTGTAAATGAACGTGTTCATGCCTTCAGCTGCGTGTCATGTAAGATTGGAAACTGTGCTCTTCGTGCATGTTTAAGTTCCGTTTCCAGCTGGTTGGTAGATGGTGAGGTGAAAGCTGTCAGGGTTAATAGGGAAGGATGCATATTGTCCCGGATTCGGGTTTCTACCCTGTAGTGCTTTAATGAATATAGACCCATACATGTTCAGTGCGTCCCAGCATGAGAATGGGCTGCCCTGTACAACCATATATGTTAAAGTCCTGAGTTCCCCTGCTGCACCCTTATCAGAGCAGTAAGCAATTCTGTAGCACTCTGTAAGATCTGGGGCTGCTTATCCACTTTACTCGCCTTAAGATGTGGTGTGGCTTCAGCCATGTATAGTGCTTTATGCCTGTGCTTTACCTCTGTAATCCGGACTACTGAATCCGAACTACAACCGGTCTGCTCAGGCCTGATTCAAAGGAGGGTCCGGAGTATACTCGCAGTCTGTGAATACTCCCAGGAGGCTTGCTGGCCTGCTTTCATATTGTGATGATGAGAGGTAATAGATGGCGAGTGCCGGGACCCCAGGAAATCACCACGCATATGGAGCTCCCCATCTGAAGCAACTCTATTGCACCTATTATATATGACTTCCCGATTGAGCCACAAGCTTCGTGAAGCCTTTCTGTGAAGGCTGTCTGGTAAAATTCCAGGAGCTTGCTGAGTTCCAGTATAATTGTTTCTGTCGCCGTCATTGCTTAGGCTAGTACTATTGTCACACTTCTATTTGAAAATGCTTAGGTGGTTTTAGTAGATAATGTAGGGCAGCACTATTCGCTGCTTATAACCCAGGATCCTTCGAATCCTGGGGGGGGGGAATGTGCGGCAGCCCCAGCAGAGAAGGAAAACAGAAACACGGACACAGTTCTCACTACCATGCGGTCTGTCCCCCGCCGCTTAGCTGAAGAGCATTGGGAGGATCAGCTTTACAAAATAGGTTTCCAAAATCTCCCAGGGTTTCCCAAAAGATTGTAGCTGAAAACTTTGCTGTAGGAATCCGATTATGTAGAATAAAACCTAATGAAGATCAGGAGCTCCTTCAAAACATGACCTCCCGCAACCGCTGTAGGCTCCGCCCCCCAGGACATTACAATTTTGTTGTTCACTTCTCAACAGTTACTTCGACTAGTCACATGTTAAAGTATGTCCAATCGGCCTCTATAATCATAGTCAAAAGTGATATGGGTCAATGTTAGTTTAAAGTTAGTTTGATCCATTGTCATAGTAACTAATAATATGACCAGTATAAGTTTAACCGATATAGAACCATTGTGTCATAAATATATGCATTGGAGACTATATTTATCAGTGTAAGTACCTACCGTATATAGCTTCCCTGACAAAGTCTTTCTCTGCTGAACAGTTTCAACAAATCTTAATAAATTGACCCTTTGCAATAGCATAAGGCACATGTTTGGGATGACAAATTTTAGCGTGTAATAACATATTACCAGAGATTGGTTTGGATACACTTTGCAGACAATTTTGCCATGGAGTTTACTGTCAAGTTGACATCCAAAAAGTTAACGGTCTCTTTATGATATTCAAACATGAATCTTAAAACCAACCTCATTGGTGTTTAGCCTTTCAACAAAGAGAAATGCTTGTTCAATACTTCCAGACCAGATAAATAAGAGCATCTAACATTTTTTATAATAAATTATATTTTGTCTTAAGGGATTGTCCATTCTAAACATAGTTCCTCTCCCACCAACCTAAAAATAGATTGGCGTAGGATGGTGCAAATTTTGCCCCCATGGCAGTACCCACATTTCTATAAATAGAAAATCCCCCTCAAATTCAACAATAATTGTGGTCAAAAGAAAAGTAGCCACTCTAATAATGTACTCTCTAAAGGTTGGAGAAAAGTTTGTTTCAGTTTATAGAACCTGTTTTAGGGCCTCTAGGCACACTGATGTGGTATTGAGTGCTACAGAATCAATGGTCAACCAACCACTGTCACTGCACCAGTTAACCTCATCTAATAATTTCCAAACATATTTGGGTGTCTCATAAGTAAATGGGTTGTATCCCCACTAGAGTCTGTACCAGTGCATCCAACCCATTGTGACAATGGTTCTAAAAGGGAACTTATTCCATTTATAATTGGACATCCCTGTATGTTTTCCAGGTGATTTATGGACCTTTAGAAAATGGTAGAAATTGGGTATATGTGGGTATTTCCACCATGAGAATACAAATCAATAAAACCATTTTCCATACCATCATCCCAAAAGATCCTGGAATTCATTTTGAAATGTGTATAGTTGGATTTTTATCAAGTATAGTAGTCAACAAAATGTGTCAGTTTTCAAAGGGTTTCATTAACATATTCTTCCCTATTTTGGATGACAATGAAGCCCCCTTATCTGCCGCTCTTATTATTATATATTGGTTATCCTGCAATTGAGTTAGTCAATCTTTCTTGTTTTGTTAATCTATCATTTAAATTAGTATTTTTCAATTTAAACAAATTTAAATAAGATTCAACTCTCTTGAAGAACAATTCCAAAATGGGATCCATACTTTGTAATTTGTAAAATTGAGATTTCTTCTTAAACTTGCAACCTGTTTCTCTAGTTTGATCAACAATTTGGCCCTGACTGAATAAATGTTCCATTATGACTAAATCAACTTAGTTTTCAAATGTTGTTATTCTCATCTATGTTTGATAAAACATTAGACTCATTAGCATGTATTTCTTCAATTAAATTAGAAGCAAAAGTCCCCTGAAAATGTTTACATATTGTGATGTTTCTAATAAGTCTATTTACATCTAACATTTTCTGAAACAGGTTAACGCTAGTTGTGGGTGAGAAGGTCAACCCTTAATTCAAAAATTAGTAATGCGTATTGTTTAAAATTGTATCTGACAAATTTTATAACACCATGGTTTACTTGTATTTGGTTTGAGGTCTGTTGACTCTCAAATGATATTTCTCCTGTACCATCTTTGGGTTGTAATGTGGGAGAAAACCTGATCTAGATCTATCTGATCTCTCTCAACTCTATTGTTCCTTAGAGTATTTATTGAGTATTTAGAGTCTTTAGTAGAGTATTAAGTTTTCTCCTCTGGACTTACTACCTGACTTTTTTTCTGATTGAAATGTTGCATTTTTTAGTATACTATTTGTTCCACAAGCTGTGGAGTCTTCGCCACTAGTGTTTATCATCTGACGATAAATCACTGTCAGTAAATGTAACTTTTTTGTTATTATATCTTTTGCGTCTACACTTATTTTGGCTTCCTGAATGAATCACCTTATGTGTTTGTCTAAACCAGTGTTTCCGAAACCCAGTCCTCAGGACTTTTACTCAGTCCAGATATTCATTATATCTAACAAGAGCACAGGTGAAACAATCAGCTCACCCATCAGCTGATTATTTCACCTGTGCTCTAGTTAAGATATAATGAATATCTGGCCTTAGTAAAGTCCTGAGGAATGGGTTTGGGAAACACTGGTCTAAACCTTGTGCGTAAAATCTGATCTATCCTGAGATATTTTGCATGTTTTGTTTCCATGATAACTGCTTTTTTCATCCACTTTACTTTGTTTAATCTGTACTTAAACTACATTTGTGCAACTATAATTGTAAAATATCAATTTAAATTTGTACATTAACTAATATAATATTTCTTATATTCCAATGGCAAGAGCGTCATACTCATCATCTTCATATAGCCTTTCAAAAGTCAAAATGCCCTCTGTATTTTTGCTTCTTTAAAAGCAATATCGTCCATATTATCAAAAAAATTCACCTCAATGTCAGGTCTGACTTATATTCAGAGACAATGCGTTCCAAATCTACAATTACCGATTTCCCATGCAGACACAGTAATAAGTGAATAATACTGGTGTGAGCTTTCCAAGAAAACAATTGCCTCTGCAAATTACTAGTCTAAGAATAGGGATTTACAGCAATACCAATAAAGAACTATTGTTTTAACAATAGGAACTAGTAATATTATTTATATGTGTGTGGTGTAGTGATACCTTAGACTATGACTATGGCTTATTGCCAATACACATAAATTGGGTTATTACTACATCACCCATTTCCTGAGCTGTGAACTTTCATGTGATTTTTACTTGATTAAATAAAAGTGAAGTTTTATCGTAAGGATTGGGAGCTGCTCTTTTCCTTTTGTGATCTACTGCTCTACATGCATACCTATATATTTATAGATGACTATAATCATTATTCAGCACAGCATGTCCTATTTCAGTATATACAGTAGATACTTTGAATACATACATAGATACGTATGAGGGCAGATTGTCAGATTGTTACAGACCATAACACTGTGTGTCGCTGTTTGTAAAAATCACCTGCTGATACCGGTAGGAGGTGTTTGGTTGGTGGGTTTGTTAGTACAGTTTGGAAGGGGGATGGGAGGGACAGGACCCTACTTATTGAAAAAAAAAAACTAAACTATGTAACCTAATGTAGAAAGGAGAGGGAGGGATCAGGCCTAGACTGCCTAATAGAAATATTAGGAGGAGGGGGAGGGAGACATACATTATGCAACATTAGTTTTGAAGAGAGAGGGAGGGATATGGACCACATGATCTGAATCAATATAGGGGGAGGGGAGACCCCACACAAAATATGGGGGGGGGTCACTACATCACAGAAAAGTAAAATAAATACTATACAATTATATTTTTCTTTTTTTAGCAGGGGTGTAAATAGCAACACAAGACACCAGTAATAGTGGTTCCTTGTCACATGATCACTTGGTTATTGCAGTGGTCACATGGGGTAAAATGCAACAAAAATACATATTTAAGCAACAATTCCTGCCCGGCAACTGCACAGTTTCATTTTTGCTTCAAATCATTCAGGATCATTACTCTGTGGTAAAAAAAGCTTTTCTGAAAACTATTTTACTGCCTTTTAACCCTTTGATTGCCATCAATAAATCTATAATTTTTAATCAATAACAGGTTTTTTCCAAAACTATTTTATAATTTTTGGAATCAATAAACCAACAACTTTTTTCAAAGTTATTATATTTTTTCTGATATATTTATATTCTACTGTATGTGTGTGTGTGTATATATCCTATATAATAAAAGGCCAAGTGTGTTTGTCCAAAGCTGTCATGCGCAGTATAGAATGCGCACGAGGACAAACCACCTCGCCTTCCAACTAACCTGGCGTTGTGTGGTAGAGTGGGCATGGCCGGGCGGGGTGCGAAGTGGGGTGTGACCGGGCGGTGTGGCATGGGCGTGGTCAGGCGTGATGTGGATGGGGACGGGGCGTGTCGCGGGCCGTGGTCAGATACCGGGGCCAGCTGCTAATAGAGAGCTATAAAGAGGGGGGATAGAGAGAGCAGAAGAGGGGGGATAGAGAGAGGGAGAGACAGCAAAAGAGAGAGGGGAAGAGAGACAGCAAAAGAGAGGGGGGAGAGAGAGCAAAAGAGAGGGGGGGAGAGAGAGCAAAAGAGAGGGGGGGAGAGAGAGAGTAAAAAGAGAGGGAGGGAGAGAGAGAGGGGGGGGGGGGGAGTAAAGAGAGGGGGGGAGAGAGTAAAAGAGAGGGGAGAGCGAGAGCAAAAAGAGAGGGGAGGAAGAGAGAGCAAAAGAGAGGGGGGATAGGAGAGAGAGGCAAGGGGTGGGACCTCTGTACTGCAAAAAAATGGCCCGTGTACACGGGCATTAGGACTAGTATATTACTGTATATATAATATATTTATATAACAATAAACAAGAGAAAATATAAATTAGCGCACAGACAGAATATTTATTGCATAAATAGATCTCTATATTCAATACTATATGGTATTATAAGTACCAGTAAAGAGCATACACTGTGGTTAGAAAGTGGGTGTCTTCTTACCAGAGTTAACCTCAATCATGTGAGGTAATGGTTGTGCCATAAAAAAATCAGTTCAGACTGTTTACCCAAAATCCTATTGCTTCTTTGTAGCTATTCTTTTAAAAACTCTGTGTGGATATAGATGAGAGATCTCTTGGTATACACTCTCCCCTCTTTGTATCCTCTGGGAGTATGGTTGTATGGTAGAAATTCTCAATAAAAAAAGAGACTTGCATAGTGTAATACTGTTACTGTTACTGTTAATTTATTATCTACAAATAAGACAATTTTGCACTCACATGTAGTGCCCTCAATCCGTGATGAGGTAAGGCGTTAAAACATGTAAAACACAGATTTTCCTCCCAAAGACTCAGGATATGTGGAGATCCCCGCTGCGGTCTTTGTACTTGCGAGTCTCTATAAATCCTACTGTATAGAAGCTGTATTTGTGATCCTTATGTCTTCTTATGTATGTCAAACCAGAGTAATGGTTTAGTTCTATGCCTTTAAGTAATTTTAAAGGGATAGTCTCTATGGCAGTCTATGTTTATATATATATATATATATATATATAATATATGACCTATATGTTATAAATATAGAGTCCAAAAGGTACAATGTTTCATAGGTCAAAAATAGTGGTAAAGAACAAAGAAAAAGTACTCAAGTACCTTGCTGTGGCAACTATAAAGACAAATGAATAAAAAGGTCTCTTTAATTCCTGCTTTAGAGATCAAACGTATAATAGTTGCCAAATACAGATACAATAGTAATATCACACAATTAATGTATTAAAAACAAACATTTGACAGTTGCATCAATAATCCAAATGATATCCAGCAATAAGTCAGTGCTGCATGATACCCTTAAAAACTATATGTGTCATAAAATCAAACACACCACTAGGTTGCCAGTCACGTATTGCATATATAGTACCCCCACTTCGTTATTCTTTACGCGTTTCGAAGTTTGCATCTACTTCTTCGTCAATGGAAAGTATGGAGTACTGCTGGACCGGCCTGAAAATTTAAAAGGTACAAGAAGTGGGCGTAATTTTTCTTTTTGCGCTACGTGTCACATCATCACGCCCCGTGACGCAACGTAACTCCGGCAACCTATAATGGTGATATAAGCCATGGCTTCGGTTTCCATAGTAATGTTAGCCGCGTTCTTGTTATAGGCTAATCCTAACCCTGTGTTTTTTGTTTGTTATTTCCGTTGTCATAGTGACCCATTCAGAATGTTAAACTGAATATGGTGAATTGCGGGCATAATTCAAAGCATCTCTCTCCTATGTTATTATGTAAACCTTACGAATCTCTTACTCTTCACTTGTTTCCTCTATGTATTAACAAATGGAGTATGTATCACAAAAACAATTATACATTTACGCATTTATTTTGTTCCCTGTGACGCTGCAATTTTTAATATAAACCTAACTTAAGCTATCCACCTAGATCTCTTAGAGCAGATATTCTGCTTCATAATGCTTTAATCCTATCCTTGATAGCTATTCAATCTTCTAATTGATATAAAAATTGGAGCTAAAGCATGAGGAAGAATGTAGTATTCTATTCTATTTGGTGCAGTTCTCCTACTAGAAAATAATTGACTTATTTCATATTTTGAATATACCACTCACTTTTGAACTACCAATGTTTTTTTATTTGATTCTCCTTTAAATGTATATCTATGTTTGTGTATTGTACTAATTTCATTTGGAAAAAGTTTCTTTATGAATCTTATCATTCTGTAAGGTGAAGCTATCTTTAGATTCTATGACACATTTACGCCTAGATTACGAGTTTTGTCGGGTAAAGACTTGCGGTGCTAACGAGCCTTTTTTTTCCACCGCTCACTTAAGACAACGCTGGTATTACAAGTTTCTGAATGGCTGCTTTAGCCTCAGAAAAGTGAGCGTGGAGCAAATTTAGCTCCACTTCTCACTGTAATACCAGCATTGCTTAAGTCAGCAGTAAGCTGGCTAAAGCGTGTTCGTGCACAATCTCCCCATAGGAGACAATGGGGCTGAGCTGGCTGGAAAAAAACCTAACACCTGCAAAAAAGCAGCGTCCAGCTTCTAACGCAGCCCCATTTTTTCCTATGGGGAAATAAAAGTTATGTCTGCACCTAATAATAACATGAACCCCGAGTCTAAACACCCCTAATCTTACACTTTATTAACCCCTAATGTGCTGCCCCCGCTATTGTCAACACCTACATTATACTATTAACCCCTAATCTGCCGCTCCGGACACCGTTGCTACCTACATTATCCCTATGAACCCCTAATCTGCTGCCCCTAACATCGCCAAACCCTACATTATATTTATTAACCCCTATTCTGCCGCCCCCAACGTCGCTGCCACCTACCTACACTTATTAACCCCTAATCTGCTGACAGGATATCGCTGCCATTATAATAAATGTATTAACCCCTAAACCGCTGCACTCCCGTCTCGCAAACACTATAGTACATTTTATTAACCCCTAATCTGCCCCCCCCACATCGCCGCCACCTACCTACAATTTTTAACCCCTAATCTCCTGCACCCAACGTCGCTGCTACTATAATAAAGTTATTAACCCCTAAACCTAAGTCTAACCCTAACACCCCCCCCCCATTTAAATATCATTAAAATAAAGCTAAATAAAATTACTATCATTAAATAAATTAATCCTATTTAAAACTAAATAATTACCTGTAAAATAAACCCTAATATAGCTAAAATATAACTAATAGTTACATTGTAGCTATTTTAGGATTTATATTTATTTTACAGGCAACTTGTATTTTATTTTAACTAGGTACAATAGCTATTAAATAGTTATTAACTATTTAATAGCTACCTAGTTAAAATAATTACAAAATTACCTGTAAAATAAATCCTAACCTAAGTTACAAATACACCTAACACTACACTATCAATACATTAATTAAATAAATTAACTACAATTATCTAAAATAAAATACAATTAAATAAACTAAACTATATTACAAAAAAAAACACTAAATTACAAAAAATAAATAAAAAATACAAGAATTTTAATCTAATTACACCTAATCTAAACCCCCCTAATAAAATAAAAAGCCCCCCAAAATAATATAATTCCCTATCCTACACTAAAGGGCTTTTTGCGGGGTATTGACCAAAGTAATCAGCTTTTTTACCTTTAAATAAAAAAAGAAATACAATACCTCCCCCAACATTACAACCCACCACCCACACACCCCTTCTCTAAAACCCACCCGATCCCCCTTAAATAAACCTAACACTACCCCATTGAAGATCACCCTACCTTGAGCCGTGTTCACCCAGCCGGGCACTGATGGGCCAGAAGAGGACATCCGGACCAGCAGAAGTCTTCATCCGATCGGGGCAGAAGAAGTCCTTCATCCAAGCGGCATCTTCTATCTTCAATCAATCGGAAGCGGAGCGGGTCCATCTTCTATACAGCCGACGGTTCCTTTAAATGACGTCATACAAGATGGCGTCCCTCGAATTCCGATTGGCTGATAGGATTCTATCAGCCAATCGGAATTAAGGTAGGAAATTCCTATTGGTTGAATTAATCAGCCAATCGATTGAAGTTTTATCCGATTGGCTGATTGGATCAGCCAATAAAATGCCAAGGTCAATTCTATTGGCTGATCCAATCAGCCAATCGGATTGAACTTCAATTCGATTGGCTGATTAAATCAACCAATAGGAATGTTCCTACCTTAATTCCGATTGGCTGATAGAATCCTATCAGCCAATCGGAATTCGAGGGATGCCATCTTGGATGACGTCATTTAAAGAAACCGTCATTCTTTGTTAGGACATCGTAAGAAGAGGATGGCTCCACGTCGGCTTTATAGAAGATGGACCCGCTCCGATTGATTGAAGATAAAAGATGCCGCTTGGATGAAGACCTGCTGGATGGAGGACCTCTTCTGCCCCGATCGGATGAAGACTTCTGCCGGTCCGGATGTCCTCTTCTGGCCCATCGGTGCCCAGCTGGGTGAACACGGCTCAAGGTAGGGTGATCCTCAATGGGGTAGTGTTAGGTTTATTTAAGGGGGGATCAGGTGGGTTTTAGAATAGGGGTGTGTGGGTTGTGGGTTGTAATGTTGGGGAGGGTAATGTATTTCTTCTTTTTTTTTTACAGGTAAAAGAGCTGATTACTTTGGGGCAATGCCCCACAAAAAGCCCTTTTAAGGGCTGGTAAAAGAGATGATTACTTTGTAATTTAGTGTAGGATAGGGAATTTTATTATTTTGGGGGGCTTTTTTATTTTATTAGGGGGCTTAGATTAGGTGTAATTAGATTAAAATTCTTGTATTTTTTGTAATTTAGTGGGGGGGGGTTTGTAATATAGTTTAGTTTATTTAATTGTATTTTATTTTAGATAATTGTAGTTAATTTATTTAATTAATTTATTGATAGTGTAGTGTTAGGTGTATTTGTATCTTAGGTAAGGATTTATTTTACAGGTAATTTTGTAATTATTTTAACTAGGTACCTATTAAATACTTAATAACTATTTAATAGCTATTGTACCTAGTTAAAATAAATACAAAGTTGCCTGTAAAATAAATATAAATCCTAAAATAGCTACAATGTAACTATTAGTTGTACTATTGTAGCTATATTAGGGTTTATTTTACAGGTAAGTATTTAGTGTTAAATAGGATTAATTTATTTAATGATAGTAATTTTATTTAGCTTTATTTAAATTATATTTAAATTAGAGGGGTGTTAGGGTTAGGGTTAGACTTAGGTTTAGGGGTTAATAACTTTATTATAGTAGCGGCAACGTTGGATGCGGGAGATTAGGGGTTAATAATTGTAGGTAGATGGCGGCGACGTTGGGGGGGAAGATTAGGGGTTAATAAAATTTACTATAGTGTTTGCGAGGCGGCATTGCGGCAGTTTAGGGGTTAATACATTTATTATTGTGGCAGCGATGTCTGGTCAGCAGATTAGGGGTTAATAAGTGTAGGTATGTGGCGGCGACATTGGGGGGGCAGATTAGGGGTTAATAAATATAATGTAGGTTGCGGCGATGTTAGGGGCAGCAGATTAGGGGTTCATAGGTATAATGTAGGTGGCGGCAGTGTCCGGTCTGCAGATTAGGGGTTAAATAATTTTACTATAGTGTTTGCAATTTGGGGGGCCTCGGTTTAGGGGTTATTAGGTAGTTTATGGGTGTTAGTGTACTTTGTAGCACTGTAGTTAAGAGCTTTATGTTCCAGCATTAGCCCATAAAACTCTTAACCACTGACTTTTATATGCAGTTGGAGTCTTGGAGGTAGAGGCTCTACCGCTCACTTTCTCCAAGACTCGTAATACCAGCGTTAGATAAATCCCACTAAAAAGATAGGATACTCAGATGACGTAAGGGGATTTGCGGTAGCCTCGAGTCGCGGAAGAAAAGTGAGCGGTACACCTGTACCTGACAGACTCGTAATACCAGCGTTAGGTAAAAAGCAGCGTTGGGACCTCTCAACGCTGCTTTTTAAAGCTAACGCAGAACTCGTAGTCTAGCATATAGTTTTTAGGGTATCATGCAGCACTGACTTATTGCTGGAGATCAATGGGATTATTGATGCAACTGTCAAATGTTTGTTTTTAATACATTAATTGTGTGATATTACTATTGTATCTGTATTTGGCAACTATTATACGTTTGATCTCTAAAGCAGGACTTAAAGAGACCTTTTTATTCATCTGTCTTTATAGTTGCCACAGCAAGGTACTTGAGTACTTTTTCTTTGTTCTTTACCACTATTTTTGACCTATGAAACATTGTACCTTTTGGACTCTATATTTATAACATATAGGTCATATATTATATATATATATATATATATATATATATATATATATATATATATATATATACATAGACTGCCATAGAGACTATCCCTTTAAAATTACTTAAAGGCATAGAACTAAACCATTACTCTGGTTTGACATACATAAGAAGACATAAGGATCACAAATACAGCTTCTATACAGTAGGATTTATAGAGACTCGCAAGTACAAAGACCACAGTGGGGATCTTATTCTCCACATATCCTGAGTCTTTGGGAGGAAAATCTGTGTTTTACATGTTTTAACGCTTACCTCATCATCATGGATTGAGGGCACTACATGTGAGTGCAAAATTGTCTTATTTGTAGATAATAAATTAACAGTAACAGTAACAGTATTACACTATGCAAGTCTCTTTTTTCTTTTTTTGACACCACAGTGTATGCTCTTTACTGGGACTTATAATACTATATAGTATTGAATAAGAGATCTATTTATGCAATAATATTCTGTCTGTGCACTAATTTATATTGATTTTCTCTTGTTTATTGTCATGTTTTAACAGTGTTAGAGGTACACTATAACATTTACAAGCAGCACGATTAGAAATATAAGTATTTAAATCAACAAGTTATTTATCTGACCAAGGTTTTTTTTAGTATAACCAATAAGTGAGATTGAGGTTTTGTAGCGCTGGTAATCCATCTTTATTTATAAACGTATATATATAAAGGTGAAGTTAAATTCAGCCAGCACAATCTTCTTAAAAAATAGAAAACCTTAATTTCATAACATAGTTAAAAAGCTACAGACAGCATGAGGCAGGAAAATCTGTGTGACATGTTTCGACCGTATGGCCTTAATCATAGACACTCCATTGGTTAAAACATTTGGATCATGTGACTAAACATATGTTCATCAAACAATTAACGTATGCTTTTCCAGATTGCTTTGACAATAAGGTGCATCAGAAAAACAGTCAGGAATACACACTTCATTATTTAGAACATAAATCAATCCATCAAATGAACATATTGTAAAACATATAACAAAATAATAAATATATATACCTACAAATAAGAGGTTCCTGGAGGAGGATGGCAAGGGATTGCCCTCTGACGAAGTGATTTAATCACAAAACGCGTAAGGGCGGAGCTATGAGCAGCAGTGATGTCACAAGAGTTGAACTACTCTATATTGTGATTCAAACTAGCATTGCTAAAATCACTCCCTCTTATCTATGGACTTGTAATAGCCATAGTACCACAAATACAGGAACTCAAAAAAACTAACATTACTCCTGCAGTTTTTTGAGCAGCACAACTTTTAAATTAAGCATTGATTCCAATCTATATTTTGCTAATAAATCTTTATATTTTTTTTTATACAAATAACTGCATTAAGATTCGTGTATAATAACAATACACCGCTCCACTACATCAACAGTAGGTAAAAACACGGAGTGAGGAAAAACATCTTTACCACAGTTTGGAAATATTTTCTACCCTTGAAGTCATTTACCTCATATGATTGAGGTAACACCAGGTGAGCAGCTTTCATACCTAAGCATAAAACGTTTCTGGTTTTGAACGTATTACATTATAAGTCTCTCTTTTTTGTCCCCTCTCTTTTGTTCTTTGCCTCCTCCTCTTGGACCCTTCCACTCACTCATTTAACCCTCTTGAGTGCAGTCCTTCTCCTACACATTGCATTTTTTCACACAAAGACTCTTCTCATTGGTGGCACCGAGGAACCAGTCTGAACTGGGACAGCAGCACAGGGCTTTTTTTCTCTGCCCCCCCCCCCCCCTTTATCTCCCCTCTTGCTCCTTCTGAGACTTATTGTACATTTTTGCTATTTATATTCATAGCTATATCAGACATTTCATTTACATTTAGAACTACGAGCCCTACTACCACTCCTTTGTACACTATTTATATATATATATATATATATATATATATATATATATATATATATATATATATATATATATATATATATATATATATATATATATATATATATATATACACTGGATTGATTACTGCAACTTCAGAGTTCTGGTTAACTGTTACCAGAGTCAAAAAGTATCACAAAACATTTCAAAAATACATTTAAAAGTACTGTTACACTCATAAATATCACTATTTATTAAAATTATTTAAAATAAAAATTGTAATAAAAAGTTATAAGGGCTCAAATATATGAGACGTCAGGTAAACAAAAAATTACTTTTTACAATGCATGTACCTTTATATATGTATTTATAGACATATGTACACATATAAATACAGATATACATTTGTATAAAAATACATACATATATCTCATTGCAATCCTGTGATCGTGTTTCTGCAAGCTGGTTCAAAATGAGGCTCCATTAAAGTCTATAGGGAATATGATCCTGCGTTCGCAACTTTGCAAAGTTTTACTTGCGGCCTGTAATATATGCACAACTGGGCGAGCCATAGTAGAAAAAAGTCTAGAGCAGATAAAGCTAATTTGCGATCCACTCATAAGCTAGCATATATCCCTGATCTGTCATAAAGACCTGCAAAACATTACATTGTTCTTTAATGCATTCTTAATGACGTGGTGTACGTTTTAATCTTTTAGGTTATCATCCTATACCTATCATATACATTAAAAATTAAATGGATAAATGTAAATCTGTGCTATCCTAATAGCAAGTAGTAAGGGAAATAGTTTTTTCTTTAAATAAATCGCAATGGCATTTAAATAAGCCAGAAAATAAATAACTTAACCTTGCTGCTCCAGTAGTATCTTGCTTAAGGCTTTGCTTTGCAGATAATCACCTATTTTCTTACGTGAATGATGAATATACCTACAGGCCCATTTATCAAGCTCCGTACGGAGCTTGAAGGGCCGTGTTTCGCCAGAAACACAACTTATGAAACACAACTTATGAAACACAACTTATGAAGCAGCAGTCTAAAGACCGCTGCTTCATAACCCTGTCCGCCTGCTCTGAGCAGGCGGACAGGAATCGCCGGAAATCAACCCGATCGAATACGATCGGGTTGATTGACAGCTCCCTGCTGGCGGCCGCGAGTCAGCAGGGGGCGGCGTTGCACCAGCAGCTCTTGTGAGCTGCTGGTGCAATGTTAAATGCGGAGAGCGTATTGCTCTCCGCATTTAGCGAGGTCTTGCGGACCTGATCCGCAGTGTCGGATCAGGTCCGCAAGCCCTTTGATAAATGGGCCCCCTAGAATCAGTAAATGTATTCATAATTTATTAGTTTGCAAACCTATTGATTGCATTCTATCTAAAAACATAACATAAGCATTAGAAAAATATGTCATTGGGTTTGAAAGCATGTCCACATTACTCAAATGATAAAATTATCCATATTGTTTAAATCCAACAAATGTCCTTAAAGGGACACTTAAGTCATAATTAGACATTAATGATTCAGATAGAGCATACTATTTTAAACAACTTTCCAATTTACTTCCATTATTTAATTTGCTTCCTACTCTTGTTATCCTTGCTGAAAGATTTATCTAGGTAAGCACAAAAGCAGCAAAGAACCTAGGTTCTAGCTGCTAATTGGTGGCTGCATATATATATATATATATATATATATATATATATACCGATTGTCATTGACTCACCCATGTGTTCAATTAGAAACCAGTAGTGCATTGATGCTGCTTCAACAAATGACACCAAGAGAATGAAACAACGTAGATAATAGAAGTAAAATGGAAAGTTGTTTAAAATTGTATGTTCTACCTAAATCATGAAATATTTTTTTGGGTTTCATGTCCCTTTAAATATACATGTCCATAAAATATATAGGCCCTAAAGCCTATATCCATATACAATGGTATTGAAGGTCAACTAATTTGTAAAAGCAATTTAAATGCTTGTAATGTAATAATTAGATCACAATGTCAAACTCCATATAAAAAATCCTTTATAATCTCTGTTCCCAGAGAAATGGAATAATACAATATTTTATTGTGACTAACATGTTTTATAACCTTGATATCATATAAATCTCATGTACATTAAAGTCTTAGAATATTCAAGTGCACACAATGTCTAGGTCTAAAACTCCTGTATATAAATATGTCAGAATCCGAAACACATCAGGTGAGATAAGGGATGTTCACTACATCTTTTTGAAAACGTTGCAATGTATTTTAGAAGAGTTATGAATAGAGTTTAGTTGTATTACTTATTTAGGCATTGGTGCTCCACACTTTTTGTATTTTTGTTAAACACTATGTTAAACTAACAATGCTTAGCAAGACAAATATCTACTTTAAACTTGAGGTGATCAGCTAACTTTTTGTCCTTGCAAACAGACCCATATCCTCTGCTTTTAAAGGGATACTAAACCCAAATTTGTTCTTTCATGATTCAGATAGAGGATGCAATTGTAAGCAACTTGCTAATTTACTCCTATTATCAATTTCTCTTTGGTCTTTGGCCCATTTTAGGTTCAGCACACTGGATAGTGCTTGCTTATTAGTAACTACATTCAGTTAACCAATGAGCAAGCGTAACCCAGGTTCTGAACCAAAAATGGGCCGGCTCCTTAGCTTACATTCCTACTTTTTCAAATAAAGATACCAAGAGAACAAATTAAATGGATAGTAAATCCATTTTTTTTCTTTCATGTTTCAGACAGAGCATGCAGTTTTAAGCAACTTTCAAATTTACTCCTATTATCAATTTTTATAATAGATGCTTTTTATAGCTAATAAAGAATGCTTTCTTCATATATAATAACAAAAAAAAAATGGTAAATATCCTCTTCCAGGATTCCTGCAAGCAATGCTCATGTTTAGTAGAGGTCTGCAGGCACTGGCATGAAAATAAAAATGAATCCCTGTGCACTGATTGGCTGCAAAGTCTATAGCATGTTTCTCCTTGCCAAGAAACGTTGATGTGCAGGTAAGAATGTCCCAGGGAGTCATCAGTTAGTCAGTCAGAACTCCATGCCTGGCAGATAATAGTTATTAACAGGGAAATAAATGCTTAATGCATGTGGGGATGCCTTCCCCACCCTCACTAGACACCTTGGTGGTCTAGTGACCCTCCTTTAGGGTAAGTAACCCCAGGAATGTGGAGGGTGATATACACTTTTTGGAGTATATATACATTTAAGGGCCAAATTGAGCATGTGGGTCAGTTTAGAACTAATAACTAAAGGTTGTAATTTTTAAGTTCTTTCATTAAAGGGACAGTAAAGTCAAAATTAAAATTTCATGATTCAGATGAAGCATGCAATTTTAAATAACTTTCCAATTTACTTCTGTTATCAATTTTTTCTCATCCTCTTGTTATTTTATTGAAGAGTAAAACTAGGGAGGCTCATAAGAGCTCAGGAGCATGCTCATGTCTTTAGTACTCTATGGCAACAGTGTTTTGCAGCATTGTATAACAAAGCTATAAATAATGTTACCATAGAGTACTAAAGACACGTGCACACTCCTGAGCTATTATAAGCCTACCTAGTTTTACGCTTCAATAAAAGATACCAAGAGAATGAAGGAAATTTGATTTCATTTTGACTTTACTGTCCCTTTAAGAACAGCATGTTCTAAATAGCCAAGAGGTTAAGAAAACAGTGATACTTTTTAACTATGTGATTATGAGACTTGGGTTATTTTTAAATACACATTTTTTTTACTGTCTATCACAATGTGCTCAAAATTTGCTGCAAAACTTCTTGGAATTGATGAAGGCCTTTCATGAGGAAATATATACTTTTGAGAGATTAATTTAAATATGTAAATTCTTAGGCCCTGATAACTAAAAGATTGCATTTTTAAAGTTCATTCCTGTAATTGGCATGCTTGAGCAGGCTTAAGACATGTTGCCTGTTTATCAAATATTGATAAATGTGAAAGGAATAATGTTTCTTTCATATTGAATAGAATAATATGGAGAAAAACAAAATACTGGGCCATATTACGAGCGGAGCTCAAATGTTTGCGTGCAAGTGATATGGGGTTTATCGTGGGGGTTTGCGCTTGTTGGGCTTACGGCTGGTTTTATGAGTTGAAAGTAAAAGCGATCACTTGAGTACAATCGCAATTTACAGTAGAATGATTACTGCAACTTCAGAGCTCTGGTTAAAGGGACACTGAACCCAAATTTTTTATTTTGTAATTCAGAAAGAGCATGCAATTTTAAGCAACTTTCTAATTTACTCCAATTATCAATTTTTCTTCGTTCTCTTGCTATCATTATTTGAAAAAGAAGGCATCTAAGCTTTTTTTTGGTTTCAGTACTCTGGACAGCACTTTTTGATTGTTGGATGAATTTATCCACCAATCAGCAAGGACAACCCAGGTTGTCCACCAAAAATGGGCCAGCATCTAAACTTACATTCTTGCATTTCAAATAAAGATACCAAGAGAATGAAGAAAATTTGATAATAGGAGTAAATTAGAAAGTTGCTTAAAATTTCATGCTCAATCTGAATCACAAAAGAAATTTTTTGGGTACAGTGTCCCTTTAACTGTTTCGCAAAACTAAAAAGTTGCACAAAACACATCAATACATTACAAAGTATAGTTATACTCATAAGAACACTATCTAATAAAAAAAATATTGCACACAAAAGTTATAGGGGCTCAAAGATATGAGGTATCAGGTATTAGAGAAAAAAAAGGCAGGCAAAGTACTTTAACATAAAGATACATACATATACCTACCTGTTCTATGTTAAATTTTGCATATGTTATGTATTAATATTGTTTTTGTATTTTATTGTACCCTATTGTATCAATGCAATGTTTTGTGGAACCAGGACATACTTGAAAACGAGAGAAATCTCAATGTATCCTTTCTGGTAAAATATTTTATAAATAAATAAATATACATGTCTAAAGAATTAAATAATTAAAATCACCTGTCTACTAGTGCTCTAGGTTTCCAGAAAGGCTCTACCTTACAATATAAGCATTAAGGACCAGTTTATGAGTGGAGCACTATTTAACCCTTGCGCTAGAATAAACTTTTTTTTCGTGTTGGGTTACACTCGTATTACGATTTGAAAGTAAAAAGTTATCGCTATTACGCTAACCCAGCGCACGCAAAAAGCCAGACTTAGGATATTGCGTGCGTGATAACTTATTTTCCCATAGAAGTCACCCTACTCGCGCGCTTACCCATTTACATATTCTCATGTGTGCTAACCCAACATGAAAATATAAATATTTCACATTCCAATGCTTAACACATAACATAATATGTTCTATTTATTCATGAATACATATGTCTACATATATCTGATGGTATTTTAGTACAATATAAATCTATACCTATATATACACATGATTATACTGTATATAGGTATAGATAGATACAGATATATTTAGGAATATAGTTAAAACCTTTATCAAATATAAATATTGCATAACAATGATTTTTCATGTTTTCATCTACTTAAAGCGCCATAAAACTTGTTGAGATCTGTGCATATCCTAAAAGTGCTAATTAAGTAAAAATAGTTTTCATAAAAAAATTGTTTAAAAATTGCTGGCAAGTATTTTAAAATAATTTTCAAAAATAAGCAAAAATACTTACATAGCCGTTCTGTCTGGAGCACTTTGCTCCACCCTCTCCCCTTATCAGTGTTTCGACACAGGCATTGTATTTCATCTGAGTTCACAGCTTCTAGGCATGCTCCAGCAGATAATCACTGTGCACTTTTGCATTCTACCAAAACAACAATAGATATAGATACAGTCATAGAAGGAAATGTGTGGGGGGAGTTAGAGCTTTACAATTCTGAAACTTAAAAGAAAGGGTTAATGACGAGGCACTGTAGTATACATTTGCAGGTAAAGTAATTAAAACAAGTTGGGATAGAGACAAAATATAATAATATGTACTTTATGTCCCTTTAACTGCAAACTGCTCCAATGCACTTCTATATATGTCTATGTATGTATACATATGTATTTATGTGTTTATATGTATATATGTAAATGCATATATACACATATAAATACATCTGTACACACACAAACATCTGTATACACACATGCACACATATAATATATATATATATATATATATATATATATATATATGTATATACACATAAATATTTAGACACATATGTATATGTATTTATCTCTATGTTAAAGCCCTTTGCTTGCCTTTTTTTCCTAACACCCGAGACCTCATATCTTTGAGCCCTTATAACTTTTTTGTGAATGAATCATTTTTATTACATAGTGTTATTATAAGTGTGACTGTACTTTTAAATATATTTTTTATGTGTTTTGTGACACTTTTTTGTTTGCTAAACAGTTTACTAGAGCTCTGAGGATACTTTAACTGACAAACATTAACTTGAATTGTGCTCAAGCGATTGTGTTTACTTTCAACTCATACCAGCACAATTGGACCTGCGCACAAACAAACATAAAAATACACTAAAAAAAGCAGAGGGCTATGTTGACTGATATAATTAAACAATTAAAAAATTTCATAGTTATGTGCTCCAATACATTTTTTTTCTGTTTGTTGCTCATGTAATTCTGAAGTCCATTTTCTCCATTGAAATTAGCAATGTAAGAAAATATTATTATTACTTTTTTTTTGTTTTGCTTACCTCTCATTGGTTCTCATTTAGATCTTTCTTTATACAAGTTTTCATGACAACTAGCAAGTAATTGGTACCCTTCTTGCCCAGTTTACAGTGAATGTCTTTTTCAAGAAACTGCCAATAATTATTTTTTCCTTATTATTAATAATTACCTATTCTGCTGTAACAGTATGTACCTATTTCTATATTTAATATTTATTAATATATATTATATTTTATTTGCTTCACATATTGTGACTTTGTATTTTAAATTCATGGTGTTTCATATCCTTCAGTGTTTGCTTGTTTGATGTATTTATTCTGATTATGCCTTGTTCTATGTTTTGCCTGAAAATCACTTATCCCTGACATGAAGAATATAATACAGTTTGAAGAATTGTAATAATGGGTTTTTAAAAACCAATAAGTTCTAAGATTGCTTTTTAGTTTCAGTGTGTTTTTTTTCTGTTGTTGTTATTGTAGGAAAATGTATTTTGAATATCAGTAGAACTTTCAAACTTTAAAGCAACTTTGGTTATCTATAAACAATTTTGTGAACAAGATAATAAAAATATAGTCTTGAAACCATGAAAATATTTTATAAATTACACTGCAAAGAATTTCCCAGATCACTTAGCATGTTTATAGATTCAGACGAGAGATCAGTGAAGGAACCATAGAACAAAAAGAAAACAAGGGACAAAAAAGCATTGATCTGTTGCTAAAATATGCAAGCAAACCTAGAGGGGGCGTTTATTAGGGATGGGCGAATGTTTCTAAAAATTCAAAATTTAAAACGAATTTTGATACATTCGTTTGTTCGGAACGAATTTCGAATGTTTATATAACATTCTAACATTCTATTTTTGAATTTTCTTTTTCGATTTTTTCAATAAAATTCGAAAATATTTGTTCGAATAATAGAATGTTTAGCTATGTATTCATTCAATTTCGAAAATGTAATATTGAAATTCGACTGTGACATTCCAATTCGAATGTGACATTCAAATTTGAAATAGTATTTCTAGTATACAACTGTGTTTAATGAATGTAATATTCGAATTTGAATGCTATATTCAAATGTCACATGCGACATTCGAATATGAAATAGTATTTCTAGTCTAATACTGTGTTTTAAATGTGATATTTGATTCGAATGTGATATTCGATTCGAATGTGACTTTCAAATTCAATATAGTATTTCTAGTCTAATACTGTGTTTTATAAATGTAATATTCGAATTTGAATGTGACATTCAAAAACTGTAAATAACATTCGAAAATCGAATTTTTAAGAATATTCGTTCTTATCAACATTCTATTATGTAAATTGAATTTCTACAATAACATTCGTTCTAACATTCGAATTCGGATATAAACACATTTGCCCATCCCTAGCGCTTATGTGAAAAAATGGACAAATTGAAAGTGTATTATACAAAAAAGCATTGATCTGTTGCTAAAATATGCAAGCAAACCTAGAGGGGGCACTTATGTGAATAAATGGACAAATTGAAAGTGTATTATACAAACATATACAATTAATACTTATTGGCAGTCCCAAAAGTTGTATAATACACTCCTCCAAAGGGAAAAAAAGGGACAAACACGGTTTTTCCCAAGCTAAGTAGTCAAATAGTGGCTGCCTCCTCCTCACAGGAAGATCCAGATAGACTGTAAAGAGATAGAAAGAACAGAGGGGCGCCAAACAAGTGTATAAGCACAGTGGTCTAGACAAGCCAAATGGATACTCACATATCGCAGGAGCACCCTAATGTGCTGGTAGATACAGACTGATGTACTTATGGGTGCATCAGCTCACCCACTCCAGAAGATTCCTATACGCTGGAAATGGGAAATAAAACAGAAGGGCACCACATGTGCAGATCAACTATAAAAAAATGGCAAGTGTATTGAGAATGCCAAATGGGTACTCACATTTAAAACGAGCACACCTACTGTATGTGCTAGTAGGTGCAGACTGATAGAATTCAGGAGGCGTATCAGCTCACCCACTTCAGGTGCTTAGTAGTTCCAATATAAGAGCAGGACAACATGAGAGTCTATGATCCAGTTAGTGTCAGGTAGACTCAAACAAGTAAGGTAATTACACTGAGCTTGCGTTTGTTAAAAAACATGTATTTATTTAAAAAGCATATAAAGTAAGGCTTTTAGTGAGGAAGCAAAAATACAACTGTGGGTGCGGGAAATAGCCGAAAACACATAATTGTGATCGCTTTCAATTGAAAAGTGGCCTTTTCCACAAAAAAAGAAGAGCCCAAAAGGCGTAAGCCGATGGATAGTGATCAACCCCTAAGATGTTAGAGTGTTTTTGTAATTGATGGGTTTTGAAAACGGTATTAGGTATTAGTGGGGTATATGTTTAGTATGTAATGGTGTTTTGGGGCTAGGTTCACACCATGTGGTCTTTCAGGTTAAGAGGGCATTGCACTGAGATTAGGAAACACATAAGATTAAAAGTAAGGGGACTAGCTCATGTGTATGGTTAGTACCTGTGGAGACAGGGTGATGGCTAGGGACAGTAAACAACCTAAAATTTTATATAAAATGTGTAGTTATGGGTAATAGAACAACTTTGCAATATACTTTATTTATTTTGACCCGTTTTATGTAATTTAGCTCTGAAACCTCATGACCATGACTAGTCTTGTTGTCTACAGACTCAAGAAATGGTTTGGCTTTTCCAAATAAGGCAAATAGTGAGTGGTGTTTGGCTATTGCTATTTTAAGAATTGGCTAATATATTATAGCAACTCAACAGTGTTAAATGTTGTTTAATTGCAAGTTGTTTACTGTCTCTTTAAGCTGCAAAACCAGCTTTTGAACCCTTACTGCATATACTTGCTCTTGAGAACCTGCACCCAAAGGTTAAAAAGAACTGATTAATCTGGGATAAGGTATAAGCCTTTTTCTTGCACATTTAACAGAGAAAAGTGTATATATAGCCTTACAGCAAAGTAAGGGGGCGCTAGTGATAATACCGATAGTGATGTTAATCTATATACTCTTTAAAAAATACAAATTAGTAATTGTGTATACAATACAAATAGCTTAAAATAAAACAAAATAAAATAAAATCCTCTCTAAATGAGAGAAATCTAAATATAATTACAAAATCAAGGCAAAAATAAGTCCTTTTCAAAACCAAGTGAAAAAGCCCTATGGTGGCTGCCTCCTCCTCGCCGACTGGTCCGGGTATAACTATGAGGAATAGAAGAAAATAGAGGGGCGCCTCATGTGTAGGATCAACAGATATAAAAGCCAGTAATAACAGTAGTAGAGCCAAATGGGTACTCACACACTTCACAAGCACACCAGTGTGCTGGTAGTAGCAGGCTGCAGATTCAAATAGGTGTGGCAGCTCACCTCTCAGGTAGTACTGTGATGCTGGAGATGGAATAGGACACACAGAGAAAAAAAGCACTACATGTGCAGACTGTTAAAAATATAACTGACAATATTTTCAGTGGTACAGATGGTTACTCACATACTCCATGAGCACACTTATGTGCTGGTAGAAACAAGTTGCAAATTTTAGGCAGGTGTAGCAGCTCACCCCAAATCAGATTTCTTGATGCTGTAATCAAATGGCTCCAATAGGTAACACAAAGTCCCAAAAAGATAGAGAGACTCTTATGTATCAGCAGGGCAGTAGGTAGGTAAAGATATCCACTCAAAGGCGTATTTCCAGTATAATACAAATATTTATTAAAAACAAAAGATAAAAAACACAACAAAACAATTGCTGTGTTGGGTGGATAAACAAGGGGTTAACAATTACCCCAATAATGCAACGCGTTTCTCGGTTTTGCACCGTTTCATCAGGCATATAATTGTTCTTATTCCTACCTCTCCTACCTCTGCTTTATATAGCCAGCTAACAAACATTATCCTCATTTCAAAGGGGTGTGTTTAACAATTAATCACTGACACCTGTCTAAGGTGGCTAGTCTCCTAATTCATATATCTTACAAAATGTTATGGAAATCCAATATACTTCTATATATGCAAGAAAACTGTCTTTCTATTTGTTATTTAAAATATAATATACGTGTATGTGTACAAAAGACTAACTTTCTATTTGTTGTGGGAATCTGATATACGTATATGTATAAGTGTAAGGGGGATTTTCTTTCTATTCTATCTATTCTATAGATCTCCCAACAGTGATACTCTATTCCTATACTATATATATTATATAGATCATCCATCAGTAATATCTCCCTATATTCCATAATCCATACTGATAAAAAGTAATAGAAGATAGATCGATACTAACCCGTATTGTAGATATAAATATTTCTCCATTCCTGTTATATATCCATAAGACTGTATATGTGCATATAAATTAACCATGTGTATATATTATGCGTGTAAGAATTTAGTTTCATTTGATTGTATGTTTACATTGTGATAGGCTGCATTTAACAGCGTCCACCACTTTTGCACGGATTACACTTCCGGGTATTGGTTTCATAAGGGTTTCTATTGGTTGTTACACGTCTTTCCTTCGCCAATAGTAAAAGAGCCACATGGGGGTGTGTGCACATATGTTCGTTACATAGAATATCTTTCAGTATTATGCACAGCGATCGCGCTCCCCTATCAGCTGCAAGTGTCTGCCGTTTGTGGCACCATATTATACATAATGATCGCCTATTTTAGGCCAACTATAACCCAGATGTCTCTTCCCCATTATCGAAGAATATAACTATTAATGGCCTTAAAAATCCCAAAACTTGATTATTTGGCCAGGGTACATATGAATTTAACCTCTGTGGGTTTTTTCTATATCTAGAAATATTCATAGCCGAAAACTTTTTGCAAAATAATCTGTCCTCTTAATAATATGTACTAACATTGTACTTTATAGGTATTAATGGGGGTTTCTATACTACGGTAGTTTTTCCAATGCTGCACTCCACAAGCAGCATGTATGAAATTTACAGCGAAACATTAACCCAATATTAACTTGGCTCAACTAAATGGTATGCACTGTATCATAAATAGTGCCCTAGTGTTCCGATTTCTTTAGAAAAATTTGTAATTTTTGTAATTACATAGTATATTCGATCCCAAAATGTGATAAAAATCGCACATAATATATATCAAAATAAACCACGATTGTGGAGCAAGACACAATCTAAAATCTACATATACGTATATCAGATTCCCACAACAAATAGAAAGTTAGTCTTTTGTACACATACACGTATATTATATTTTAAATAACAAATAGAAAGACAGTTTTCTTGCATATATAGAATTATATTGGATTTCCATAACATTTTGTAAGAAATATGAATTAGGAGACTAGCCACCTTAGACAGGTGTCAGTGATTAATTGTTAAACACACCCCTTTGAAAGGAGAATAATGTTTGTTACCTGGCTATATAAAGCAGAGGTAGGAGAGGTAGGAATAAGAACAATTATATGCCTGATGAAACGGTGCAAAACCGAGAAACGCGTTGCATTATTGGGGTAATTGTTAACCCCTTGTTTATCCACCCAGCACAGCAATTGTTTTGTTGTGTTTTTTAACTTTTGTTTTTAATAAATATTTGTATTTTACTGGAAATACGCCTTTGAGTGGATATCTTTACCTACCTACTGCCCTGCTGATACATAAGAGTCTCTCTACCTTTTTGGGACTTTGTGTTACCTATTGGAGCCATTTGATTACAGCATCAAGAAATCTGATCTGGGGTGAGCTGCTACACCTGCCTAAAATTTACAGCTTGTTTCTACCAGCACATAAGTGTGCTCATGGAGTATGTGAGTAACCATCTGTACCACTGAAAATATTGTTATATTTTTAACAGTCTGCACATGTAGTGCTTTTTCTCCAACATTGGTGTGTCCGGTCCACGGCGTCATCCATAACTTGTGGGAATATCTCTTCCCCAACAGGAAATGGCAAAGAGTACAGCAAAAGCTGTCCATATAGTCCCTCCTAGGCTCCGCCCACCCCAGTCATTCTCTTTGCCGTTGCACAGGCAACATCTCCACGGAGATGGTTAAGAGTATGTGGTGTTTAGTTGTAGTTTTTTATTCTACTATCAAGAGTTTGTTATTTTAAAATAGTGCTGGTATGTACTATTTACTCTGAAACAGAAAAGGATGAAGAGTTCTGTTTGTGAGAGGAATATGATTTTAGCAGCAGTAACTAAAATCGTTTGCTGTTTCCACACAGGACTGTTGAGATGAAATAACTTCAGTTGGGGGAAACAGTTAGCAGACTTTTCTGCTTAAGGTATGACTAGCCATATTTCTAACAAGACTGTGTAATGCTGGAAGGCTGTCATTTCCCCTCATGGGGACCGGTAAGCCATCTTCTTAGTCTCAAACAGAATAAAGGGCTTAATATGGGCTATAAAACTGGTAGACATTTTATGGGCAAGATTGATTGCTTTATTTGGGCATTTTATACAGATTGAGGTTGATTTTCACACTTATAAACTTTGGGGAACGTTTTTTAACGTCAGGCACTGGTTTAGACACCTTTTCAGTCAGGAAAAGCCTTCACTGCAGTAGGCTGAGCCTCATTTTCGCGCCATTACTGCGCAGTTACTTTTAAGAACAAGACATGCAGTTGCATGTGTGTGGATCGGAAAGTAGTTGAAAAGGTTCCTAGAAGGCTTCATTTGGTATCGTATTCCCCCCTGGGTTTGGTAAAGTCGCAGCAAAGGCTGTAGCTGGGACTGTAGAGGGGTTAAAACTGTAACCGGCTCCGGTTTCTTCATTTTAAGGGTTAAAACTCTGAAATTTGGGGTGCAATGCTTTGAATGCTTTAATACACTGTGGTGAAAATTTGGTAAAATTTGAACAATTCCTTCATTGTTTTTCACATATTCAGTAATAAAGTGTGCCCTGTTTAAAATTTAAAGAGACAGTAACGTTTTTAATTTAAAACGTTTTTTGTACTTTTTTGTCAAGTTTAAGCCTGTTTAACATGTCTGTACCTTCAGATAAGCTATGTTCTGTATGTATGGAAGCCAGTGTGTCTCCCCCTTCCAAATTGTGTGATAATTGTGCCATAGCATCCAAACAAAGTAAGGACAGTACTGCCACAAATAGTAAAGTTGCCCAAGATGATTCATCAGATGAAGAGAGTAAACATAGTTCTACTTCATCTCACTCTATGTCTACACCAGTTTTGCCCACGCAGGAGGCCCCTAGTACTTCTAGCGCGCCAATGCTTATTACTATGCAACAATTGACGGCAGTAATGGATAACTCCATAGCAAATATTTTATCCAAAATGCCTGCATATCAGAGAAAGCGCGATTGCTCTGTTTTAAACACTGTAGAGCAGGAGGGCGCTGATGATAATTGCTCTGTCATACCCTCACACCAATCTGAAGGGGCCATGAGGGAGGTTTTGTCAGATGGAGAAATTTCAGATTCAGGTAGAATTTCTCAACAGGCAGAACCTGATGTTGTGACATTTAAATTTAAATTAGAGCATCTCCGCGCACTGCTTAAGGAGGTGTTATCTACTCTGGATGATTGTGACAACCTGGTCATCCCAGAAAAATTGTGTAAGATGGACAAGTTCCTAGAGGTTCCGGTGCACCCCGACGCTTTTCCTATACCCAAGCGGGTGGCGGACATAGTGAATAAGGAGTGGGAGAAGCCCGGCATACCTTTTGTTCCCCCTCCTATATTTAAGAAATTATTTCCTATGGTCGACCCCAGAAAGGACTTATGGCAGACAGTCCCTAAGGTCGAGGGAGCAGTTTCTACACTAAACAAGGGCACTACTATTCCTATCGAGGATAATTGTGCTTTCAAAGATCCTATGGATAAAAAATTGGAGGGTTTGCTTAAAAAGATTTTTGTTCAGCAAGGTTACCTCCTGCAACCTATTTCGTGCATTGTTCCTGTCACTACAGCAGCGTGGTTCTGGTTCGAGGAACTAGAACAGTCGCTCAATAGAGAGACTCCGTATGAGGAGGTTATGGACAGAATACACGCACTTAACTTAGCTAATTCCTTTATTTTAGATGCCGCTCTGCAGTTAGCTAGATTAGCGGTGAAAAATTCTGGGTTTGCAATTGTGGCGCGCAGAGCGCTCTGGCTAAAGTCTTGGTCAGCGGATGTATCTTCCAAGACAAAATTGCTTAATATCCCTTTCAAGAGTAAACCCTTTTTGGACCAGAATTGAAAGAGATTATCTCAGATATCACTGGGGGTAAGGGCCATGCCCTTCCACAAGATAGGCCTCTCAAGGCCAAGAATAGGTCTAATTTTCAATCCTTTCGCAATTTCAGGAACGGACCGGCCTCAAACTCTGCAGCCTCTAGACAAGAGGGTAATGCTTCGCAGACCAAACCAGCTTGGAAACCGATGCAAGGCTGGAACAAGGGTAAACAGGCCAAGAAGCCTGCTGCTGCTACCAAAACAGCATGAAGGAGGAGCCCCCGATCCGGGACCGGATCTAGTAGGGGGCAGACTCTCTCTCTTTGCTCAGGCTTGGGCAAGAGATGTTCAGGATCCCTGGGCACTAGAAATAGTTTCTCAGGGTTATCTTCTGGAATTCAAGGAACTACCCCCAAGGGGAAGGTTCCATGTGTCTCGCTTTTCTTCAAACCAAATAAAGAGACAGGCATTCTTACATTGTGTAGAAGACCTGTTAAAAATGGGAGTGATACACCCAGTTCCGACCGTGGAACAAGGAATGGGGTTTTACTCAAATCTGTTTGTAGTTCCCAAAAAAGAGGGAACCTTCAGACCAATTCTGGATTTAAAAATCCTAAACAAATTTCTCAGAGTGCTATCGTTCAAAATGGAAACCATTCGAACGATTTTACCTACAATCCAGGAGGGTCAATTTATGACTACCGTGGATCTAAAGGATGCGTATCTACATATTCCTATCCACAAAGATCATCATCAGTTCCTAAGGTTCGCCTTTTTGGACAAACATTACCAGTTTGTGGCTCTCCCATTCGGGCTAGCCACTGCTCCAAGGATCTTCACAAAGGTACTAGGGTCCCTTCTAGCGGTTCTAAGACCAAGGGGCATTGCAGTGGCACCTTATTTGGACGACATTCTGATACAAGAGTCGTCTCTTTCAAAGGCAAAGGCTCACACAGACATCGTTCTAGCCTTTCTCAGATCTCACGGATGGAAAGTGAACATAGAAAAAAGTTCCCTGTCTCCGTCGACAAGAGTTCCTATCTTGGGGACAATAATAGATTCTTTAGAAATGAGGATTTTCCTGACAGATGTCAGAAAGTCAAAACTTCTAAGTGCTTGTCAAGTTCTTCATTCGGTTCCACGGCCTTCCATAGCTCAGTGCATGGAAGTAGTAGGATTGATGGTTGCAGCAATGGACATAGTTCCTTTTGCGCGAATTCATCTAAGACCATTACAACTGTGCATGCTGAAACAGTGGGATGGGGACTATACAGACTTGTCTCCAGTGATTCAAGTAGATCAGAAGACCAGAGACTCACTCCGTTGGTGGCTAACCCAGGATCACCTGTCCCAGGGAATGAGCTTCCGCAGACCAGAGTGGGTCATCGTCACGACCGACGCCAGTCTAGTGGGCTGGGGCGTGGTCTGGAACTCCCTGAAAGCTCAGGGGCTATGGTCTCGGGAAGAGTCTCTTCTCCCGATAAACATTCTGGAACTGAGAGCGATATTCAATGCTCTCAAGGCTTGGCCTCAACTAGCAAAGGCCAGATTCATAAGATTTCAATCAGACAACATGACGACTGTTGCTTACATCAATCATCAGGGGGGAACAAGGAGTTCCCTGGCGATGAGAGAAGTGACCAAAATCATAAAATGGGCGGAGGATCACTCCTGCCACCTATCTGCAATCCACATCCCAGGAGTGGAAAACTGGGAGGCGGATTATCTGAGTCGTCAGACATTCCATCCGGGGGAGTGGGAACTCCACCCGGAGATCTTTGCCCAGTTGACTCAATTATGGGGCATTCCAGACATGGATCTAATGGCGTCTCATCAGAACTTCAAGGTTCCTTGCTACGGGTCCAGATCCAGGGATCCCAAGGCGACTCTAGTGGATGCATTAGTAGCACCTTGGACCTTCAACCTAGCTTATGTGTTTCCACCGTTTCCTCTCATTCCCAGGCTGGTAGCCAGGATCAAACAGGAGAGGGCTTTGGTGATCTTGATAGCTCCTGCGTGGCCACGCAGGACTTGGTATGCAGACCTGGTGAATATGTCATCGGCTCAACCATGGAAGCTACCTTTGAGACAGAATCTTCTAATACAGGGTCCATTCAAACATCCAAATCTAGTTTCCCTCCAGCTGACGGCTTGGAAATTGAACGCTTGATTTTATCTAAGCGTGGATTTTCGGATTCTGTGATAGATACTCTGGTACAAGCCAGAAAACCTGTAACTAGAAAAATTTACCATAAAATATGGAAAAGATATAGTTGTTGGTGTGAATCCAAGGGATTCTCATGGAGTAAGATCAAAATTCCTAGGATCCTTTCTTTTCTTCAAGAAGGTTTGGATAAGGGATTATCAGCGAGTTCTTTAAAGGGACAGATTTCTGCTTTATCTGTCTTGTTACACAAACAACTGGCATCTGTGCCAGATGTTCAAGCTTTTGTTCAGGCTTTGGTCAGGATCAAGCCTGTTTACAGACCTTTGACTCCTCCCTGGAGTCTGAATTTAGTTCTTTCAGTTCTTCAAGGGGTTCCGTTTGAACCTCTACATTCCATAGATATCAAGATGTTATCTTGGAAAGTTCTGTTTTTGGTTGCTATTTCTTCTGCTAGAAGAGTTTCTGAGTTATCTGCTCTGCAGTGTAATCTGCCCTATCTGGTGTTCCATTCAGATAAGGTTGTTTTGCGTACTAAACCTGGTTTCCTTCCAAAGGTTGTTTCCAACAAAAATATTAACCAGGAAATAGTTGTGCCTTCTTTGTGTCCGAATCCAGTTTCAAAGAAGGAACGTTTGTTACATAATTTAGATGTAGTACGTGCTTTAAAATTTTATTTAGAAGCAACAAAGGATTTCAGACAAACGTCTTCTCTGTTTGTCGTTTATTCTGGCAAGAGGAGAGGTCAAAAAGCTACTGCTACCTCTCTTTCCTTTTGGCTGAAAAGCATCATCCGATTGGCTTACGAGACTGCCGGACGGCAGCCTCCCGAACGAATCACAGCTCACTCTACTAGGGCTGTGGCTTCCACATGGGCCTTCAAGAATGAGGCTTCTGTTGATCAGATATGTAAGGCAGCGACTTGGTCTTCTCTGCACACTTTTGCCAAATTCTACAAATTTGATACTTTTGCTTCTTCGGAGGCTATATTTGGGAGAAAGGTTTTGCAAGCCGTGGTGCCTTCTGTTTAGGTAACCTGATTGGCTCCCTCCCTTCATCCGTGTCCTAAAGCTTTGGTATTGGTTCCCACAAGTTATAGATGACGCCGTGGACCGGACACACCAATGTTGGAGAAAACAGAATTTATGCTTACCTGATAAATTACTTTCTCCAACGGTGTGTCCGGTCCATGGCCCGCCCTGGTTTTTTAATCAGGTTTGATGAATTTATTTCTTTAACTACAGTCACCACGGCACCCTATGGTTTCTCCTGTTTTTCTCCTGTCCGTCGGTCGAATGACTGGGGTGGGTGGAGCCTAGGAGGGACTATATGGACAGGTTTTGCTGTACTCTTTGCCATTTCCTGTTGGGGAAGAGATATTCCCACAAGTTATGGATGACGCCGTGGACCGGACACACCGTTGGAGAAAGTAATTTATCAGGTAACATAAATTCTGTTTTTTCTCTGTGTCTCCTATTCCATCTCCAGCATCACAGTACTACCTGAGAGGTGAGCTGCCACACCTATTTGAATCTGCAGCCTGCTACTACCAGCACATTGGTTTGCTTGTGAAGTGTGTGAGTACCCATTTGGCTCTACTACTATTATTACTGGATTTTATATCTGTTGATCCTACACTTGAGGCGCCCCTCTATTTTCTTCTATTCCTAACAGAGAAACAGGCATCACAGATCTTTACTGGTGCAATGATAAAAATGGACAAAAAATACCACCTTGCTGGCTCCAAATGTAGACAGACAGGTTCCATGAGTGGGAACCGTGTCCACTCTCAGCTAAATCAGTGGGTCCCTTTATCTCCTTTCTTCTTTGACCTCTTGTCACAAACAATCGCCTTATAATCAACAGTGCATATGTTTATAAACTAATCATGACACCTCTTATCCACCTCTTTTCTTGATTAAACTAATCCAATCTGGTTAAGATATCCTTTGCTCATGATTTAAAGATTTTATTTTAATCTAGCTTTGCAGTATGTTTTATTAATTTGTCCCAAAACTGTACTGCAACCGGTATCATTTTAAATAGCAGTCTTTATAGTCTTTTGGTAAGACAATGATAATGTTTAGTAATAGTGAAGCATAAATAATGCTTGGTATAGGTATTTGTAGTTAAAGCTTGATGTTTTAATTATTTGATTTATTATACAAATAGAAAAGGACAATAAAATATTTTAGTGAAAAAAACAAACTAATTAGATTTGTTGTCATATTTATAATTTGACATTAGTTTTTGTATGTATGCCTTTAAAAGGGGTATGAAACCCACAAAAAATATTTTGAGATTCAAACAGAACATACAATTTAAAAAAAAAAAATCCTGTTTACTTCTATTATCTAATTTATTTTGTTCCCATGTTATTCTTTGTTGAAGAGACATCTAGTTAGTTGTCTGGAGCACTATATGACAAGAAAAAGTACTGTAGTGCTCTTGCAAATGGGTTAACATTTTTGCAAAACTGCTGCCATATAGTGTTCCAGATACGTGCTTGAGCTTAAAGGGACAGTCAAGTCAAAATCAAACTTTCTTAATTCAGATAAGGCATTCAATTTTAAACAATTTTCAATTTACATTTATCATCAAATTTGTTTGTGTAGGTAGGCTCATATGCTAATTTCTAAGCCTGTAAAGGCCGCCTCCTCTCTCAGTGCATTTTTTCACATTTAGATAGTGCTAGTTTGTGTGAAATATATAGGTAAATGTCTCACTCCCATGGAGTTATATATGAGTCAGCACTGATTCGCTAAAATTCAAGTCTGTCAAAACAACTAAAATAAGGGGTCAATATGCTTTGATACAAAGTAATCACAGAGTTAAAGGTATATTAATATAACTGCTGGTTATGCAAAACTGGGGAATGGGTAATATGGGTACCTATCTTTTTAAACAATAAAAAAATTCAAGTAGACTGTCCCTCTGTCCCTGTTTTTCAACAAAAGATAACAAAGGACAAACAACTTTCAATAATAGAAATACATTAAAAAGTTATCTAAAAGTGTATGCTGCATCTTAATCATAATAGAAAATGTCTGCTCTATGCCCCTTTAACTTATTATTTGTGTCCAACTGATCATTATTAACAAAGTCACTTGTGTTTGTTTTGCTTTTTTTTTCTCTCTAAAGTAACGCATGATAACATTTCAATCTTCTGTAATAATATAACTAATCATGTGCAAAATAACCAAGCTCACATCCCAAATGATTTTGGCTTTGCAATTTAACACATGAGATTCATTCAAATATTAACTATGCAAATATCCAATCAGAACTTTTGACCAACTGCAAATGATTACCACGTGTGTTGCCTCAGAAATATATTATCTACAAGTTAATATATGGCAAATCCTTTCTTAAAGTCAAAACAATATAAAAATATATTTTATCATATATATTTGGTTTATGGAGAAATAAAAAAATAAAAAAATTTTTAGCTGTTCAAAAAGATTGGAAAACTCATACCTTAACCATAATGACAATCTAATAAAAAAAAAAAGAGTTATATACATAGAAATAATGGTAGTTTGTAAACACAGTAGCTATTAGGTAGGTGGGATATAAGATTATAAAAAAAAAAAAGTAACATTTGGCTTGCAGATATTTGGCTCTTTTTAGAAATTTTACATTGATAGGTGGTTGAAACACACATTATCCCAATTAATAAATACATTAAAAAAAAGAGTTTTGATTTTACTGCAGATTTACCATCTCTAGAAGTAGACAGGCTCACTATTGTTACTTAAAGGGACATTAAACACTAAATACATGCTAGATAAAGTGATGCATTCAATGAAAAGATTAGTCCATGACTAACATGTAGAAGTATTTTTTAAAGTTTCATTAGTTGTTTAAAAAGTGACAAAATAAGTGTAAACTTTTAGTGTCTCTAAAACACTGGGAGCTGCCATGTTGTAACTTGTGTTACCTTCTCTGCTGTGGCCAATTAGGGTCAGTTATAAATAGGTCACTAGAGTGTGCAGCCAATGGTTGTGCTGGATTTAACAGTGTTCTGCACTTCCATTTATAACAGGAACTGAAAAGCTCACAATTTCAGAATGGAATTACAGGCAAAGAGGAAAAAATAAATAATGAAAGTATATTGCAGATTTGTTTTATATATACAATTTATCATTTTATATTACCATCTCAAAGTGTTTAATGTCCCTTTAAAGGGACACTCAGGTTAAATTAAATTTTCATGATTCAGATACAGCATGTAATTTTAAACAACTTTCCAATTTACTTCCATTAAAAAAAATGTGCACAGTCTTTTATATTTACAATTTTTGAGTCACCAGATCCTACTGAGCATGTGCAAGAATTCATAGACTATACGTATATGCATTTGTGATTGGCTGATTGATATCACATGGTACAAGGGGAGTGGAAATATACATAACTTTAAAAATTGATAAAAAAATCTACTACTCATTTGAAGTTCAGACTAAGTGCTATTGCATTGTCTTGTTATCTTGCATTTGTTGATTATGCAAATCTAATGTGTTGACTGGTCCTTTAAAAGCATGTCTACCTAAAGCTACGCTGTATTATAACATTTGCTTTCACTTAAAGGGACATGAAACCCGGGGGGGGGGCGGAGCTCCCGATGCTGAATTAAATATTTTATTATATTACCTACGCTCAATAACTTTATCTTAAGTTTTACACTTCACTAAGCCCTAGATTGTGTGGTGCAATTGCTACAGGCATTGAATCCACGGTGATAGTTTTTTACAAGGACACGAAGATCTTCTGGGCCTACTACGATAATAGTCCGTGGTAAACTGCTATATCAGGGAACAGCTTTGCGCTATCTCTTATATCGGAGACTATCTATGTGTCACACTATGGAGAAACAAGTGATATCTCTACTACACAACTTAATGTTAGAATTGGATGTCCGGCACTCCGATCTCATTGTGACGCTCAAATCAGCTACGCATCAGACCCAAGAAGTGCCAGTGGCATGTGGAACCTTCTATAATCTTAGTAAAGAAATATCGGATGTACCGCAAGTGAGTGGTGATTACCTCCAGCACACAGAGAACGTACATGAAGACATGCTGCATTCGGAGATCCAAATGAGGGAATCAGTGGACCCCGGCGGTCATCCCAGCTCTCAACAGCTCGCTATTATTAAAACAGAGGGGACATGCTCTAAGCGCTGGGAATCTAAAGCTCAGTCCCTGCTGTTCTCAATAATGTTTCCCGCGAGTGGTGGCTTACTAGTTTTACCTGCTGGGCATTGGTCGGATCCTGTAGGGGCTTTAACACCGGAGCTCGTCCCCTCACTAGACAGATTGCGGGCTGACTTAAGGCTAGGCATTGCAGCTCAGATGGACGCTAGTGGGGCTTTTCTTATTGCAACGCCTGGGAAGGTTACAGGTTGCTTCCATCTTGTGACCAGACCGGCACCATCACTTGAACAGTTTCACAATGGATATATTCTTTGCTCGCCTTGCGACACAGTGGAAATTAAATGGAGACCTCTAATGAATATCCAGATCGTAGCATGCTGTAAGCTAGGCATCGGGTAAACTGTCATGAAAGGGGAACCCCTAGGGGAACCGTGAGCGGGGTGCGCTAAAAAAAATAATAATAATAAGTGATTTTGGTCTAAGGACAAACCATATTAGTTCATATGAGATGATGGTGCTGAATCTTGTAAAGCAATCAGATGTGCTGGCGGCAAGGCTCCTCTGGTCTTCGGGAAGGAGATATCTGTAATTTAGAAATGGAAAAGAGGGCGCCACATAGCGTAATATTGTTGACTCAAGGTCCAAATGGGTGGTTATTGTTATCGCTTACCAGAAATAAATGCACCGTATTGTAACCGGTGCTGACAGGCAGGCTAACACTTTCAGTGGTTAGCACACTGGGTGGCCTCAGGCAGGCTGTACACAGGTGGTACTCAGCGTTCGCTTGATTGGTGTGCGTCTATGCAGCTCATGTGTGAGACACTGCAGTGGATCAGACACTTTGATACCTTTACCAGGAAGGATCGAAAGAGAACAAAGGACAACTTCCGTGTATAAAATAAAAGAATTTTAATCCTTACAAACTGCTACGCATTTCTAGACCTACAACGGTCTTTTCTTCAGGCATACAAACAATGGATACAAATTTCTTAAGATCACAATCTGGGGGTCGATCCGATATAAAGCGTCGCCCGCAAAAGCCGGCGACGCCAATATTTGCGCGGATTTGGTATCACATATACGGCGTAACCTAGAAGTTACGCCCGTATATTTCTGCCGTCGCCCGCAGTTTTTTGGGCCATAGGCAGGTATACCAAACCCGCGCAGTTTGGTATCCAATATGCAGCGTAAGGACTTACGTGGCGAAAATGGAGAAAACTTACTCCATTTTCACCTCGCCACAAAAAGCAGCCGTAAGAAGCCTTACGCTGACTATTGGAGCCCCGTAACTCCCTAAACTAACTAGAAAATAAACCTAACACCTAACGCATGCGCAATGTCTATCTCCCTGTCAACCGCGATCTGCTAAAATAAACCTAACACCTAACGCATGCGCAATGTCTATCTCCCTGTCAACCGCGATCCCCCCCGAAATCCCTAATAAAGTTATTACCCCCTAAACCGCCGCTCCCGGACCCCGCCGCCATCTACATAAACTAACCCCCTACTGTGAGCCTCTAAAACCGCCGCCATCTACCTTATCTATCCCCTAATCTGACCCCTTACACCGCCGCCACCTATATAAAAATTATTAACCCCTAATGTAAGCCCCTTACACCGCCGCCATCTCTATTAAAATGATTAACCCCTAATTTAATCTACCTACCCCGCCGCCAGCTATATTATCTATATTAACCCTAAGTATATTATAGTTAATATAGGTATTACATTATATATATTAACTATATTAACCCTAATTATATTAGGGTTAATATAGTTAATATAGTTACTATAGTATTTATATTAACTATATTAACTCTATCTAACCCTAACTAAATTTATATTAAATTAATCTAATTCATTTATAAACTAAAATATTCCTATTTAAATCTAAATACTTACCTATAAAATAAACCCTAAGATAGCTACAATATAATTAATAATTACATTGTAGCTATGTTAGGGTTAATATTTATTTTACAGGTAAATTGTTAATTATTTTAACTAGGTATAATAGATATTAAATAGTTATTAACTATTTAATATCTACCTAGTTAAAATAATTACCCAATTACCTGTAAAATAAATCCTAACCTAAGTTACAAATACACCTACACTATCAATAAATTTAATAAACTACTAACATCTATCTAAAAATACAATTAAATTAACTAAACTAAATTACAAAAAAAAACAAACACTAAATTACAAAAAATAAAAAAAAGATTACAAGATATTTAAGCTAATTACACCTATTCTAAGCCCCCTAATAAAATAATAAACCCCCAAAATAAAAAAAATTCCCTGCCCTATTCTAAATTCAACAAATTTCAAAGCTCTTTACCTTACCAGCCCTTAAAAGGGCCTTTTGTGGGGCATGCCCCACAGAATTCAGCTCTTTTGCATACAACAAATACAATACCCCCCCCCATTACAACCCACCACCCACATACCCCTATTCTAAACCCACCCAAACCCCCCTTAAAAAAGCCTAACACTACCCCCCTGAAGATCTCCCTACCTTGTCTTCACCACACCGGGCCGAACTCCTGATCCGATCCGGGCGATGTCTTCCTCCAAGCGGCAAAGAAGAATTCTTCCTCCGGCGATGTCTTCCTCCAAGCGGCAAAGAAGAATTCTTCCTCCGGCGACGTCTTCCTCCAAGCGGCAGCAAAGTCTTCATTCTTCCGGCGGCATCTTCAATCTTCTTTCTTCGCTCCGCCGCCGCGGAGCATCCATCCCGGCCGACTGCTGAACTTGGAATGAGGTACCTTTAAATGACGTCATCCAAGATGGCGTCCGCCGAATTCCGATTGGCTGATAGGATTCTATCAGCCAATCGGAATTAAGTTAAAAAAATCTGATTGGCTGATTGAATCAGCCAATCAGATTCAAGTTCAATCCGATTGGCTGATCCAATCAGCCAATCAGATTGAGCTCGCATTCTATTGGCTGTTCCGATCAGCCAATAGAATGCGAGCTCAATCTGATTGGCTGATTGGATCAGCCAATCGGATTGAACTTGAATCTGATTGGCTGATTCAATCAGCCAATCAGATTTTTTTAACTTAATTCCGATTGGCTGATAGAATCCTATCAGCCAATCGGAATTCGGCGGACGCCATCATGGATGACGTCATTTAAAGGTACCTCATTCCAAGTTCAGCAGTCGGCCGGGATGGATGCTCCGCGGCGGCGGAGCGAAGAAAGAAGATTGAAGATGCCGCCGGAAGAATGAAGACTTTGCTGCCGCTTGGAGGAAGACGTCGCCGGAGGAAGAATTCTTCTTTGCCGCTTGGAGGAAGACATCGCCGGAGGAAGAATTCTTCTTTGCCGCTTGGAGGAAGACATCGCCCGGATCGGATCAGGAGTTCGGCCCGGTGTGGTGAAGACAAGGTAGGGAGATCTTCAGGGGGGTAGTGTTAGGCTTTTTTAAGGGGGGTTTGGGTGGGTTTAGAATAGGGGTATGTGGGTGGTGGGTTGTAATGGGGGGGGGGTATTGTATTTGTTGTATGCAAAAGAGCTGAATTCTTTGGGGCATGCCCCACAAAAGGCCCTTTTAAGGGCTGGTAAGGTAAAGAGCTTTGAAATTTGTTGAATTTAGAATAGGGCAGGGAATTTTTTTTATTTTGGGGGTTTATTATTTTATTAGGGGGCTTAGAATAGGTGTAATTAGCTTAAATATCTTGTAATCTTTTTTTTATTTTTTGTAATTTAGTGTTTGTTTTTTTTGTAATTTAGTTTAGTTAATTTAATTGTATTTTTAGATAGATGTTAGTAGTTTATTAAATTTATTGATAGTGTAGGTGTTTGTAACTTAGGTTAGGATTTATTTTACAGGTAATTGGGTAATTATTTTAACTAGGTAGATATTAAATAGTTAATAACTATTTAATATCTATTATACCTAGTTAAAATAATTAACAATTTACCTGTAAAATAAATATTAACCCTAACATAGCTACAATGTAATTATTAATTATATTGTAGCTATCTTAGGGTTTATTTTATAGGTAAGTATTTAGATTTAAATAGGAATATTTTAGTTTATAAATGAATTAGATTAATTTAATATAAATTTAGTTAGGGTTAGATAGAGTTAATATAGTTAATATAAATACTATAGTAACTATATTAACTATATTAACCCTAATATAATTAGGGTTAATATAGTTAATATATATAATGTAATACCTATATTAACTATAATATACTTAGGGTTAATATAGATAATATAGCTGGCGGCGGGGTAGGTAGATTAAATTAGGGGTTAATCATTTTAATAGAGATGGCGGCGGTGTAAGGGGCTTACATTAGGGGTTAATAATTTTTATATAGATGGCGGCGGTGTTAGGGGCTCACTTTAGGGGGTTATAGATATAATATAGCTGGCGGCGGGGTACGGGAGCGGCGGTTTAGGGGTTAATAACTTTATTAGGTTGCGGCGGGGTAAAGGAACGGCGGTTTAGGGGTTAATAGCATTTTTATTGTTAGGCTAGTGAGGGGGGATAGCGGATAGAGGGTTAGACAGTGCGGGCTATGTTAGGGAGGCGTGTTAGACAGTGCGGGCTATGTTAGGGAGGCGTGTTAGACAGTGCGGGTGTTTTAGACTTTAGTCAGGTTTTATAGGCGCCGGCAGTTTCTAACGTGGCGCAAGTCACTGGCGACGCCAGAAATTTGTACTTACGCAGATTTCTGGACATCGCTGGTTTGTGAGACTTACGGCACGTTAGCATCTGACGGCGACCTATATGGGATGGCTCGAGTTGCGAGCTGAAACTGCGGGCGACGCCGGTTCCCTCGCTTGCGCCGCAAACTGCGATCGATATCGGATCGCGCCCCTTATATACAATTAAAAACGGAAGTTGTCATAGTTTTCAACAAGGACCAATGGGCTATAGATGGATACTCTGTATCTAATTTGTGTTAATTAGACTTGGTCACCTGTGAACCTCATTAATCTTAACATTGTATATCCCAAATGGTCCCATAAATGTACCTCAAACAATTTAAAACAATTTAAAACAATTTAAAGGGTCCCATCACAATCTGCTACAATAATCGCCAATGTGTTAGAGTGTGCCTACATAAACGTTTACAATATAATATATGATTCGCAAATCTTGATGAAATATAAGTCGTGTATGATTTTGTTAATACCGAGTGTACCCTTATATAATAAAATATGATAGTGAAAATTAAAAATGGAATCGACTACTAGCTAAATAGCTCATGTTTGAATACCCTTGGAGGATATGTTGTTTTTGTCTTATTCTAAATACTAAAAATAGTATGTGTATAAGTGTGTATAGAGGATGTGATGTGTGTTGTACATGAACCAGTTATGTTCTTTTAAATAAATACAATGATGTGTGTATGTAAATATAGTGTATGTACCAAACTCCATTTGGCCAGAGAGATTTTAAATATCGATAAATAAAATAAAGTGATTGCAAAATTGTAACATATGGATAGAGTTCTATTTATTCAACGCTCAATTTCGTATGGTGAACCCGAATGATTAGTGTAATAAAATTAATAACTAAAATAAAATAAAATATAGTGCGACCCCCAGCTGTGGATCATAATACACAGAGGTTATTTTGCATGCAAATGTTATAAAAACGAACATACATGTTGATAAACCAACTGGTGTTTCTATGTGTGTATATAGTCTAACACATCTGTAATGAGTGCTTATAACGTAGACCTTTTGTTGTTTAGCTAATTTTGATCCTGTGGTGTCTAAACTTTTGTAATCAAAACAAAGGAGTAAAAATGTCGATTGAATAAATATTCTTGGTTTGTATTCTTTATTTGAGGGATTAATTTTTGATTTATATTTTCAAAAGTTAATAAGCATCTGATGTATCTGATGTGGCCAGTAAGCCAAAGTTGATCAGACAATGATAATGTCCAATGGGATTTCTGTTAGTGAGATGTTAGTGTCTATGTTTTACTTGTGTTGTTCTGTACAAAATGTTGTTGATGTTTGTGAAAGAGAATTAGTTTGTGGATTTGTGGAGGCAATTTCATGTTATGGCGGCTAGGTCTATAGGCTAATTCAAGGTGTTGAAACTGTTCTGATGTATTTGAAGTGACCAGTATATCAACGTTATTCAGACGGGTTCAGTGTACTGCATGAATGTTCCAGCAGATATATTCTATCGTTGGTCATAAGTTTAATTGTTAATTAAATGCTGCTAAATCTAAATTTGCGTTTAAGCCATCAGGAAAAAGTGTTTTTAACTTAAAAATCCAAAAAGTTTCTCGTTGTCTGAGTTTATTTGTTCTATTGTAATCGGCAGACCTAGGGATGAAATCTATAGGTGTGTATTTGAAAGTGTATGGATTGCCTTGATGTTTACTTAGACAATGGTTTGGCACACTGTGTTTGATTTTCGTTTTCTTACAGTTTTTGCAATTACGCAGGTGTTCTCCCCACCTTGTTTTGACTTTTCTACAGGTGCGGCCTACATATTGTAGGCCACATATACACTCCAATAGGTAAACCACAAAAGAAGAATTGCAGTTATAAAAGCCCTGAATGGGATATGAATCACCAGTGGTGCGGGATCTAAAAGATTTACTACCATGTTTAATGTATTGACAAGAATTACAACTAGTTTTTCCACATTTGTATGTTCCTTGTAGGCCAAATATACAATTTTTGGTTTGTGTGTTGTTCTTGGATCGGTGTTGTATATGTTTAACTATTTTGCTTGGTGCTAGTTTGCTTCTCAAGGTGGGAGCCCTCCTGTAAACTATCTTAGGTCTATCTTGTACAATATTTCTTAAAACTGGATCCCTTTGAATGACATGCCAATGTTTGTGCATTATCTGATTTATTCTTTGAAAATTGTTATTGTATTGTGTGATGAACATAATCTCGTCTTGGTTTGTTGAACTGTTGGTTCTTTTGTTTTTGTTATTGTTGGATAATATCTCATTTCTGTTTAGCCTTTTCGTTCTTGTTAGTGCGTTATCTAAAATGTGGACTGGGTAATTCCTTTCTATAAATCTATTGTAAATGATCTGGCTTTGTTCAAGAAAGATGTTAAAATCTGAACAATTTCTCCTAATGCGTCTGAACTGACTGTACGGTACGTTGTTAATCCAACTTCTGTGGTGGTTGCTGTGGTATTCTAAATAGCTGTTACTATCAACATCTTTAAAAAATGTTTTTGATGTGATGGACCAATCGGGACCCCAACTGAGTATCAGATCTAAATATTCTATTGAATCTGGTTGAATGTTAGCTGTAAACGTGATCCCCATGTTATTGTTGTTGAGTTGAGTTATGAATGATTCTGCTGCTTCTAAACTACCATTACAAATAAGAATAAGATCGTCTATGTAACGGCCATAGAATACCAGGTTCTCCCCAAGGTTCGCTTGATGTATGTAGATCTCCTCAAAATACCCCATGAAGAGATTCGCGAAACTTGGGGCGAACCTGGTACCCATGGCCGTTCCCTTTGTCTGTAAATAATATCGATCTAAGTATAAAAAATAATTATGTTGTAAAATGTATTTAATACATTCCAGGATGAATGTTCTTTGGTCCTCAGGTAAAAAGGGATCCTGTTCTAAAAAATGAGAAACTGCCATCAATCCTAAATTGTGAGTGATATTTGAGTAAAGCGAACTGACATCACATGTAATCCAAAATTTTTTGTCATTGGTGAAAGTGAGATCATGTAATAATTGTAAAAGATGAGTACTGTCCCTAATGTAAGAAGGAAGTGTGGTAACAAATTTCTTTAAAAATTTGTCAATTTAAAAAGATAAATTATAAGTCAGATTGCCAATCCCTGCTATGATAGGACGTCCGGGGGGGTTATTTTTGTCCTTCTGGATTTTTGGAAGATGGTAATAATGTGCTATGCTCGGATAGTCTGTTTTCAAAAATTCTCTTTCTTCTTTATTTAAAATGCCCTGTAGTGCGCCTTTATCTATTAATTTCTGATATGTTAATTTGAAAATAGGGGTAGGATCTCTAGGCAGAATTCTGTAATAATTAACATCTCCTAGGATTCTCTCTGCTTCTTTAATGTAATCTTTGTAATCTTGAATGATAATGCCCCCCCCCTTGTCCGCATCGCGGATGATGATATTAGGATTGTTTTGTAAACTGTGTAGAGCTTTTTTATGTCTGTGGAAAGAATAATTGGTTTTTTTAGCTGTTGTTTTTAGTAATTTTTCGCAATCTTCTAGAACCATATTTTGATATAATTCTATATATTTGTTATTGCTGATATTAGGATTGAAGTTTGATTTGTTTTTCACATTGGTGTGTATATATCCTTCAAATAGGTGATCGGTTATGTCTTCAATATTAGTTATAACACATGGTGTTGATTTGTCAGACGGCATGTTGTCAGTTAATATTAATTGTGAATTATTGTTGTGAAGTTGGTCTTTAACTAAATTTTTTTTTGCGAAATATTTCTGTAAGGATAGCTTTCGTGTGAAATTGTTCACATCAACAAATAAATTGAAAATATTTGGTGAATTAGGTGGACAGAAGGAAAGGCCTTTCTTGAGTACTCTTTTTTCCTCTACAGATAATGTATGTGATGATAAGTTAAAGATGCCCTGATCTAGTCTGGATAATTCCGCTTTCTTGGCGGTAAGGCCTCTGCCCCTCCTGCCTCGTTTTCTGTTATGAGAGGTCTTTTTGTTGATCTGGTTGGAAAATTTTCCGTTCTTGTGTTGTGGCCTATTCCTAAAAAAGGTGGTGGTGGATTGCTACTAGTGCTAGGACTCTCGTCATCTCTTATGGTTAAGAGTGGACTAAATCTATTGTGTTGTTCGTATTGTTCATACGGTGTAGTTGGGGTATGTGGGTTCTCATTGTTAACCCAAAACTGGTTAGATGATGGGTTGATTGTTGGTCGTCTAGACTGATGTGTTGTGTCATTATGACTATTATAGTCATGTCTACTGGAATTTTCAGCCTGGGATCTATAATTACCATTTTGATTTCTGTTGTTTCCTTGGTATGTACCTTTGTGATGATATGTTTGAGCTGTCTGGTAAGACATGTTGTATGAGTCCTTATTGGTGTTGTACCTAAATTTGTATTCTCTGTTATTATGAGGCATATGATCTCTATTAGAAGATTGGTGATAATGTTGCGATTTGTATGAGTGTGATTGGTATGGACCCTTAGGAGTAGGATATTGATTGTATTGTGCTCTGTTGTTGGATGGAACCCAGTTGGATCTGTGTTGATCTTCATTATTTGTTGTTTGTTCAAAATCAGATTGAGTCGTTCTGTGATACGGCCGAATATAATGTGTGGGGTGATGTGAATTTGATCGGTTTTGGAGGAGATGGGAAGGTCTGTAATAATTATTATTGCTCCTATTGTGTTGTGTTGGTCTGAGTTCCTGATGGTCATGTGTTGAAGAAAATTTATCCTTGCGATTAAAAGTGTAAACACTATAATTAAAAAAGTGGTATGAGGCACTCAATGAGTGCTCCTTTAGTCTAATAAAAATTCTGATAGAACACAGACGCCAACTTTATAGCCAGAGTAGTACCAATATAGAAAAAATACAAACAGACCTTAAAGTCTACCAGCAGAATCCGGATTATAATAAGATTCTGAAAGAAATTAACGAACGTACAGACAGGTTTCAGGAAAACATTGTTCAAACTAAAAATAAAAAATTACAAAGGGACCATGAAGACTACATTAATGATAGTGTTTACACTTTTAATCGCAAGGATAAATTTTCTTCAACACATGACCATCAGGAACTCAGACCAACACAACACAATAGGAGCAATAATAATTATTACAGACCTTCCCATCTCCTCCAAAACCGATCAAATTCACATCACCCCACACATTATATTCGGCCGTATCACAGAACAACTCAATCTGATTTTGAACAAACAACAAATAATGAAGATCAACACAGATCCAACTGGGTTCCATCCAACAACAGAGCACAATACAATCAATATCCTACTCCTAAGGGTCCATACCAATCACACTCATACAAATCGCAACATTATCACCAATCTTCTAATAGAGATCATATGCCTCATAATAACAGAGAATACAAATTTAGGTACAACACCAATAAGGACTCATACAACATGTCTTACCAGACAGCTCAAACATATCATCACAAAGGTACATACCAAGGAAACAACAGAAATCAAAATGGTAATTATAGATCCCAGGCTGAAAATTCCAGTAGACATGACTATAATAGTCATAATGACACAACACATCAGTCTAGACGACCAACAATCAACCCATCATCTAACCAGTTTTGGGTTAACAATGAGAACCCACATACCCCAACTACACCGTATGAACAATACGAACAACACAATAGATTTAGTCCACTCTTAACCATAAGAGATGACGAGAGTCCTAGCACTAGTAGCAATCCACCACCACCTTTTTTAGGAATAGGCCACAACACAAGAACGGAAAATTTTCCAACCAGATCAACAAAAAGACCTCTCATAACAGAAAACGAGGCAGGAGGGGCAGAGGCCTTACCGCCAAGAAAGCGGAATTATCCAGACTAGATCAGGGCATCTTTAACTTATCATCACATACATTATCTGTAGAGGAAAAAAGAGTACTCAAGAAAGGCCTTTCCTTCTGTCCACCTAATTCACCAAATATTTTCAATTTATTTGTTGATGTGAACAATTTCACACGAAAGCTATCCTTACAGAAATATTTCGCAAAAAAAAATTTAGTTAAAGACCAACTTCACAACAATAATTCACAATTAATATTAACTGACAACATGCCGTCTGACAAATCAACACCATGTGTTATAACAAATATTGAAGACATAACCGATCACCTATTTGAAGGATATATACACACCAATGTGAAAAACAAATCAAACTTCAATCCTAATATCAGCAATAACAAATATATAGAATTATATCAAAATATGGTTCTAGAAGATTGCGAAAAATTACTAAAAACAACAGCTAAAAAAACCAATTATTCTTTCCACAGACATAAAAAAGCTCTACACAGTTTACAAAACAATCCTAATATCATCATCCGTGATGCGGACAAGGGGGGGGGCATTATCATTCAAGATTACAAAGATTACATTAAAGAAGCAGAGAGAATCCTAGGAGATGTTAATTATTACAGAATTCTGCCTAGAGATCCTACCCCTATTTTCAAATTAACATATCAGAAATTAATAGATAAAGGCGCACTACAGGGCATTTTAAATAAAGAAGAAAGAGAATTTTTGAAAACAGACTATCCGAGCATAGCACATTATTACCATCTTCCAAAAATCCATAAGGACAAAAATAACCCCCCCGGACGTCCTATCATAGCAGGGATTGGCAATCTGACTTATAATTTATCTTTTTAAATTGACAAATTTGTTACCACACTTCCTTCTTACATTAGGGACAGTACTCATCTTTTACAATTATTATATGATCTCACTTTCACCAATGACAAAAAATTTTGGATTACATGTGATGTCAGTTCGCTTTACTCAAATATCACTCACAATTTAGGATTGATGGCAGTTTCTCATTTTTTAGAACAGGATCCCTTTTTACCTGAGGACCAAAGAACATTCATCCTGGAATGTATTAAATACATTTTACAACATAATTATTTTTTATACTTAGATCGATATTATTTAGAGACAAAGGGAACGGCCATGGGTACCAGGTTCGCCCCAAGTTTCGCGAATCTCTTCATGGGTTATTTTGAGGAGATCTACATACATCAAGCGAACCTTGGGGAGAACCTGGTATTCTATGGCCGTTACATAGACGATCTTATTCTTATTTGTAATGGTAGTTTAGAAGCAGCAGAATCATTCATAACTCAACTCAACAACAATAACATGGGGATCACGTTTACAGCTAACATTCAACCAGATTCAATAGAATATTTAGATCTGATACTCAGTTGGGGTCCCGATTGGTCCATCACATCAAAAACATTTTTTAAAGATGTTGATAGTAACAGCTATTTAGAATACCACAGCAACCACCACAGAAGTTGGATTAATAACGTACCGTACAGTCAGTTCAGACGCATTAGGAGAAATTGTTCAGATTTTAACATCTTTCTTGAACAAAGCCAGATCATTTACAATAGATTTATAGAAAGGAATTACCCAGTCCACATTTTAGATAACGCACTAACAAGAACGAAAAGGCTAAACAGAAATGAGATATTATCCAACAATAACAAAAACAAAAGAACCAACAGTTCAACAAACCAAGACGAGATTATGTTCATCACACAATACAATAACAATTTTCAAAGAATAAATCAGATAATACACAAACATTGGCATGTCATTCAAAGGGATCCAGTTTTAAGAAATATTGTACAAGATAGACCTAAGATAGTTTACAGGAGGGCTCCCACCTTGAGAAGCAAACTAGCACCAAGCAAAATAGTTAAACATATACAACACCGATCCAAAAACAACACACAAACCAAAAATGGTATATTTGGCCTACAAGGAACATACAAATGTGGAAAAACCAGTTGTAATTCTTGTCAATACATTAAACATGGTAGTAAATCTTTTAGATCCCACACCACTGGTGATTCATATCCCATTCAGGGCTTTTATAACTGCAATTCTTCTTTTGTGGTTTACCTATTGGAGTGTATATGTGGCCTACAATATGTAGGCCGCACCTGTAGAAAAGTCAAAACAAGGTGGGGAGAACACCTGGGTAATTGCAAAAACTGTAAGAAAACGAAAATCAAACACAGTGTGCCAAACCATTGTCTAAGTAAACATCAAGGCAATCCATACACTTTCAAATACACACCTATAGATTTCATCCCTAGGTCTGCCGATTACAATAGAACAAATAAACTCAGACAACGAGAAACTTTTTGGATTTTTAAGTTAAAAACACTTTTTCCTGATGGCTTAAACGCAAATTTAGATTTAGCAGCATTTAATTAACAATTAAACTTATGACCAACGATAGAATATATCTGCTGGAACATTCATGCAGTACACTGAACCCGTCTGAATAACGTTGATATACTGGTCACTTCAAATACATCAGAACAGTTTCAACACCTTGAATTAGCCTATAGACCTAGCCGCCATAACATGAAATTGCCTCCACAAATCCACAAACTAATTCTCTTTCACAAACATCAACAACATTTTGTACAGAACAACACAAGTAAAACATAGACACTAACATCTCACAGAAATCCCATTGGACATTATCATTGTCTGATCAACTTTGGCTTACTGGCCACATCAGATACATCAGATGCTTATTAACTTTTGAAAATATAAATCAAAAATGAATCCCTCAAATAAAGAATACAAACCAAGAATATTTATTCAATCGACATTTTTACTCCTTTGTTTTGATTACAAAAGTTTAGACACCACAGCATCAAAATTAGCTAAACAACAAAAGGTCTACGTTATAAGCACTCATTACAGATGTGTTAGACTATATACACACATAGAAACACCAGTTGGTTTATCAACATGTATGTTCGTTTTTATAACATTTGCATGCAAAATAACCTCTGTGTATTATGATCCACAGCTGGGGGTCGCACTATATTTTATTTTATTTTAGTTATTAATTTTATTACACTAATCATTCGGGTTCACCATACAAAATTGAGCGTTGAATAAATAGAACTCTATCCATATGTTACAATTTTGCAATCACTTTATTTTATTTATCGATATTTAAAATCTCTCTGGCCAAATGGAGTTTGGTACATACACTATATTTACATACACACATCATTGTATTTATTTAAAAGAACATAACTGGTTCATGTACAACACACATCACATCCTCTATACACACTTATACACATACTATTTTTAGTATTTAGAATAAGACAAAAACAACATATCCTCCAAGGGTATTCAAACATGAGCTATTTAGCTAGTAGTCGATTCCATTTTTAATTTTCACTATCATATTTTATTATATAAGGGTACACTCGGTATTAACAAAATCATACACGACTTATATTTCATCAAGATTTGCGAATCATATATTATATTGTAAACGTTTATGTAGGCACACTCTAACACATTGGCGATTATTGTAGCAGATTGTGATGGGACCCTTTAAATTGTTTTAAATTGTTTTAAATTGTTTGAGGTACATTTATGGGACCATTTGGGATATACAATGTTAAGATTAATGAGGTTCACAGGTGACCAAGTCTAATTAACACAAATTAGATACAGAGTATCCATCTATAGCCCATTGGTCCTTGTTGAAAACTATGACAACTTCCGTTTTTAATTGTATATAAGATTGTGATCTTAAGAAATTTGTATCCATTGTTTGTATGCCTGAAGAAAAGACCGTTGTAGGTCTAGAAACGCGTAGCAGTTTGTAAGGATTAAAATTCTTTTATTTTATACACGGAAGTTGTCCTTTGTTCTCTTTCGATCCTTCCTGGTAAAGGTATCAAAGTGTCTGATCCACTGCAGTGTCTCACACATGAGCTGCATAGACGCACACCAATCAAGCGAACGCTGAGTACCACCTGTGTACAGCCTGCCTGAGGCCACCCAGTGTGCTAACCACTGAAAGTTTTAGCCTGCCTGTCAGCACCGGTTACAATACGGTGCATTTATTTCTGGTAAGCAATAACAATAACCACCCATTTGGACCTTGAGTCAACAATATTACGCTATGTGGCGCCATCTTTTCCATTTCTAAATCGGGTAAACTCTCTGCATCTACCCATTCCTCTCAACATGACTGAGACTCAATTCTCTTTTTCTTTTTTTTTTTTTGCAGGTTATTCAATATAGTTTCTAACAGTTAGATATACTTGTTACTTAACTCTCAGGTATATATTTCATGGCCTATTTTGTCACCATATGATGTTATAAATTTTATAAGACAAGTCTTAAATACTAGTTTGCAGCAATCTGGACAGTGTACACAGTTCTGAACACTAAGTTACTTTGGTAAGCGGCATGTTGCTGATTTTGTTTATGAGATGCGTCTCCTTTGCTCAGACTGCAAGCTCACAATGTTCTTCCTGTTTACATAATTATGCAACCAGTAGTTATTATTGTAATGCCTATATATATATATGATGTTTCTACTGTTGATTAACTGTTTAATGAGGTTCAAGGTACGTTTTAGCTGCAATGGTCTATTATTGTGTGTTGTTGTTATGCTAATTTACTCAAGTTCTCATTTACTTTATTTAACTATATCAGGCTACATTCCAGAATACTTTTCTTTATAATATTGTTCTGATAGACATCCCTTTAGTAATTTATAACTGCTATAACGCTATTTCAGGTGATTCTTGTAGGGAACACTCCAGTAAAGTCTACTCACATGATTGTTCATGCTCTGCTTTTCAGGAGACTGAAATCACTGAATAATATGTTCACTTTAGTAAGCTTGGTCTATATGGGAGTATCTCATTTATGGTGAATATTTAATTATTGCATGACACCCACCATTGTGCTTTGCTGTACTATCAGCGGCCGAGACAGTGTGGCATTTATAGAGTTTCATACCTTACAGCTAGTACTGCGTTAGAAAAAGAGATGCGCCATTTGAAACCTAAGAGTGATCCCCTATAGTTATAGACGAACAGGCGTTAACCACTTTTATTTTATCACTATCTTATATTGTTATATACATACATTGTTATGTAATTGACCTGCACTATTTGACAATTCTACTTTTTGCAAGAGACATACTGTATGGGGAAGAAACATATACTCCTTTCCACCTATATAGCTGTTTACTTAATGTTTGTACTGATTCTTTTTTGCCTTTTTTATTTTTTTTTTTAAAAATGGCTTTGTCTGTCCTTATTAGTTAACATCCCACTGGCTAAGTTAGATTTATACCAAGACTTGTGGTGATAAGTTGTAATATATTTACGTATGTGACGCAAAAAGCTAAACACCTACGCTAATTCCTAACTTATAGCTTTAATAGTAACCAAGACTAGCCTATTAAACATAAAGCAGCTCGTATTTCTTCACTGTTAGTTGAGGGCTCATTTCTATTGGAACTTGCTGACTAGATGTCTCTCTGTCCTTTGTGTTTGACGTTTTAATTATAGTGTATATTCCTTACCTACAGCCTACATGAATAGTAGTCGCATGCCAGTACGAAGGCAAAACATGTTATAAACTACCCTAACTGCTGCTATATATTAAATGCTTAGTTTGACTCATTGGAGAGTTACACTTTTGAGGGTTACATAGCCTCCTAATCACAGGTTCTCTTTTCTAAGTTGGCTTCCTAGCTTCCAAATGACTTGCTTTCAGACATGTGTATTTTTCTCAGGAAGTTACCCTTATTTCTGTATCTACCTTAGTTAAGATTTACGCACGATGTATATAGAGAATAAGTTTATACTGTAGTATGCATTAAAGCTCTGAGCCCTCTGTATATTCCCATATTTGATATGCTACCTAGCTCCGCCCTCCCACCCCCCCATTATAATCTTTACTGTTGAGTATTGTATTTTGAATTTATAATAGCCCAGTCCCCCTCCTTATTGTCTCATTGAGCAGCTCTTGTCTGCTGATATCCCCCCCCATATCCAAGCTTATAGGCCCAAGAGTGGCCACTCCAAAAGCCAACTTCCTCATTATTGTTTATTTCAGTCTTCAAAGGTCCAAAAGTGACCCCTAATGTCAAAGAGGAACTAACTGTGGATATAAAATATCAGAAAATGAGAAATCTTTTTGGTAACTTTAGAGTCTAACTTTTATTAATGTCTTGTCAACCCTTATGTCTGGGTCCTTATCCTATATTTATATAGATTGTTTTATGATACCAAGACCCCACTGCTGGTCGTCATAATTTGTTCTTGACTAAATGTCTTTATTATATCTAAAGTTACTTGGAAACTGTGTTTATACAAACAAATTGTTATCCCTGCGTGGATATTGATAGTATACATGTTTGTATCTACTTTTCTCAATAAAAAAATCTTTATTTGAAAAGGGACATGAAATCCAAATTTTTTCTTTCATGATTTAGAAAGAGCATGTAATTTTAATCAACTTTCTAATTTACTTCTATAATCTATTTTGCTTCATTCTCGTGATATCCTTTGCTGAAAAGCATATCTAGATAGGCTCAGTAGCTGCTAATTGGTGGCTGCACATAGACACCTCATGTGATTGGCTCACCCATGTGCATTGCTATTTCTTTAACAACGGATATCTAAAGAATGAAGCAAATTAGATAATAGAAGTAAATTGTAATGTTGTTTAAAATTGTATTCTCTACCTGAGTCATGATAAAAAAATTGGGTTTAGTGTCCCTTTAATGTATTTCAAATTACTACCTACTGCAGAGTATTAAATGCATGGGAAAGTGACCATTTATGTTTCTTTTTATATTTGAAATATAAATTTTGCTCCCCTGTTGCACCTTAGGGTCTGCCCATAGCAATGGACTGAGCCTGCAGGTAAAAAAGACATGCAAATGTTATCTATGTTAGGTATTGAAATGCCTATGTCTCTTTAATCTACTCTACCTGATACTATGCTGTGCAACATACAGCTTACTGGTATCATACATTAGACTTTATGTGGTGCAGCAGATATCATGACTTGTAGCATTTTTTTTTCTCATAATCGTGTTTTCTTTTTTTATTTACATGTACATTCTAAACAATGGATCCTATCCTGAATAACACCAAAGTACATTCATGCTTGTATGAGCTTTTATTTAGCAGATAACCTGGAGTCATTGATGGAATTTAGCAATATAAAAAATGTTATAGTCTGAAAACATCAATAAAATTGTTAACATAGCATTTATTTACCATATTAGAATTACAACTCACTACTATAATATCATTACACGTGTATACCTCTCTAATGTGACATCAAAAAGAAAGCAAGCTAAAATGTTTAGGGGAGTGTGTACTTTTGATACCAACATATCTATAAAGATATAGGTAGATGATAGATAGAAAGATATATGATTTTGATGGATGGATGGATAGGTAGAAAGAAAACTATTAAGTATTTTTCATAAAAGGCCAACTTTAACTCAAACTTTAAGTTTGTGTTCTCTTTTTTTCTTCAAATTTCTCTTGCCAAAAAACAATTAAGGTTTTACAACATTGAACAATTAGCATCTGGATAATTAATAACATAAAACAGAGTAATATACACTGAGTTAATTCTTATCCACACACAAAAAAAGAATACCATATATTTGTCACACAACAAACCCATTACAATATCTTTGATTGGGAGATATTGGACCCTTCAAGGAAGAAGCCAAAAAATATGGTGTTTAGGGAAAGGAAGGCAGAAGCATGATTGTAAGGAACATTTATCAAAGAGCAAAGGACTAAGATACCATAAATTTATGTCAAAGTAGACATGCCCATTCACAGAAGAGCAATCCCCATTGTACCCTGCTCACTATCCTCACAATGAGAATGTCTTTTAATGAAAGATTTATGGGTGCAGATTTTACATAATCATGAATGGACAGCTCTAGTCAGCATTCCCTAAGTAAGAGTCTTTTATTCAGATAAACAGAAAATATACATATCTGTAGCTAACTGAAGTAGAAGGAAACACTCATTCACTAGAGGAAATAATCTTTCAGAGTAATGAAAGAACTAGGTTAATATATGCTTTTATCTGCGTTTTCTTGCTCCAGCTAGTGGTATAACAAAATATATAATATTTTATGCAATCATATTTTGTAGATTGTAATTTTTAACCTATTCCTTGTTCTTTAGTCTTAAAGATACATCATATAAAAAAGACCCAGTGGGCTAGGAAATTGATTTGATTGATTTCCTGATGCTAAGCCAATCACACCCAGGTTAGATAAGAACTCTAATTGAATACAGTAATTGCCTTATTTTTACTATTAAGGGGATTAACTCTTAGACACACTTTAAACACTTCAATACAATCAACAATACTAAATCAACAAATCTACTCAAAATCCATTTAAAATGGCTTGTTTAAAAAGAGTATCTAACAAAAAGACTATATATAGCTGGCACTGCTGTGACACTTCTGCCAAATATTTTGATAACAATTAAAATATATTTTTTTCGTGAAAAATGGGCTAGATTCCAAGGGGTGCACTAACGCTAACTAGCGGTATAAGAATATTGCAGACACGTTAATCTGCATGGCTATTATAATTTGAAAGTAAACATGTTTGCTTGAGAGCAGTCAAATTTAGCGTCTGGTGGATTACTGCAACTGAAGACCTGGTTTAAAGGGTTAGGGCTAAAATAAAATTTGCACTGAACACAATATAAATTAACATAAATTGGGACATATATCTGATAAATATTCATAAAAATATGTTTAAGAGTTAAAAGGTATATTGTATATGGCTAAGTATTTGAAGGTAAATGGCTATAAATATATATATATTTCTCAGCATGAAGAGATGGCATTGCAAGATCTTTATACATATATTGAGATTAGTCTTCCTTAATTTGTTCAAATACTAATCAAGTATCAGGAAAACTTTCCTAAGGTTCACGGTAGGACTTGTATCCACCATGAACCCTGTTTAGTCTTCAAAAATAAGATTGTTTAATAACTATTTTAATCTCTCAGATAGGATGCTTGTTAGAAGTTTATAATATTATTAAGCAAAGAAATGGGCCTATATGACTCAGTTCAGGGTGGTTGATTTTCTTAAGGATCAAAGTAACAATTGAACTGGTTAATTATATTGAAGGTTGCTTACTCTGTTTGAAATAAGTATTAAAAGTTATTTCAAATTAGGAGTCATTTCTGTGTGTAGCAATTTATAGAGTTTTATTGGTAAGCCATCTGGGCCAGGGACTTTACCCAAAATAACTTTCAATCTGAGAGTCTAAAACAGGAGAATTTAGAAAAAAAAATGTTTTCTGGAGAAAGATGTATAGCCCTAGCAGAATAAATTTGTTGAACATTTTGGAAAAACACTTTTTTTAATGTCTTCTGGCTTTGTGTGTATTATCTCTTCTTTTTTAATAGTTAAGATATTATTCAATTTTTTTTCACTCTTATGCAATAAGTTAAAAGTTTACTCAATTTATCTTCTAACCTAAAAAAACCCCATGCTTTTGCTTTAAAGTTAAGACCAGTTTTTGGTAAGAGAATATTTCACATTCATTTCCAACCCCCATGTATTTATACCATAGTTCTCTTAGTCAGGGGTCAAGTCGGGCGGGAACGCATGGGAACGGAGTTCCTGCACTATTTTTGCAGGAGGAACTAAGTTCACTCTGGACAGAGAACAGAAACACTTCAGCAACCACTGCTGTTGCTGGTGGGAGGAGCTAGAGCACAGTCTGGTTAGCCCTCTAGTGAGTTTCTCTACTAATAGACAGTAAAACTTCTTACAATACACTAAATGCAAACCTTTCAACGGTCCTGCAGTGAGATCACCCCGCAATGTGTGTATCACTTGGTGCTTACATTTCTGCATGACTTGCTCTGGGGTTATTTAGCGACCCCTCAGCAGAAATAGGACTATTGCACCTTAAGTGGGTGAGACTCTGTGACAGAGGAGGATCCTCAGGCCCAAAGGCAATCATTCAACCGTTCATTGGAATTAATTTGCTTTTATTAACCAAAGTCTATAGATTATATACATATAAACACAGTGTGTGTAATTGTGTGTGTATATATATATATATATATATATATATATATATATATATATATATATATAAAATAATATTAATTGTGAGAGGGGTTGGAAGTCTTGGTGAGCTCCCACACTTTTTTGTAGGACTTGACCCCTGTTACTGGATTTGCAATATATGAGTTATAGCAGTGTTTTAAAGTGCCATAAAACTTGTTGAGATATTTGCATATCCTAAAAGGGATAATTAAATAAAAATAGTTTTTATTAAAAAAAAATTAAAAATTGCTGGAAAGTATTTTAAAATAATTTTCAAAAATAAGCAAAGGTACTTACATAGCAGTTCTTTCTGGAGCACTGTGCTCCACCCCCTCCCATTATGAGTGTTTAGACACAGGCATTGTATTTAATCTGAGTTCACAGCTTCTAGGCATGCTCCAGCAGATAATCATTGTGCACTTTGCATACTACCAAAGAAACAATAGATATAGATACAGCCCTAGAAGGAAATTTGTTGGGGGAGTTAGAGCTTTACAATTCGGAAACTTAAAAGAAAGGATTAATGGTGAGGCACTGCAGTATACATTTGCAGATAAAGTAATTAAAGTACATATTATTATATTTTGTCTCTATCCTAATTTGTTTTATGTCCCTTTAAGTGTAAAACTTCTCAGCTTTTTCTCATACGATTTCAGGTTAAGGCTTTATTAAGCGAATAAAAGTTTCTCCATTTAGAGATTTATCATTTTAAAAATTTTAAACTGGGGTAAAGATAACATAGGAAAACAAACGTATTGTTTCTACTTTTGTCAAATGTGTTTACTGAAAGTTATTAATTGCATGGTCTGAGGCTAAAATAGCTATCTTAACCCATTGATCCAGGCCCATTAAGTAATCAGATACTAAAAAATATATATACAGTTGAATGAGCAATATTATTTTGATTCACAAGTATTTTTTTTTCCAGAAACTTGGATTTCCTCTTAGATTGATTTTACCAGGATTACATAGGAATCATCATCTGTCTAAATTATAAAAAATGAAGTTAAAATCCACTGCAACAACTATGTTTGAATTGGCATACTCAAAAAGTTTAGTTTGTAAGTAAAGCTAAAATGCTTTATCTAAGCAACTAGGACCATCTAAGTTACATATAAAACATCCCTTCTTTCTAGTTTAATAATAAGAAATATTTCCTCTAGATCCAGTTCTTTATGAAAATTATTATAGTTTTTTTTTTTTTTTTATTAAAAAATACTGCTACCCCTTTCTTCCTCCTATGACATTGGGTGGCAATAACCTCTTCAACCCAGACAGATGCAAGTTTATTATAGTATGACTGTTTTAGATGTGTCTCTTGTATGAGAGTAGGGATGGGCGAATGTTTCGCAACATTCAAAAAACGGCACAAATTTTAACACATTTGTTCGTTCGAATCGAATTTCGAATGTTTACATAACATTCTAACATTCGATTTTCGAATGTTTGGTTTCGAATTTTACGATTACATTAGAAAATATTATTTTCGAAAAATTTGAATTTAGATTGTAATAGTATTTCTAATACTTTTTCTTTAAATGTAATATTCGAATTATGCAATATTCGAATTCGAAAAATTCGAATTTAGATTGTAATAGTATTTCTAATTCTTTTTCTTTAAATGTAATATTCGAATTATGCAATATTCAAATTCGAAACATTTGAATTTAGATTGTAATAGTATTTCCAATGCTTTTTCTTTAAATGTAATATTCGAATTATGCAATACGTGTATTCGAATTCGAAAAATTAGAATTTAGATTGTAATAGTATTTCTAATGCTTTTTCTTTAAATGTAATATTCGAATTATGCAATATTCGAATTCGAAAAATTCAAATTTAGATTGTAATAGTATTTCTAATGCTTTTTCTTTAAATGTAATATTCAAATTATGCAATATTCGAATTCGAAAAATTCAAATTTATATTCGAATTCGAAAAATTCGAATTTATATGTTTGTAATAGTATTTTTTAATGCTTTCTTTAAATGTAATATTTGTTCGTTCTAATCGAATTTCGAATGTTTACATATTATTCTAACATTCGATTTTTGAATGTTCGGTTTCGAATTTTATGATTACATTCGAAAATATTCTTTTCGAAAAATTCGAATTTAGATTGTAATAGTATTTCTAATGCTTTTTCTTTAAATGTAATATTCGAATTATGCAATATTCGAATTCGAAAAATTCGAATTTAGATTGTAATAGTATTTCTAATGCTTTTTCTTTAAATGTAATATTCGAATTATGCAATATTCGAATTCGAAAAATTTGAATTTAGATTGTAATAGTATTTCCAATGCTTTTTCATTAAATGTAATATTCGAATTATGCAATATTCTATATGGAAACATTTGAAATGATATATTTGTATCTATTATGTATCAATTTACTAAATTCCCGCCCTATCACATGAACTATTGAACTTCTGAATAGTATTTGTTAAATAGAATGTTAAATTCAAAATTTCGAATGTGGACATTCGATATAATTATAAACATTCGAATTCGAAAGTGACATTCGAAAACTGTAAATAACATTCGATTTTCGAATTTTTAAGAATATTCTTTCTTATCGACATTCGGATTTAGAATTCGAATTTCGGTAATAACATTCGTTCTACATTCGAAATTCGAAAATTTACACATTCGCCCATCCCTAGAGCTCTATCAGACTTTTGCCACCGACATTCCAAGAGACAGTTTTTTTTTTTCTTGTTTTTTTTTGTATTGAGGATTTTATAAATACATACATGGTACATAGGATATTGTTAGTTAACATTTCTTTTGATAAAATAAGTCTCTAGCATAAAAAGAAACATAATAATCCATCACTGGGAAGGCGGAGCTCACATTTGAGTACTGTTTGTACTTATGGTTTAAACGGCTAAGCTGTAATAATACATGTTAAGCAGCTTTGTGAAAAATCCTGATTGACAGACTGTGAATTTTAATATTAAATGTATCAACTTTTACCTGGCTCTGGTAATTGATTTTGGAGGGAGTGTGAAGGTAAGACGCTGTTTTTGCAGTATTTGCCTATGAGTCTGGCAAGGCTAATCTTGAGCACACACATTTTAGAGCTAAATTATAAGCTTAATAGGATGTGAGTATGGCTCTGATAATATATGTATGCAATATGTTAAACATAACTCACCATTTACAGTTCTTTTTCTTTTGGAGGTTGTCTTTCAAAGAAGAAGAAAGTTACCAGATGGTGGATATAATATGGGACCGATTTAGCAAGTGTCTGGCGGACATGATCCGCTGTAGTGATCATGTCCGCCAAACATCGATAAATTCCGACAGCATATGCTGTCTGCATTTATCATTGCACAAGCAATTCTGGTGAACTGCTTGTGCAATGCCGTCCCTTGCAGATTCCCTAACAGGTGGTGTCATTCAACCCAATCATATTTGATCGGGCGGATTAATGTCCACAACCTCAGATGCGGCGGATGAGTTAAGGAGCAGTGGTCTTAAGACCTCTGCTTCTTAACTAGGGATGGGCGAATGTGTAAATTTTCAAATTTCGAATGTAGAATGAATGTTATTACCGAAATTAGAATTCTAAATCCGATTGTCGATAAGAACGAATATTCTTAAAAGTTCAAAAATCGAATGTTATTTACAGTTTTCGAATATCACCTTCGAATGCGAATGTTTATAATTATATCGAATGTCCACATTCGAAATTTCGAATTTAACATTCTATTTAACAAATACTATGCAGAAGTTCAATAGTTCATGAGGTAGGGCAGGAATCTAGTAAATAGATACAAATATATCATTTTGAATGTTTCCATATAGAGTATTGCATAATTCGAATATTACATTTAAAGAAAGCATTAGAAATACTATTACAAACATAGAAATTCGAATTTTTCAAATTTGAATATAAATTCGAATTCGAATATTGCATAATTCGAATATTACATTTAAAGAAAAAGCATTAGAAATACTATTACAATCTAAATTTGAATTTTTCGAATTCGAATACACGTATTGCATAATTCGAATATTACATTTAAAGAAAAAGCATTAGAAATATTATTACAATCTAAATTCTAATTTTTCGAATTCGAATATTGCATAATTCGGATATTACATTTAAAGAAAAAGCATTAGAAATACTATTACAATCTAAATTTGAATTTTTCGAAAAGAATATTTTCGAATGTAATCGTAAAATTCGAAACCGAACATTTGAAAATCGAATGTTAGAATGTTATGTAAACATTCGAAATTCGATTTGAACGAACGAATGTGTTAAAACTTGTGCAGTTTTTCGAATGTTGCGAAACATTCGCCCATCCCTATTCTTAACTCCTGTTTCTGGCGAGCCTGAAGGCTCGCATGGAAACAGAGGTATATGGCCCCATTCCTTTAGTGCACATTTGTTACACATTCTTTGTACCACTTTGTGTATTTTATAAGTTGCAATCTTATTTATTATTACATAAATTAACATAGTCTCAATAAAGTCTATATAAAATACAGATAAAAAACTAAAAATATTTAAACCATTGACAGCAATTATTAATTCAAGCATATTGTCATCATTGTCAGAAAATGTTATATTTAACTTAAAAATCTCATATTATTACACCTACTATCATTTTCTTATTCCTATAACATAATATCTCTATAATTGTATACATAGACATAATCCCCAACCTTCCATTATATCCACCTAATCTAATATTCAATATCCTATATAACCTTAAAAACAAATAAATATCTTATTTTTTTTCCAAGAAAGAAAGCCTCGTCTTCTACTTTTTAAATATCTTGATAAATATATCTGATATGAATATACCCTAAAAAACAAATAGCGAAACAAAGACAATAATCTGTGATAGCCTAGGGGAGGGACTCAATTAGCAGATAGCAAGCTATAATGTCAAATCATATAAAACCTTCATGTCAGAGAATATATGGTTCAAAGACACCAGTGTTAATACACACTTCACTCACGGTTTTCCGGCTCAGTCTCAATCCTTAGATTTCCTCCACCTGGACAATATTCCACTTGATAGCAGAAAGTGCTTCCCTGTTAAAAAAAAAAAAAAGAGTCCTTCCAATGAAAAGATACAAGTAGAGAAACAAAACTCCAGTCCGGCTCATTGGTGATAAGCTAAAACGTGATCTTTATTTAACCCCTTAATGACCACAATGTACCCTGTATGTCACTGGTCGTTAAGGGTTTTTTCAGGACATAATAGCACAAGTCTAGCAAGAACATGCTATGAATGCCCTCCCTCCAGCAGGCTTTGTGGAACAGAGCAGTCTCAATGCTGGTGGCAAGACCCACTATAATACAATCAAGTCCCAAAAAAAGGCCAGTGACATACAGGGTACGTCGCTGGTCCTTAAGGGGTTAATTGAATAAAAAAGTAGAAAAGTACAACATTGCAGCATGTGAGCAAACAACAAACAGTGCACACCGCTATCCATTAAAACAACCAGGTGCTTAGACCATGGGGCCGTATGACATCACTGACATGTTTTGGTATTCCCCCTAATCAGAGGAATATACTCTTCCTAACTTTCTTCTACTTATTGGTTGTAAGGAAAAAAAAAAAAAAATATATATATATATATATATATATATATATATAAAGGATAATGTCATTATTTCCTCTCCATCCATTGCTCTTATTCTCTACAAATGGACTGCCAAACCAAGCTGGTAGGAAAATACCATTGTCAATACAGGAGAAAAGCCAATTACAACTTTGAAATGGAAAAATAATTTGTAATTGCACATGAAAATGAAACATCTTAATAACTGATAGTCATTTTTTGAAAATATATTTATTTGCAGATGTCCAAAGATTACATTTTGTTTAAAATTAATTGAATTATATATGGCTTTCAAACATTTGTCAATGCTAGGGGCATGTTCTGATTTCCATTACTTTGAAATGAGTCCCAACAAAACAGCAGTATTGATAAGACTAATATTTCTAAACAAACCTGAATATTTGAAAAAAAAAAAGATTTGCCTTAAGTGAAGAACAATTTCTTCTTCAAAGTATTTGTTTAACCAAAAAATAAATTTTTCTCCAAAATTGGGGAATTGTGGACAATGCCAAAAACAAAAGATCTGCTTGCCAATTATTACATTTGCCGCAATTTACGTAATTCTCATTATACAATTCGGAAAGCCTAGCCAGCATAATAATTGTATGAATTCATCTAAATTGAGTCTCTCTCCAAGCAATAGATACAGATAATAATTATTGTTAAATCTGGAAAGTTTATAAACCATTTTTGTGTAATGTTATTTGGATGAATCTGACTGTGATAAGAGATGAATCTATTATAAAGATTAGATATAAAGTGAATTCCCATTCAATATAATTTTTTTAGCACTATATACTGTAAATTCCCAAGTTAACAACTAGTTCTACTTTTTAGTTGGAGATTAAAATAATAATGGCTAATTTGTAAATATGCCTAGAGATATTAAATTCTGACTTTAACACATCAAATGACTAAATTAAATTAAATTATTTGTCCATAATTTGAATCAAATATTTTAGCCCTTTCTCAGATAAACCTGGAGGGAATTCTGGATAACCTAGAATTGGGAGATATTTTTTCACTCTAAAATTAATCTGTAATTCAGTACAATATTCTGCCATACTATGATTATATTCTTAAATACTACCATATGAAAAATATTATTATTATTATTATTATTATTATTAGTTCATAAATAGAAACATAGTCCTTCTCAATAATCCAGTCCATAGCAAATTTCACTATAGATGGTTCTTCATTGCATCAGATGGATTAGCTATCCTAAGAATTTCAGATTTTTCTAAATTGATTTTATAGCCTGAAAATGACCTATAATCATAGATAATCTGGAGTAAATTATGTATACGTTGTTTGGTATACATACAAATAATAAAATATCATCTGTATATAATGACAATACTAATTTTCTGCGCCTATAAATATCCCTGTCATTTCCTCTCTTAAAAGTATCACTAAGGGTTCTATGGCCAAGTTAAAAAAAAAATGAGGATGGGGACATCCCTATCTTGTTCCTTTGGCTAGGAATATTGAGCATGCCATTAATTAATATATAAACGGATGGATTTTTATATAAAGACTGTACAAAATTATGAAAATGTCCAATTGAACTAAAATTATCAAATTGTCAAAAGCCTTTTCATCATCCATCATTAATAATGCTAAATCATCTTTGAATGTGATTTCTTAGATTTATTCCAAAAATAATGTGAAAATAATAATACTTTACAGATATTTTACCTGCTTGGTCAGTACGAATTAGTGTGAACACACTTCTTAAACTATTCAGCAATAATGGAGGTAAGTAGTTTATAGTCATTATTCAACAGGGATATGGGTCTCTAGGAACCAGGATCTTCAGAGTCTTTAGTTTTTTCAGAATGTACATAATTATAGATGTAGTAAAGTAGGAAGAATTCATATTCTCTTCACAATAATATTCATAAAATAATTTCCCTAGTTTTGGTAAGATTTGATCCTTTATCAATGTGTAAAACTCTGCTGGGCGTTGATCAGGACCTGGTGCTTTATCCAATTTTGCATCTTAATGGATAGCCCTATTTCTTCTAATGAAATAGGTTGGTTTAGGAAATATAAATCTGCAGATGAGATTACAGAAGGCCTTTTTTTATTCAGATTCATAGTGCCTAAGGCATATTTTTGTTGATTATGTAAAAGATGATGCAGAACAAAGAAACATGACATATTATTTGTATAAGAAATATTCAACTGAATTTCAATAGAAACAATTGCATGATCAGTTAAAACTATGTATTTTAATATCTGTCTTTAGCTTGAGTCCAAACATATTATCTGTTATTAAAACAAAAAAAAGGGGGGGGTGGATCAGTCCAAACACAATAGAACAGATGGATCATTCTTTGAATATGACACACCTAGAATATCTTGAGGAATGAATGACAGAAGGTTACACTTAGGAAATGTCACATTAGAAAGTTTGGAGGAAAGCACACCAAGTAGCAGCAGAAAGCACATACAAATGAAATGTATGGCAGCAAATTCAATAAATGGAACTGGAGCTTTTAGTTGCCTAAGAGGATTATGATATTATTTCTATAACTGAAATCTGATAGGATGATAACTTAGAGGGTTATGCTTTATTTAGGAGGGACAGAAGTAATACAATGAGTGGAGGAATTTGCATGTATGTTAAACCTCACCATAAACCTACAATAAGGAAAGATATGTATGGTCATACAGGTGATAATGTAGAGACCCTTTGGGTTGAAATAAAGAGTGAGGAAAAAATCCTAAAAAAATATTATTAGTAACATGCTACAAGCCCCCCGCCCCCCAACATTAGTGACGTGGAGGAAACTCAACTACTAATCCAAATAGGAAAGGCTGCTTATAATACCAGTGCTGTAATTATGTTAGATTTAAACCTCCCAGCTGGGCCAATAAAACTAGTAATACAGCTAAGGGAGATATATTTGAAAATGTTCTCAAATATAATTTAATGTCACATTGAATAAGGGAGTCAACTAGGAATAAAGCTATATTGGATTTAGTTCTATTAAACAATACAGAAATAATATCAAACATAGAAGTCATTTGGGTAACAGTGATCATAACATGGTTACATTTGAAATCAATTTCCATAACCAGAGTTATAAGGGTTCAACTAAATTTTTTTCATTTTAAGAATGCAAAATTAAATGATTTAAGGAAATTGTCTAATAACATAATTTGGGACAAAGTATTCTCTAATAAAAAGCAGAGGATAAATGGATAACATATAAAACTTTGTTAAATAAATATACTCATCAACACATACCACATAGTTATAAAAGTAAAATAAATAAATCCAAGCCAATGTTGCTAAATAAATATGTGAGAGAAAAAATAAATTAGGAACAACGTAGGACATTAAAATTATTCAAAGAAAATAGTACAGACTCAACCTCGCAAATATATAAGGAATCTAACAAAGCATGCAAAAAGCCATCAAATTAGCCAAAATTTAAATGAAAGATTAATTGAAAAGGATTTTAAATCAAACCCTAACAGTTTAAGTATATAAATGGCAAGCAAAAAATCTTAGATAGAATATATAGGTACATTAAAATATGTGAAGGGTAGCATGATCAACAACAACAGGAGAAGGCTGAGGTACTAAACCAGGTGTTTTCTTAAAGTATACACAAGAGAGGAACCAATGGGAGATACTTAAAAAAAACTAGAACATACAAGCCCATACAATTTACAGGGCTATCTCTAGATGATATCAGGAAAAAATGGATATTATTAAGGTAAATAAAACTCCAGGCCCAGATGTAATACATCCAAGGGTTTTACAGGAAATTAGCACTGTTATAGCGAAACCTCTACTATTAATTTTTCAAGACTTTTAATCCTCAAGCATAGTACCCCAGGACTGTCATAAAGCTGATGTGGTGCCACTTTTTAAAAAGGGGAGCAGAGCTGATCCAGGAAGCTATATACCAGTTAGTCTGACATTGATAGTGGGGAAAACACTTGAAGGGATTATAAGGGATTATATTGATGAGTATATTCCTCTAAACAAGATTATGCTCTGATTGGTAATTAGTGGACTACCCCAGGAATCATAACTGGGCCTTGTTCTTTTTAATATTTTTATTAATGACTGGGAGCATGGATTAAATGGCAACATATCTATTTTTGCAGATGATACAAAGTTGTGTAAGGTTATTAGGTCAGTGCAGGATGAAATTGCTTTTCAAAGGGATCTATAAAAATTAGAAGAATAGGCAGTTAAATTTAAAATTAGATTTAATACTAGAAAAGGGTAATAGGATACTATCAGGTACAACCCCAATTCCGAAAAAGTTAGGACAATATGGAAAATGCAAAAAAAAAAACAAAAAGAGTCATTTGAAAATGCAATTCACCCTGTACTATATTAAAAACACATTATTAACACATTATTTGATGTTTTACTTTGTGATTTTAATGTATTTTTGAAAATATACACTCATTTCAAATCTGATGACCGCAACAAAATCCAAAAAAGTTGAGACAGGGGCAATTTAGGACTAATTGCAACGTGACAAGTTGAAATACAAAGGTAATGTGAAACAGGTGAGGCAGTTGTGTAATCATAGTATATAAGGAGCCTCAAAAAAATGCCTAGTACTTCAAACGCAAGGATGGGTCGAGGCTTGCCAATCTTCAAACAGATGCATCAGCCAACAACCCAAAACTTTGAGAACAACATTTGCAAAAGACAAATCTGTAGCATTTTGGGCATTTCACCTTCTACAGTGCCCAGTATAATTTAAAGATTCAAGGAACCTGGTCAATTCTTGGTGCATAGAGGGCAAGGTCAAAAACCACATGGCACATGATCTTCACTCAAACGTCTCTGTCTCAAAAACTGTCATGAGTCTGTAATGGGTATCCTGACATCGGCTCGGGAATACTTTGGTAAACCTTTGTCAATCAACAACATTCGCTGCAGCATTTGCAAATGCAAGTTATGGCTTTACTATGCAAAGCAGAAGCCATACATCAACACTGTCTAGAAGCGCTGCCAACTTCTCTGGTAACACAGTGAAATCGTATTTTGTGGTCCATCGAGTCAACATTTCAAATCGTTTTTGGAAACTATTCCCCGGGCAAAAGAGGAAAAGGACCATCCAAGCTGTTACCAAAGTCAGGTCCAAAAGTCAACATCTGTCATGGTATGGGGGGGGGGTGTCAGTACCAATAGCATGGGTAACTTGCACATCTGTGAGGGCACCATTAATGCAGAAAGATATGTGTACATTTTGGAAAAACATATGCTGCCATCCAAATATCATCTTTTCCAGGGACGTCCCTGCATTTTCCAGCAGAACAATGCCAAACCACATTCTGCCCAAATTACAATCGCATAGTTGAGTAAGCAGAGTGCGCGGGTGCTAGCATGGCTTGACTGCAGTCCTGGCCTCTCTCCAATTGAGAATGTATGGCGCATTATGAAGTGCAAAATAGGCAACAAAGGCCCCGTAAGTTGCGCAGCTGAAGACATGCATAATGGATGAATGGGGGAAAATTCTGCTAGCTAAACTTAACCAACTAGTGTATTCAGTGCCTAAACACTTCATAAGTGTTATTAAAATAAAAGTTGATGTTTACACAGTGGTAAACAGTCAACTGTCCCAACTTTTTTGGAGTGTGTTGCAGTCATCAGATTTGAAATGAGTATAAATTTTCAAAAATACATTAAATTCACAAAGTAAAACATCAAATAATGTGTTAATAATGTGTTTTCAATATAGTAGTGTTTTCAATATAGTACAGGGCAAATTGAATTTTCAAATGACTTGTTTTTGCATTTTCCATACTGTCCCAACTTTTTGGGAATCGGGGTTGTATTAAAAGAGGCAAAGATGCAAGGGGGAGAAAAGCATAATTCTGCAGTTTTATGGACCAATCTCAAAAAAGACATTGCAGACTTAGAAAAAGTTCAGTGTAGGCCAACAAAACTAAAAAGGGGAATGGAGAAATTAATCTATGAGGAGATGTTAGCCAAATAGGGTATGTTATCTGTAGAAAAAAAGGTGCTTGAGAGGTAATATGATTACTTTACATAAATTCAAGGCCCATATTCAGAGATGGCGGAAGCTCTGTTTATTCCAATAAAATTGTTTGTTACAATAGGTCACAATTTAAGGCTGGAGGAAAGGAGATTTATCTCAAGAAATGTAAACATTTTATCACCTAAGGAGGTAGTAAATGCCAATACTGTAGATATATTTAAAAAAGGATTAGATAAATTTCTGGCTAGAAAAAGAATTCAGGAAAATGATTGCTGATGTTAAATTGTTCACCTTTTTAATGGAATTGATTTAAGCTCAACTGGAGTTTTTATTGTATATATATTAAGATTTGTATAGTTTGAACTCAATAACCTCTGTCCATTTTTAAACCTAATCTACTATGTTACTATGTAATATTGTGCACCAAGGGACCATTTCCCTGTGCTTGACTGGAGTTTAAAGGGACACTGAACCCAAATTTTTTCTTTTGTGATTCAGATAGAGCATGACATTTTAAGCAACTTTCTAATTTACTCCTATTATCAAATTTTCTTCATTCTCTTGGTATCTTTATTTCAAATGCAAGAATGTAAGTTTAGATGCCGGCCCATTTTTGGTGAACAACCTGGGTTGTCCTTGCTGATTGGTGGATAAATTCATCCACCAATAAAAAAGTGATGTTCAGAGGTCTGATTAAAAAAAAAGCTTAGATGCCTTCTTTTTCAAATAAAGATAGCAAGAGAACAAAGAAAAATTGATAATAGGAGTAAATTAGAAAGTTGCTTAAAATTGCATGCTCTATCTGAATCACGAAAGAAAAAAATTGGGTTCAGTGTCCCTTTAAGCTGAATGTCTAACGTGTATAACTTCCAGTACTTTCTAAATACATTTCCTTTATCCTGGAAATTTTTGGAATTTTATAATTACCGTCCTAATCTTATAACTTCCATCTAAATTCTTCCATAAAGTACCATACCTTGAGGCTCTTTCAACAGTCAACTGAATATTTGTAGATTGGATATAAATATTTTGGAAGCTGAACTGATGCAAATATTGTCTCACATCACTGTTCAGCCATTTCTTTTCTGAGCAAATAGAATTGTGGTGTTATTATCTCTGCAAACGTATTTACCAAGGGTTTAGACTCTAAATCTGCCATAAGAGCACAACTAAATTAATTAGCTACATCTGAACTAGAATCTATATATTTATTCTACTTATCTTTCTGTATGGGTGGCATAGCAGGTGACTTAGAAACAAAGATACAATTTTATCCATAGGTGTATATCACAGCACTCTGTAATGATACACCATGCATGTAATGTCTTAAAGAAAATATATAAAAAAAAAAAATTGTGAAATACCTACAAACAAGCCAATTTAACAATGGGGTATAGTGTGTATCAATATATTGATATTAAAAAAATCCGCTCTATCTATTTTTTCACTTGTTTTCATTTCTTTTCTCCTCCCTCCACTCTATTTGTGTTTGAAATTTAGTTTTATGTATAGTTAAACAATAGTCAAATTTCTCTTCTAGTGAATATTTAGGCTAGCTCTATATTAAAACACCAGAAATCATCACATTCTTAGTTATGAAGCTCTCCCAAAAATAGTAACAGATGATCTTTAAAGATTTCTGATTAAACTAATAAGGGGATATAGTGGGAAAAAGGGAAAGAGAAAAAAAATGGGAGATAGATAGATAGATATTCCCCTGCAGTAAAAGCAATAGCAATAAAAAAGTAAATAAAAAGAACTCAATATCATTAAATTATTGCAGAACTCTTGTTGAGGATTTTCCAATATATGGATTTCATCTTTAATTTTGACTGGATAAAGAAATGTAGCTACAGATCCTGCTTTAATCAATCTAGTACATCAAGGAGATATCTCTTTCTTCTGTTTGATGTCTCCATTGAAAAATCCTGAAATAGTAAAATACTATCATTCCCTATTTTAGATATGCATACAGAAACAGAAATGCTCTATCAGGAATGAACATGTTCTATGGTGAGTTACCACCTAAGAGCAGCCTTTTTTGGGCCAATTTCACAGAGCAAGGGCTTTCCCCGCCTAGTAAGATCAGTCCAGTCCCGAAGTACCAGGCAATCCTCCTCTGAAAGGGAAATGACAATCCCAGATAATTGTTTCAGCCTTCTGTTAGCCTCGTCAGTGAGGTGCAGCTATATGCCTCTAAGTACATTGGGCTGGGAGTCCATGTCTGGTTTCCCTCATCACTGTAGGGAGACTTCCCCAGGGTCATAATACAAATGCATACAAAGATAGAAGCACAATAGTTTATTCTATGACAAGTTACCACCTAGGAGCATCCTATTTTAGCCTATTTCTAGAAGTCCCTTTTGTCTACATGCTTTAAGGATATTCATCTTGTCTACAAAATGTAAGTATTTGACAATTACTGTCCTCTTTTTAGATCTTCCACCTGGGAACTTCTGATGCAAACCTACTCTTTCTACCAATATTGGGGAACCATGTGTGTTTATATCTCATAACAAAGGTAGCTGAAATAAAGCAAAATTAATTAAATAACATAATTAGCTTTTTTTAAATCCTTATAATTATTTTAGCCCAACCACACCAGCCCAACCACACATATCATCACTTAATATTTAGAGATCAATCTTACACCTTCCACAACTTCACTATTTGACTGTAAATATAAAAATCTTATGGCAGAAATAAACAGGGATTTATCATCTTTATGAACAAGCCTATGCGCTCTATTTATGAAGCAGCACATGCTGCTACGGAGGCCCATAGTATCAGGCTCTCCTGCTCCTTAAACTGTCCTTTTAGCTGGTGGATTGAAATCATACTGAACCGATATGATCGGGATGATTGACAGCCCCTGCTAGCAGCCGATTGGCCACCAGTGAGCAGGGGGCAGCATTAAAGAAGAATTTTACTATAAATGCTTGTTCAATGATAAATGCAGACAGCTTATAGCGAATCATGTCTGCTCGACATATGATACATTTACCCCTATGTCTTGATTTGGATGCATTAGTGTTATTAAAGGGACACTGAACCCACATTTTTTCTTTCATAATTCAGATAGAGCATGCAATTTTAAGCAACTTTTTAATTTACTTCTACTATCAATTTGTCTTCGTTCTTTTTGTATCTTTATTTAAAAAAGCAGGAATGTAAGCATACGAGCCGGCCCATCTTTGGTTTAGCACCTAGGTTGTTCTTGCTGATTGGTGGCTAAATGGTATTCACCAATCAGCAAGCACTATCTAGGGTTCTGAACCAAAAATGGAACGGCTCGTAAGCTTACATTCCTGCTGTTTCAAATAAAGATAGCAAGAAAAAAACAAAAAATGGCTAATAGGATTAAATTAGAAAGTTGCTTAAAATTGCATGCTCTATCTGAATCTGGTGATCCAATCAGCCAATCAGATTGAGCTTGCATTCTATTGGCTGTTCCGATCAGATCAGCCAATCAGATTTTTCCTACCTTAATTCCGATTGTCTGATAGAATCCTATCAGCCAATCGGAATTTGAGGGACGCCATCTTGGATGACGTCACTTAAAGGAACCTTCATTCGTCGGTAGTCGTCGGTATGAAGAGGATGTTCCGTGCCGGAGGTCTTGAAGATGGAGCCGCTCCTCGTCGGATGGATGAAGATAGAAGATCCGGATGTCCTCTTCTGCCCGGATAGGATGAAGACTTCTGCCGCTCCAGATGTCTTCTTTTGGTCCATCGGTGCTCGGCTGAGTGAAGACGACTCAAGGTAGGGAGATCTTCAGGGGGGTAGTGTTAGGTTTATTTAAGGGGGGTTTGGGTTAGAGTAGGGGTATGTAGGTGGTGGGTTGTAATGTTGGGGGTTGGTATTGTGGGGGTTTTTTTACAGGCAAAAGAGCTGATTTCTTTGGGGCATGCCCCGCAAAAAGCCCTTTTAAGGGCTGGTAAGGTAATAGAGCTGTTAACTATTTTAATTTAGAATAGGGTAGGGATTTTTTTTATTTTGGGGGGCTTTGCTATTTTATTAGGGGGCTTAGAGTAGGTGTGATTAGCTTAAAATTCTTGTAATCTTTTTTTACTTTTTGTAATTTAGTGTTTGTTTTTTTTGTAATTTAGTTTAGTTTATTTAATTGTAGGTACTTGTAGTTAATTGATTTAATTTATTTATTGATAGTGTAGTGTTCGGTTTAATTGTAACTTAGGTTAGGATTTATTTTACAGGTAATTTGGTAATTATTTTAACTAGGTAGCTATTATATTGTAAATAACTATTTAATAGCTATTGTATCTAGTTAAAATAAATACAAAGTTGCCTGTAAAATAAATATAAATCCTAATATAGCTACAATATAATTATTTGTTATATTGTAGCTATATTAGGGTTTATTTTACAGGTAAGTATTTAGTTTTAAATTGGAAGACTTTAGTTAATAATTTTTAATTTATTTTGTTAGATTAAAATTATATTTAATTTAGGGGGGTGTTAGGGTTAGACTTAGCTTTAGGGGTTAATACATTTATTAGAGTAGCGGCGAGGTCCGGTCGGCAGATTAGGGGTTAATACTTGAAGTTAGGTGTCGGCAATGTTAGGGAGGGCAGACTAGGGGTTAATAATATTTATTATAGGGTTTGCGAGGCGGGAGTGTGGCGGTTTAGGGGATAATGCATTTATTATAGTGGCGGCAAGGTCCGGTTGGCAGATTAGGGGTTAATAAATATAATATAGGAGTCGGTGATGTGAGGGGCAGCAGATTAGGTGTACATAGGTATAATGTAGGTTGCAGCGGTGTATGGAGCGGCAGATTAGGGGTTAATAATATAATGCAGGGGTCAGCGATAGTGGGGGCGGCAGATTAGGGGTTAATAAGTGTAAGGTTAGGGGTGTTTAGACTCGGGGTACATGTTAGGGTGTTAGGTGCAGACTTAGAAAGTGTTTCCCCATAGGAAACAATAGGGCTGCGTTAGGAGCTGAACGCTGCTTTTTTGCAGGTGTTAGGTTTTTTTTCATCCCAAACTGCCCCATTGTTTCCTATGGGGGAATCGTGCACGAGCACGTTTTTCCAGCTAGCCGCTACCGTAAGCAACGCTGGTATTGAGAGTTGAAGTGGCGGTAAATATGCCTGTACGCTCCCTTTTTGGAGCCTAACGCAGCCCTTCAGAGAACTCTAAATACCAGCGTTGTTTAGAAGCAGCGCTAGAAAAAAAACATGCATAGCTAACGCACCCCTTTGGACGCAAAACTCTATATCTAGGCGATTGTTATTTATAACTTGAATAAATGATAATATATTGATATTCCACTAATTCAAATGTCTTCCACAAAGTTACAGCTAAAATAATCAATTACATACAAAATAAAATACAAACACAAACATTCAGCTAGATTAAAAGTTTTGCATTATGTTGCAGTAAGGCTATACCACTGAAAAATTGCCAATTGCGCATGGAATGGCAGGTCTCCCATATTACAAGTTGCGGGGGTATAGCTATACTGCAAGCGTTTTAGCCTGTAATGCAACGATCCATTCTGCACTCAAAAAATTATGTTTGAGTGCGGGATTTTCCATAGCACCATATTACAAATTGTTCGGGCAGGCTATAACGCTAGCATTATAGCTTATACCACTGCAATCCATTCCGCAATCTGAGACCAGTAGTTATGGATTTTGCGAAACAAAAATGTTTCACAAAACTCATAACTAAAGTGTTACAAAGTACAGTAACACCCATAAACTACCTATTAATCCCTAAATTGCCACCCTCCCGCATTGCAAATACTATATTAAACTTATTAATCCCTAAACCGCCGGCCCCCCACATTGCCAACATTATAATAAAACTATTAACCCCTAAACTGCCAGTCCCCCACATTGCTACTAATACACTAAACCTATTAACCCCTAAACCACCAGCCCCTACATCGCAACACACTACATTAAACTATTAACCCCTAAAGCTAACACCCCGCTAACTTTAAATTAAAATTACAATATAACTATCTTTAAATAAATATAAATTTACCTGTGAAATAAAAAAAAAACTAAGTTTAACTATAAATTAAACTAAAATTATTATTTAAATAAATGAAAGAAATGAAAAATAAAAAAACATAACATTACAAAATTATTAAATCCTAACACTAAAGTCTAAAAAAAATTCTAAACTAACCATTGACCATAAAGGGGCATTTGTATGGCATTCATCTCTTTTACTGCCCATCCCTAAGCTTAAAAAAAAAAAACTAACACTAACCCCAGGAAATCTACTCATGGTTCCTGAAGTCCGGACATCCATCTTCTTTCAGGCGTCAGCATCTTGATCCATCGCAGGGGCATCTTCTATCTTCATCCCAGTGGTGCAGAGCTGTTGTGGCACAGAGCCTCTTTGCCGGCTGCGCGGACATCGAGCGTGGAGGATCCTCTTCATACAATCATCGCCGTACACTGAAGCTTGAATGCAAGGTACTCATTTAAATATGGGGTACCTTGCATTCCTATTGGCTGACATTTTCAAATCAGCCAATAGGATGAGAGCTACTGAAATCCTATTGGCTGTTCTAATGTGGGGGGCTGGCGGTTTAGGGGTTAATAGGTTTAGTTTATTAGTACCAACATGGGGGCCGGCAGTTTAGTGGTTAATCATTTTATTTAGTGTTGGCGACGGTTAAGGGGTTAATAATCTTATTTAGTGTCGGCGATGTTGGGGGTGGTGGATTTGGGGTATTTAGACTAGGGGTTTATGTTAATTTAAATATTAAATATTAATAATATAATAAAACATTTAAACAGAACATGCCTAATGTTCTTAATTAACATTAAACATATTGCCAATTCCCCACAGCGGTGCTAGTTCCCAAACCCACAAAAATAACATGGCCGTCATTCAAAAACTGGACTCAACTATATACACGTTGAGTCCGTACTAAGCACACCTCCACTTTAATAGGGAACCCCTTGTCTCTATAATAAACCAGTTGCCCGCTCACCCCATGGAGAGGCAACTTCTTCAAATCCCCCAAATCACTTGGCCATATTGCTTCAAATATTTGTCTGGGAACTAGCACCCCGCCACAGACTGGTCTTCTCAAGCAGCCCAGTCCCGCCAAACCCAAAACTTTCTCCAAAGCTTCTTTGATATCAAACAAAAATAGCTGCAGCCCAAATTGATTGAAATGAACCCCATCTTTTAAATTAAATTCTTCAGACCCCTCAAGCTCAAAATCAGGGGGGAAAGCAACCCCCCCCCCCAACCTTCTGACAAAGGAACTAATTATTTTATTGATTTTTTTACGGCTCCTCTCAAGTTTCTCATAATCCCAGGCCGACCTCCAAACCAAGCGTGGAGTGATTTGTGACCAAATTATTTTCAGCTCAGGATGAAGATCTTTAATATTACCCAAGTCTCTCTAAATTCTTCTGACTAACTCTTTTTGTGGAATAAGACCCAAATCATTCCCCCCAAATGCAACACCAAAACCTCAGGGTGATGAAAAACATTACTATAGTCAATAAATAATGGAAACAAATGCTCCCAACACGTGCCCCTAATCCCAAACCATTTGACTTCCCATTGTCCAACTGGACACCCGAGCTGCAGGCTGCCCATTTTCTTACTGGCCTCAGCATTGGCCCAATAAATAAATGAATGCCCCATCACCCATACGATCCTCACACTTGAAAATACAAGAAAATAAAAGAAAACATTCAGAATGCCATTTGATAAGACCACTCACCAAATTTTTTTTTTTTATTAAACTCTCAAATCAGGCCTAACATAAGATTTATAACGGTTTGATCCCCATCTCCCAATCTGTTTTACTTTATCCTCCCTCAAACCTAATATAGAAGCCTCAGTAGCGGCCCCTATACAAAATGAATGAGACCCAAAATCCAATGGATTAAGGCTTAATAGCCCAATTGACCCTTTCAAAATGGCCCTAAATTGATAATGTGACAAAAAAGAACCATTAGAATGAATTAATAACGGGCCATCTTGTGAAGGCCGTATGGCCCCATAATGCAACAATACCTGACAAGGACACACTACTGACCCACTAGGGAATAAGACTATATTCTTGCCTTTTATAAATGTCAGTTTTACTACCCTTCAATAAAATTTCAACCCTATTTTCATCCCATATCACATCTTCCTTCTGTAAACCCCCAGAAACCCTTCTGCTTAGGCTTACTAATTCCAATATCCGGAAGGCCCCAAAAAAGGCTAACACGAAGGCCGTTCGAAACAAGGTTATTTCCAATGTTGATGAACAAATATAAGACAACACTACCCAAATCTTTTCAAGTAATGTAAATGTAATGGGCCTTCTCTTATCTACATTCTTAGCCTTCTTTTTTAAACCCTTAAGGACCTGACGTACCCAAAAAACTTTTGTTACATCGCGCATACCCAATAAACAAAATCTAAAGGCTAATGCAGCCAATCTTTTATCCATACTGGATGCTGACAAACCCAAAACCCCCCAATTCCACAACCATTCCAATAAACCAGTGACATCATCAATCCCTTCCTTAAGTTCAGCCTGACTTAACCACATTTCCCATTCTCTCCAGACTGATACATAAGAAGACCAAGTACCTGGGGCCAAATAATTTTTTTACTAACTTAGCCAGTCCTCCTCCCCAAGCCTCCATAACTGATCCAGGAAACTCATTCCAACTGCATCGGCCAGAGGCGTTAGCTCTCGAAAACGGCTCCACTGTGAACGAGATAAAGCATCTGCTATCATATTACACTTCCCAGGAATATGTTTAGCCCTAACCAAAACAGTCATACTCAAACATTTTAAAACCAGCACTCTCAGTAAGCGCAAAACTGGCGGGGAAGAAGCAGATAACGTGTTGATAGCAGAAACCACACCCATATTATCCTTGTGGAATAATATAGATTTGTTCACCAATTCACCCTCCCAAACAAATAAGGCTACCAATATCGGAAATAGTTCAAGAAATACCAGGTTTCGAGTTATACCCAGGCCCACCCAGGCCTGGGGCCAAACAGCTGCACACCAATGACCCTGAAAATATGCCCCAAAACCAACACCACCAGCCGCATCAGTTACCAAATCTAAATCAACCCGAGCTTCCATGAAGATTGAAGCTCCATTAAAATTTTTAAGAAACTCTAACCATACTCTCAAATCATCTTTGTGCCCTTTTTTACCCTTACAAAATGATCAGGCTTGAGTACACCAGATGTAGCCAAAGACATTCTCCTGGAAAATACTCTTCCAATGGGAATGATTCTGCAGGCAAAATTCAATTTCCCTAACAGTGATTGCATTTCCCACAAAGTCACCTTACGGACACCAAGAAACCGTTGAATCATTTCCGACAAATCCACAATCTTTTCCCTCGGCAACCTACATTCCATCTTAGCCGAATCGATTGTAATCCCCAAAAAAATTAAGGGCCGTGACTGGACCCTCAGATTTTTCCATTGCAATAGGAACCCCAAATTCAGACGCCATTAAATAAAAACAATCCCTCAACTTCAAACAAGTATCCGATTCAGGAGGACCCAAAAAAAGAAAATCATTGAGATAATGTACAATAGATGAAAATCCCGACTTGACCTCCACCACCCACTCCAAAAAGGAACTAAAACACTCAAACAAAGAACAGGAAATGGAACACCCCATCGGGAGACAAAGGTCCACATAAAAAACTCCATCAAAGCAACAAACCAATAGGTAATGAGAAGAAGGATGAACCGGCAGCAACCAAAAAGCTGCTTCAATATCGACCTTAGCCAACCAGGCAAACTGACCCGCCTCCCTAACCATCTTAACCGCCAGGTCGAAAGATGCGTAGGACACTGACGCTAATTCATCCGGAATGCCATTATTCACAGACCCACCTTTTGGGAAAGACAGATGGTGTATAAGTCGGAACTTCCTGGATCCTTCTTAGGAACCACACCCAAAGGGGAAATACGCAAATGAGGAATTGGAGGGGCCTTACAAGGCCCCGCCATTCACCCCAACGAAACCTCTTTCTCAAGTTTACTCTTTACGACATCCGGCCTTTCCCTAGCTGACTTCAGATTACCTTTATAGTAAACTACACCCCCAGAAGAAGGTATTTTAAAACCGTATTCAAAACCGTGCCACAATAACAAAGCCTTTTCCTTACAACCCTTTTGTTTAGCGTAAAGTACGAGCCACAGCTCCATCCCGCTTAACTTCACCGGCGTTGCTCCCTTTTTCAGGCAACTCCTGGACTCCACCCGATTTGTTCTTTCTGAAACACTTGGAGAACGGGTGAGCACCCCCGCACCCCGAACACTCATTCCTAAATTTACAAGATGATCCCCATTTGCAACCTTTCTCATTGAAAGCAAAGCAGAAACCCTTTTTAACTGCTGCTGACGACCCACTCTGGAGCGACCCGCCGGCTCCCCACGAAAAGGCTGCAAAGACCTTAACAGAGTCATTATCTTGAGTCAAAGCCCCATATCCCGATCGTCCCATTTCATCTCAGGCTTAACCGACAAACGTTGTCGGAATTGCTCATCATAAGCCCACCACGCCATACCCCCATACGTTCTTTGAGCAGCTGCAACTTCATCTAAGTAACAAAATAGAGCAACTCCCTGCTCTGGAAACTTACCAGCAAACACACTGGCATAAATAACAAAAGCTTGAAACCAATTGGTAAAAGTTTTTGGTAGTTTTCTGTACCGTTTTTTCCTCTCCTCTTCTTCCTTTTTTGATGCATCTTTCTTTGAATCCTCAGGTATTTCAAAAGATTGGTCAAGCGGTAAAAGTGAAAATAATTCAATAAATTCCCGCTTCCAGATCTTTTCCCTTGACTCAACTGTCAAGTGCATGCCTAAAGGCCTGATAGAGCACAAACAAGACCTAGACAAAGCCGTATCAGCAATTTTAAGTTCAGGGCCCCCTGACCCTTTATTTTCAATGTTAGCCGCTTTTGAATGGGGCAATCCAACTGCCTGGGCCTGTATTGCCAACCCTGTACTTTTACTGACCTCAACAGAACCCCCAACTGTCACATTTGACAATGTAGACCCAGGAGGAACCCAAGAATTGGCGACTCCTCCTGTTCCTTTAGCACCTTCTAACTTAGCTAACAACTCCCTTAAACCCGCTACAACAGTAACTGATATAGAATCAACATTCACCCCAACTTTTTCAACCCCAACATTCAATTCCCCAGTACCAGCTCCCCCATTACCTGTTCTAGAATCCTAAGCCGCCGGGGACTGATCCACTTGAGATGCATGTGACCTTCTCCTTAATCTGGAACCCAGAAGCCCTAGGTTCTGTAATAGCCAACTCCTGTTGATTTCCTTCAGCCTGTAAAACAGAAACATGTGACAAACCCCCCGATGGTGCCCATAACCCAACACCCTTCCTAGCCGTAGACATACCCAACCCACTGTCATCCAAAACCCCTCTACCCTTCTTAGGGGCTGTAGCCCCAGACACTGCTACCCTTGAATCCCTGTATCTCTTGCGCTGTTTACCCCTACATTGTATTCTCCCATTCCCAGACCTGTTTGCCGTTGAACAGAACTAACCGGACTATTAAATGTAGTACTATGACCTCTTCTCAAATCCCCCTTATGGCCAAAATTAAAATTACTGGCCGTACTCACCCCTGCTTCATCTCCCTTCAAATCAGAATGTCCCGACATAGGAACGCCGTCCTCTATATCAAGCCTGATATTATCCATCCAAGAATCCTGCAGGCCATAAGCTTCCCCACTCAGGCCGTCATCTCCCACCATCAGAAAACCAGGAGGATTCTCAGGCCGTGACCCAATTACGTTCCCTTCTGAAAAATAAGCATTATTAGAAACAAGCAAATTTTTTTTTCACCCCTTAAAACTGAATCGCCCAATGCCCTGACTGCTGGCCTGATCTGGCAAGGAGGACCAACCGCCCAAGGAGAAGGAGGTATAAAATCCTCCTCTGAGGAATCTAAGTATAAGGTTAAATCCTCCCCACCAGTATCAGCTTCCCCATCAGGCCAGTTCTCGGTTAAATCATCTCCCATAGATCTTTCATCAACCACTTGCAACATATGACCCTCAAAACTACTACTAGGCCTCATAACCTGGGCCGTCTTTGGCACTTTATGTACTTGCGCTTCTACAACATGAGATAAAACTGAAGTGCTAGGCTCCCTTGCTTCCCTTCTACCCTCAACTCTCTGTCTTTCCACTACCCCCACTGACCTAATGTTATCTGCTTGCTCACTACCAACCCTCAATAAACTAGGTCTCGACGGGCCGTCAACTTTATTAGCTTGTCTCCTTCCCCTATTATGCTCTTTAAGGCCAAAAACGGCTGTCTTACCCTGAGGCAAAGAATCACCCTCTTTACTCAAAACAATCTCTTGTTCCGGCTCAAAAACATCACTGCTAGCTGCTATACCAGGCTGACTAGTCCCTGCTTCAGCTTGCCGACTCCCAGAACCGGCACCTGTTCTCCTCTTCGTTGACGACTTTACCCCCGGACTGGGGCTGGATCTCCTGCGGCCACTGGTACTTCCCTCAATATCAGGATCCAAACAAACCGGAGGCCTGGAACGCCTTACCGGTCTGGGTGACGCAACCACCTTAACCACCATCTCGCCAGTATCTGGAACCAACAATGAACGGAGCTTTTCTTCGAGCCAGGTAGGACCCCTTTTTTCCGCTGCTTCCTTAAGCTGCCCTAATAGGGCATCCAACTGCGCCATAGCAAATAGCAGAGAATCTCCAATGAACAGCACTTTACCAAAACAATTTTTCTGTCAAGTTTATACCTGACTTTTCCCGCTCTTTCCTTAAGTACACCTGGGCGCGTGCTAGCCCCACCCATTAACCTTAATACCCAATCAGAAAACAGGCCTATTCCTCCAAAGGTCAAGGCCCCTTTACAATTCTATCAAAATAAATGTAAAACTTGCATACCTGAATGGAAATTTTGCACCTAATCAGCTTTATGTATTCACACACTGGCATAAATAATTTTAGTACAGTCCCTCATAGAAATCTCCTACCTGAAGAAAGTTACTGTACATATTCAGTCACACAATGCATCTGTGCAGTCACCAAACAGCAACTCCTGAGTAGGGATGGGCGAATGTGTAAATTTTTGAATTTCGAATGTAGAACGAATGTTATTACCGAAATTCGAATTCTAAATCCGAATGTCGATAAGAATGAATATTCTTAAAAATTCGAAAATCGAATGTTATTTACAGTTTTCGAATGTCACTTTCGAATTCGAATGTTTATAATTATATTGAATGTCCACATTCGAAATTTCGAATTTAACATTCTATTTAACAAATATTATTCAGAAGTTCAATAGTTCATGTGGTAGGACGGGAATCTAGTAAATTGATACATAATAGATACAAATATATCATTTCGAATGTTTCCAATAATAAGAGCAGGTATTGGCGCACCTCAAGACACATGAGACCACAAATTATTTCACATATTTAAATTTTTTTCCATTTTTTCCTTAATGCTGCAAAAATGGCCTTCTTAATATATCATAATTTTTTTTAATTTTTTAAAAAAAGATGGGATCTTAGTCACACAATATGGCCATATTCTGCTCAGCCAGTCACCACTTACAAGGTGTCCCACCAAAAGACTGGTCCTAACTCTAAAATTTTAGCCAAGCTAAACTCAAGAATACAATTCTAATATATCAAAATAGAATTTGCAATCTCTCATCCAGACTGCATGGGATGAGGCTTCCTGGCTACATGTTATTACACATACTTCAAACATGTTTCCCAATGCAACAAAAAATTGCCTTCTCAACACCTCTTAACACTATGAAGTTAGCCAATACAATTCTAATATACCAAAATAACATTCCAGCATTACAATACTATACCTCTCATCCAGACTGAATGGGATGAGGATTTCTGGCTTTATATACACACAGTTAAATATCTGTGTCTGGAACACACCTGAACTGGGTGGAGTGCTTTAAACCAAAAGGGCTTTGGTCAGTTTCCCCAGTGATAAATCAGTAAGAAATAATGGTTAAGCACATCTAATAAAAGCATATGTTTTTAAATGCACATATTGTGGAGTGCTGCCAAAGTGACCAAAATGTATATAATAATAAGAGCAGGTATTGGCACGCCTCAAGACACGAGACCACAAATTATTTCACATATTTTAACTTTTTTCCATTTTTTCCTTAATGCTGCAAAAATTGCCTTCTTAATATATCATAATTTTTTAAAAATTATTTAAAAAAAGATGGGATCTTACGGCTAGATTTAGAGTTTTGTCGGTAAGGACCCGCGTATCTAACGCTGGCTTTTTTCTGGCTGCACCTTTAAAATAACTCTGGTATTGAGAGTCCACAGAATGGCTGCGTTAGGCTCCAAAAAAGGAGCGTAGAGCATATTTAACACAACTTCAACTCTCGATACCAGAGTTGCTTACGGACGCGGCCAGCCTCAAAAACGTGCTCGTGCACGATTCCCCCATAGGAAACAATGGGGCTGTTTGAGCTGAAAAAAAACCTAACACCTGCAAAAAAGCCGCGTTCAGCTCCTAATGCAGCCCCATTGTTTGCTATGGGGAAACACTTCCTACGTCTGCACCTAACACCCTAACATGTACCCCGAGTCTAAACACCCCTAACCTTACACTTATTAACCCCTATTCTGCCGCCCCTGCTATCGCTGACCCCTGTATATTATTTTTAACCCCTAATCTGCCGCTCCGTAAACCGCCGCATCTTACATTATCCCTATGTACCCCTAATCTGCTGCCCCTAACACTGCCGACCCCTATATTATATTTATTAACCCCTAATCTGCTCCCCACAACGTCGCCTCCACCTGCCTACACTTATTAACCCGTAATCTGCCGAGCGGACCGCACCGCTATTATTATAAAGTTATTAACCCCTAATCCACCTCACTAACCCTATAATAAATAGTATTAACCCCTAATCTGCCCTCCCTAACATCGCAGACACCTAACTTCAATTATTAACCACTAATCTGCCGACTGGAGCTCACCGCTATTCTAATAAATGTATTAACCCCTAAAGCTAAGTCTAACCCTAACACTAACACCCCCCTAACTCTAACGAAATTAATTAACTCTTATTAAATAAATTATTCCTATTTAAAGCTAAATACTTACCTGTAAAATAAACCCTAATATAGCTACAATATAAATTATAATTATATTATAGCTATTTTAGGATTAATATTTATTTTACAGGTAACTTTGTATTTATTTTAACCAGGTACAATAGCTATTAAATAGTTAAGAACTATTTAATAGCTAAAATAGTTAAAATAATTACAAATTTACCTGTAAAATAAATCCTAACCTAAGTTACAATTAAACCTAACACTACACTATCAATAAATAAATTAAATACAATTCCTACAAATAACTACAATGAAATAAACTAACTAAAGTACAAAAAATAAAAAAGAACTAAGTTACAAAAAATAAAAAAATATTTACAAACATAAGAAAAATATTACAACAATTTTAAACTAATTACACCTACTCTAAGCCCCCTAATAAAATAACAAAGCCCCCCAAAATAAAAAAATGCCCTACCCTATTCTAAATTACTAAAGTTCAAAGCTCTTTTACCTTACCAGCCCTGAACAGGGCCCTTTGCGGGGCATGCCCCAAGAAGTTCAGCTCTTTTCCCTGTAAAAAAAAACATGCAATACCCCCCCATTACAACCCACCACCCACATACCCCTAATCTAACCCAAACCCCCCTTAAATAAACCTAACACTAAGCCCCTGAAGATCTTCCTACCTTATCTTCACCATACCAGGTTCACCGATCGATCCAGAAGAGCTCCTCCGATGTCCTGATCCAAGCCCAAGCAGGGGGCTGAAGAGGTCCATGATCCGGCTGAAGTCATCATCCAAGCGGGAGCTGAAGAGGTCCATGATCCGGCTGAAGTCTTCATCCAAGCGGGAGCTGAAGAGGTCCAGGTCCATGATCTATCAACGGCATCTTCAATCTTCTTTCTTCGGTAGCCATCATCTTCCATCCGACGCGGAACATCCTCTTCTCCCGACGCCTACTAGCTGAATGACGGTTCCTTTAAATGACGTCATTCAAGATGGCGTCCCTCGAATTCCGATTGGCTGATAGGATTCTATCAGCCAATCGGAATTAAGGTAGGAAAATTCTGATTGGCTGATGGAATCAGCCAATCAGAATCAAGTTCAATCCGATTGGCTGATCCGATCAGCCAATCAGATTGAGCTTGCATTCTATTGGCTGATTGGAACAGCCAATAGAATGCAAGCTCAATCTGATTGGCTGATTGAATCAGCCAATCGGATTGAACTTGATTCTGATTGGCTGATTCCATCAGCCAATCAGAATATTCCTACCTTAATTCCGATTGGCTGATAGAATCCTATCAGCCAATCGGAATTCGAGGGATGCCATCTTGGATGACGTCATTTAAAGGAACCGTCATTCGGCTAGTAGGCGTCGGGAGAAGAGGATGTTCCGCGTCGGATGGAAGATGATGGCTCCCGAAGAAAGAAGATTGAAGATGCCGTTGATAGAAGACTTCATCCGGATCATGGACCTCTTCAGCTCCCGCTTGGATGAAGACTTCAGCCGGATCATGGACCTCTTCAGCTCCCGATGATGACTTCAGCCAGATCATGGACCTCTTCAGCCCCCCGCTTGGGCTTGGATCAGGACATCGGAGGAGCTCTTCTGGATCGATCGGTGAACCTGGTATGGTGAAGATAAGGTAGGAAGATCTTCAGGGGCTTAGTGTTAGGTTTATTTAAGGGGGGTTTGGGTTAGATTAGGGGTATGTGGGTGGTGGGTTGTAATGTTGGGGGGTATTGTATGTTTTTTTTTACAGGCAAAAGAGCTGAACTTCTTGGGGCATGCCCCGCAAAGGGCCCTGTTCAGGGCTGGCAAGGTAAAAGAGCTTTGAACTTTAGTAATTTAGAATAGGGTAGGGCATTTTTTTATTTTGGGGGGCTTTGTTATTTTATTAGGGGCTTAGAGTAGGTGTAATTAGTTTAAAATTGTTGTAATATTTTTTTTATGTTTGTAAATATTTTTTTATTTTTTGTAACTTAGTTCTTTTTTATTTTTTGTACTTTAGTTAGTTTATTTCATTGTAGTTATTTGTAGGTATTGTATTTAATTAATTTATTGATAGTGTAGTGTTAGGTTTAATTGTAGGTAATTGTAGGTATTTTATTTAATTTATTTATTGCTAGTGTAGTGTTAGGTTTAATTGTAACTTAGGTTAGGATTTATTTTACAGGTAATTTTGTAATTATTTTAACTAGGTAGCTATTAAATAGTTCTTAACTATTTAATAGCTATTGTACCTAGTTAAAATAAATGTTACCTGTAAAATAAATATAAATCCTAAAATAGCTATAATATAATTATAATTTAGTATTTAGCTTTAAATAGGAATAATTTATTTAATAAGAGTTAATTAATTTCGTTAGATTTAAATTATATTTAACTTAGGGGGTGTTAGTGTTAGGGTTAGACTTAGCTTTAGGGGTTAATACATTTATTAGAATAGCGGTGAACTCCAGTCGGCAGATTAGGGGTTAATGTTTGAAGTTAGGTGTCGGCAATGTTAGGGAGGGCAGATTAGGGGTTAATACTATTTATTATAGGGTTAGTGAGGCGGATTAGGGGTTAATAACTTTATTATAATAGTGGTGCGGTCCGGTCGGCAGATTAGGGGTTAATAAGTGTAGGCAGGTGGAGGCGACGTTGAGGGCGGCAGATTAGGGGTTAATAAATATAATATAGGGGTCGGCGGTGTTAGGGGCAGCAGATTAGGGGTACATAGCTATAATGTAGGTGGCGGCGCTTTGCGGTCGGCAGACTAGGGGTTAATTATTGTAGGTAGCTGGCGGCAACGTTGTGGGGGGCAGGTTAGGGGTTAATAAATATAATACAGGGGTCGGCGGTGTTAGGGGCAGCAGATTAGGGGTACATAAGTATAACGTAGGTGGCGGTCGGCAGATCAGGGGTTAAAAAAATGTAATCGAGTGGCGGCGATGTGGGGGGACCTCGGTTTAGGGGTACATAGGTAGTTTATGGGTGTTAGTCTACTTTAGAGCACAGTAGTTAAGAGCTTTATGAACCGGCGTTAGCCCAGAAAGCTCTTAACTACTGACTTTTTTCTGCGGCTGGAGTTTTGTCGTTAGATTTCTAACGCTCACTTCAGACACGACTCTAAATACCGGAGTTAGAAAGATCCCATTGAAAAGATAGGATACGCAAATGATGTAAGGGGATCTGCGGTATGGAAAAGTCGCTGCTGAAAAGTGAGCGTTAGACCCTTTTTTGAGTGACTCCAAATAACGGCGGTAGCCTAAAACCAGCATTAGGAGCCTCTAACGCTGGTTTTCACGGCTACCGCCAAACTCCAAATCTAGGCCTTAGTCACACAATATGGCCATATTCTGCTCAGCCAGTCACCACTTACAAGGTGTCCCACCAAAAGACTGGTCCTAACTCTAAAATTTTAGCTAAGCTAAACTCAAGAATACAATTCTAATATATCAAAATAGAATTTCCAATCTCTCATCCAGACTGCATGGGATGAGGCTTCCTGGCTACATGTTATTACACATACTTCAAATTTGTTTCCCAATGCTGCAAAAAATTGCCTTCTCAACACCTCTTAACACTATGAAGTTAGCCAATACAATTCTAATATACCAAAATAACATTCTAACATTACAATACTATAGCTCTCATCGAATGTTTCCATATAGAATATTGCATAATTTGAATATTACATTTAAAGAAAGCATTAGAAATACTATTACAAACATATAAATTCGAATTTTTCGAATTCGAATATAAATTCGAATTTTTCGAATTCGAATATAAATTCGAATTTTTCGAATTTGAATATTGCATAATTCGAATATTACATTTAAAGAAAAAGCATTAGAAATACTATTACAATCTAAATTCAAATTTTTCTAATTCGAATACACGTATTGCATAATTCGAATATTACATTTAAAGAAAAAGCATTAGAAATACTATTACAATCTAAATTCGAATTTTTTAATTCGAATATTGCATAATTCGAATATTACATTTAAAGAAAAAGCATTAGAAATACTATTACAATCTAAATTCAAATTTTTTGAATTCGAATACACGTATTGCATAATTCGAATATTACATTTAAAGAAAAAGCATTAGAAATACTATTACAATCTAAATTCAAATTTCTCGAATTCGTTTATTGCATAATTTGAATATTACATTTAAAGAAAAAGCATTAGCAATACTATTACAATCTAAATTCAAAAATTTCGAAAAGAATATTTTCAAATGTAATCGTAAAATTCGAAACCGAACATTCGAAAATCGAATGTTAGAATGTTATGTAAACATTCGAAATTCGATTCGAACGAACGAATGTGTTAAAATTTGTGCCGTTTTTCGAATGTTGCGAAACATTCGCCCATCCCTACTCCTGAGCCCATTTATATATGCTTTTCACCAAAGCATTTCAAGAGAATGAAACAAATTAGATAATAGAAGTACTTTGGAAAGTTCTTTAAAATTGCATGCTCTTTCTGGGTTTCATGTCCCTTTAACTAAGTTGACATCCTAAGATCCTATATTAAACTCTATTAAGGTGTGACTCATAATTGCTCTGAAAGTGTTTAATAAAATACTTCAAACTAAAGTTGACTGTACTCTGCGGCATTTGTGCCATAGAAGACTGTGATTTAAAGGGTTTCCTGTTACAATACTGTATATAATATATTTATGCAAAATACTGAAAGTTGAGAACATTTTCATCTTTAAATTTTCCACTTTCTTTGCAGATTTTAATATGTAAATACAAAGATCTTGCCATTTAGCATTGCCAAAGGGGGGGGGGGAAATCAGCTGTTTACTATTAAAACTAACTGGCAATATGTTATATTTTTTTTCTATCTTTATTCAACACACTTATGAATCTCATGACACATGGTATACATATAGCATTCCTGAATCCTAAAGAAAATATTTTATAGACTTATGGCTGTTTGATAATTGATTATAGCCATTTTTATCACTTGAGCAAGGTTGTACCAAAATGTTACACTTGGATTAAATACAGCTAGATAAAGTCATAGAATTGTTTTCAGTTCATAACAGATTCACATAGCTTCTTGGCACATTGCAAGGCCATCCCTGGCAATGTTTTAGTACAGGAACATAACTAATTTACTAAAATGTAATTAATTTTATTGGAAGGAAGTTAAAAACTACATATTGCACTTTGAATAGTTTTGTGAGTCATTTGTTAAATTAATTAATTTAGTCTATAAAACTTATACATTTTTAAGCAATGCCCAAATCAAAGCTCATTCTTTTAATAATTATATTTCATAAGGGAAAGGGATAATTTTTTGGTCATTGTATAACGCATCTGTCATGTAATCTAAATACAAGATTTTTTTTCTTTTCTTGTCACCAAAATAGGTTAGAGTCTCTTCCATAAAGTGGAAAAATCTTGGCAACGATTGGAAAAAAATAAATCTTCAGGGATCTTCCAGAAACATTACATGACTTTCTTCTTGACTTTCCTTTAACATAAGGTCATTTTGAAGGAGAGAATAAAAGATGGAATAATCACAACATATAATCTAATACTCTCCAAAAATCAAAATGGGGCCAGTTTTATGTGTTCTAACATCTTACTGGGTCAGAGGAATGCTGATTTAAGTATTTTGTTAGGTTAGGGTTTAGTGGGCTTGGTGAAGGTTAGTGTTATTATTATTATCATTTATTTCTATAGTGCCGCCAAATTCCGTAGCGCTGGGTTAGGTTAGTTTTTTTTGCATTTATTGTAATATTTTACTTTTTTTTTTTTTATCTTAATTACAAAAAATATTTGAAAAAAAAGCTAATATTTGTATGCTCCTTATCAACTGTCCACGGTGAAGTTATTTTCAATCAAAATTTGAGTTAGTATTCTTTATTATTATTATTAGTACTACTACCACCACTATTACTACTAGTAATAATAGTAGTAATAATAATAATCCTACTGTTAATAATATTGTGTACTGATGAAAGGTATGCCCTTTTTTTTTTTTTTTTACAAATTCTTCTGTTGCCTTTAAGCTTTCAGACCTATTAAGAGGTAAGGTAACACTTATTATAAAATGCCAAGACTATTTGAATGCATATACAAGGTTAGCAGAATTATCAGTCTTGTTCCGGTAAATATAAATAATGGGTTTCTCTAACCCAGCACGAGTCAGAGTCAGTAAAAGCAAGATACACATATGGAGGGTTGTTGGGGTTATATTGAAGAAGGAAACTGCAATTAATCATCCAATAGAAACATACCTTTTGACAGCAGATAATAAACAAGAAGCCATTTGAGTCTACCCATATTTTATTCTGAAGGAAAACAAAATATAGTGAAGCCAATGTCAAAATATGGAAAATCCAGGAAACAAATTTAGAAACCAAAAGAGTAGGATGATAATAAGAAATAACACACAGGATAACTTCATTTGTATGACACATAACAAGAGAACACTACACACAGGGCATAGAACCCTAGAAGTTATATATAAATAGAAAGCACATTCCCTTTCATTGGTGCAGGATTAGTTGACAAAATTACTAAAAACATATTGCAGTAAAATAAATTCATTAAAAAAACTCTAAAAGCCAGTAACTGTATGATTGGTGGCTTATACAAACAGTAGATTGAAAAGAGTGCAATTTATGATCAAAACCACATGAATGAATAATTTCAGAACATTGTGTCATTTGGTCATTTTTTAACATTATAAGACATACAAGCACATTCTATAGTGGCATTTCATAATGGTATCTGAAGGTTAATTTCTTTACTGGACATATCTGCTTCAAGACTAGGGATGGGTGAATGTGTAAATTTTCGAATTTCGAATGTAGAACGAATGTTATTACCGAAATTCGAATTCTAAATCCGAATGTCGATAAGAACGAATATTCTTAAAAATTTGAATGTTATTTACAGTTTTCAAATGTCACTTTCGAATTCGAATGTTTATAATTATATCAAATGTCCATATTCGAAATTTCGAATTTAACATTCTATTTAAAAAATACTATTCAGAAGTTCAATAGTTCATGTGGTAGGGCAGGAATTTAGTAAATTGATACATAATAGATACAAATATATCATTTTGAATGTTTCCATATAGAATATTGCATAATTCGAATATTACATTTAAAGAAAGCATTAGAAATACTATTACAAACATATAAATTTGAATTTTTCGAATTGGAATATAAATTCGAATTTTTCGAATTCGAATATTGCATAATTCGAATATTACATTTAAAAAAAAGCATTAGAAATACTATTACAATCTAAATTCGAATTTTTCGAATTCGAATACACGTATTGCATAATTCGAATATTACATTTAAAGAATAAGCATTAGAAATACTATTACAATCTAAATTCGAATTTTTCGAATTCGAATACACGTATTGCATAATTCGAATATTACATTTAAAGAAAAAGCATTAGAAATACTATTACAATCTAAATTCGAATTTTTCGAATTCGAATATTGCATAATTCGAATATTACATTTAAAGAAAAAGCATTAGAAATACTATTACAATCTAAATTCGAATTTTTTGAAAAGAATATTGCATAATTCGAATATTACATTTAAAGAAAAAGCATTAGAAATACTATTACAATCTAAATTCGATTTTTTCGAATTCGAATATTGCATAATTCGAATATTACATTTAAAGAAAAAGCATTAGAAATACTATTACAATCTAAATTCGAATTTTTCGAAAAGAATATTGCATAATTCGAATATTACATTTAAAGAAAAAGCATTAGAAATACTATTACAATCTAAATTCGAATTTTTTGAAAAGAATATTTTCGAATGTAATCGTAAAATTCGAAACCGAACATTCGAAAATCGAATGTTAGAATGTTATGTAAACATTCGAAATTCGATTCGAATGAACAAATGTGTTAAAATTTGTGCCGTTTTTCGAATGTTGCGAAACATTCGCCCATCCCTATTCAAGACGTATCCACCAGAATGAGATTTATTACTAGTAAGGATAGATAAATTACTGTCCTCAATTCACCAGAATAAAACAGTGAGTTATAAATGTCTTAACTAAATAATAAATGTAGAGATGTATCAGCAGTGGTAGTTCTATGGGGTGCAAAAGCAGAGTAACTATTGTGTATGTGATTGATGCAATAAGCCAAACAGTTGTAAAGAAGCTTTTAGGACTATTTTATTGGGACATGCTTGCCCAAATTCAATTTTGATAGCATCTTAGTTAAAGAAATCAGTGCTTTGTTTGGGGATTTAAAAATATTCTGCACTTATTAGTTCATTGATTGATGACACAATTATAAAAGGGACATAGTGCAAAAGGAAAATGCTCTGTGTCAAAGCATTTTTATTATTGCAATGTTGTTTGCATATAACCATGTACTCAATCCCTGTAAAAAAGTTAAACAAATAGTTAAAATCAACTTCAGAGCAGCAATGCACTACTAGGACCTAGCTGATGCCCCGGTAGTGCATTGCTGATCCTGAGCCTAACTAAGTATACTTTTCAAAAAGGACAAAAAAGGGCAAATAACTGAACAGTAACTTTTTGCTTCAATTATTTTTCATTTATTTATTTCATTTAAACAAAGAAACTAAATAAGAGTTTGAGGAGCACCATGGTAGTGAAAGCAAGCAACACAAAACAGTGCAGTAAGGGCTATCCAAAACCCCTGGGGTAAAAATAGATGAAAAAATTGAGTGTGCCGTCACACAGACTGACGCGTTTTGGCTCTTGCCTTACTCCTAGTCCATACTAAAATTAACTTAGTCGGACACCTGACTTCAGAGTGTGCTCACTAGGGGCTGTAGAATATTATACAGCCACTCTGATAAGTGCTCCCATAAGGAGCCTATCCCACTCACTATTGGCCTCCCTTGTACATTTGCCACTGACTTGTGGACTTTGAGTAAGTGATTGAAAGTAGGAATGGCTGGATTATGTACCAGCAAATAATTTCTGGTATCTTGCTCCATAAAGCCCAATTCCACTCCGTCATCCCCAAGGAAGTTCAATTGTCACTAGTAAGTGTGGGTTGGATCACTAGGCAGGCTGGTATAATCTTCCTCATTTCTTAATTGTCTATTTGCTTCTGATATAAAATCACGTTTATCAAGAATAACAATTGCCCCACCTTTGTCCACTGCCCTAATGACTATCTCTTTATTGTCACTCAAACTCTCTAGGGCTTTTTTATTTTTAGTTATATTCCTGCTCTGTCCCCTGTCAGTTCTATAATAGAGTTGGGTCAAATCTTTCTCTATTCTTTTTTTAAATTTTTCGAGGATAGGCCCTCTACTTTGTACAGGGTAGAAGGTGGACTTCATCTTTAGGGCCGGGGTCATTGGGCTCTCAGACCCTAGTGTTCTCCCTTCCTCCTTGAGAGATTCCAAAGCCCTGATGTCACACATCTCCTGGAATTCTGATGTATGTCCCATGGAACTCCTCATCTCCCCCCTTTCTGATTCTATATGAATGGAATCCTGGCTCTCATTGTGTCTACCATGACAGTGTACAGAGTAAATAAAAAATTAAAATCAAATTTCGAATTAACTTATTTACAGGGAGTGCAGAATTATTTGGCAAATGAGTATTTTGACCGCATCATCCTCTTTATGCATGTTGTCTTACTCCAAGCTGTATAGGCTTGAAAGCCTACTACCAATTAAGCATATTAGGTGATGTGCATCTCTGTAATGAGAAGGGGTGTGGTCTAATGACATCAACACCCTATATCAGGTGTGCATAATTATTAGGCAACTTCCTTTCCTTTGGCAAAATGGGTCAAAAGAAGTACTTGACAGGCTCAGAAAAGTAAAAAATAGTGAGATATCTTGCAGAGGGATGCAGCACTCTTAAAATTGCAAAGCTTCTGAAGTGTGATCATCGAACAATAAAGCGTTTCATTCAAAATAGTCAACAGGGTCGCAAGAAGCGTGTGGAAAAACCAAGGCGCAAAATAACTGCCCATGAACTGAGAAAAGTCAAGCATGCAGCTGCCAAGATGCCACTTGCCACCAGTTTGGCCATATTTCAGAGCTGCAACATCACTGGAGTGCCCAAAAGCACAAGGTGTGCAATACTCAGAGACATGGCCAAGGTAAGAAAGGCTGAAAGACGACCACCACTGAACAAGACACACAAGCTGAAATGTCAAGACTGGGCCAAGAAATATCTCAAGACTGATTTTTCTAAGGTTTTATGGACTGATGAAATGAGAGTGAGTCTTGATGGGCCAGATGGATGGGCCCGTGGCTGGATTGGTGAAGGGCAAAGAGCTCCAGTCCGACTCAGACACCAGCAAGGTGGAGGTGGAATACTGGTTTGGGCTGGTATCATCAAAGATGAGCTTGTGGGGCCTTTTCGGGTTGAGGATGGAATCAAGCTCAACTCCCAGTCCTACTGCCAGTTTCTGGAAGACACCTTCTTCAAGCAGTGGTACAGGAAGAAGTCTGCATCCTTCAAGAAAAACATGATTTTCATGCAGGACAATGCTCCATCACACGCGTCCAAGTACTCCACAGCGTGGCTGGCAAGAAAGGGTATAAAAAAAGAAAATCTAATGACATGGCCTCCTTGTTCACCTGATCTGAACCCCATTGAGAACCTGTGGTCCATCATCAAATGTGAGATTTACAAGGAGGGAAAACAGTACACCTCTCTGAACAGTGTCTGGGAGGCTGTGGTTGCTGCTGCACGCAATGTTGATGGTGAACAGATCAAAACACTGACAGAATCCATGGATGGCAGGCTTTTGAGTGTCCTTGCAAAGAAAGGTGGCTATATTGGTCACTGATTTGTTTTTGTTTTGTTTTTGAATGTCAGAAATGTATATTTGTGAATGTTGAGATGTTATATTGGTTTCACTGGTAAAAATAAATAATTGAAATGGGTATATATTTGTTTTTTGTTAAGTTGCCTAATAATTATGCACAGTAATAGTCACCTGCACACACAGATATCCCCCTAAAATAGCTAAAACTAAAAACAAACTAAAAACTACTTCCAAAAATATTCAGCTTTGATATTAATGAGTTTTTTGGGTTCATTGAGAACATGGTTGTTGTTCAATAATAAAATTAATCCTCAAAAATACAACTTGCCTAATAATTCTGCACTCCCTGTACATCTAGCAACGTCTTAAACAAGTTAAAATAAGCCGTGGGAACAAAAGTTAATCCCAGACTCAGAACATTCAGTTCATGTCTGTTTAAGACATATTTATACAAGTTCATGAGGTTCCGTAACTGTAATTTTCCCTTCTTTGGAACTTCTATGTTCTTTGTGCTGATAGAGGGCCTCTTGGTTCCCCCCCCCCCTTCTGGTGCCTTTTGGGGTATTGAAAAAACCTGCTCAAGTTGAGCTCTTTCCAATTCACGGTTCTCTCTTTGTCCTCTCCTATTTGTACAGGCTCTTCACTATAGTGTGAGTTAGGGTGGGATTGCTGGGTGCTAGCTTTAAGGATTGGGGGTAATTTGTTGGTTCCCTCCTTAGATCTCACCACTTGTTCCTGGGTGGTACGTTTCTCTCCACCCAAAGCAAATCCCTCATCCCACGACTCACCCTAACTTTTGTAGAAGTTGACTCTTCTGCCCCTGTTTCTTTTTTGTCTATTCCCCCCTCTCTGTCTATTGGGGAAAAATACACTTTTGTTCTTTTCTTTTTTCCTCAGAGCGAATCTGTCTTTTTTGATCCACACGTAGACCCTATTCAGGTCATAGTCTAGCTGGTCTCTTAAGTACTTGGTGTGCTTGGTTTCCAATAGGAGTGTTATGGCCTCCGCTATGATCTGTTGTAAGGTGTTGTCAAACTTGTAGTGTGAGTTAGGGTGGGATTGCTGGGTGCTAGCTTTAAGGATTGAGGGTAATTTGTTAGTTCCCTCCTTAGATCTCACCACTTGTTCCTGGGTGGTATGTTTCTCTCCACCCAAAGCAAATCCCTCGTCCCACGACTCACCCTATCTTTTGTAGAAGTTGACTCTTCTGCCCCTGTTTCTTCTTTGTCTATTCCCCCCTCTCTGTCTATTGGGGAAAAATACACTTTTGTTCTGTTCTTTTTTCCTCAGGGCGAATCTGTCTTTTTTGATCCACACGTAGACCCTATTCAGGTCATAGTCTTGCTGGTCTCTTAAGTACTTGGTGTGCTTGGTTTCCAATAGGAGTGTTATGGCCTCCGCTATGATCTGTTGTAAGGTGTTGTCAAACTAGAGATAGTAGGGTTCCTTACTTCTTAAGTTTAATTCATCCTGCATTTCTTTTATCTTGGTAGCAATCTCTTCGACTGCTTTCTGTTGTATTCACATATCAATTTAATTAGTTTCAAGGAACACTCCCTCAGATTACTGTTTCAGAGTTAAATGAAGGTTTTGTCATGAATGAAGGTGGGGAATTTATTCAACTTTAAGTCCGTGGGTACTAGGCCCAAATCATGATATTTGTTAAGGGTTTTGATGTCCCAGATAAGTATGTCCTCCTTAAGTAATAAGTATTCCAATTCTTCAAATAATGCCACCAAACTGTAATTAGTTTTATTAGTAGAAAAGATTTTGTTGCAATCCTAAGTGGCTATATCTCTTTCTTTCACAGTTTTTAGTGAAAAGAGGGCTGAAGCTGCCTCTATATTACCCCCATTGTCCATACTGGCTGCAGAGGGTGCTTAAATAAAAAAGTAATAACACCAAGAGCCTGGCCAGAGCTCTAAGTACACTACTAGTGAACACCACAAAATGGGGGATACAAAAAATGGTGTATTACTATAAGAAATCCCCAGACAATACAATGTAGCAATTATAACTGCTACAATCTGTGTAGAAAATCCGTAAGGGGTTTACATTGAGGTATAACGCAAGACATAGGGGTCGATTTATGAAGCAGTGGATGCTGCTTCCGACCCACTCCGCTTCAGTTCCGCCTGAAGTTTTACATCTTGCACTACCACATCTATGATACCCTGGTTTCTTACTCAACCAATTTTTCTTGTTCTCTGAGGGTAACATAGAAGGTGACAGCATGTTACCCAATGTTCTAGACTTTCTACTTGCATATATAAGACCTGAGTCTATAATTTTGCTCAAAACACCATCAGTTCTCAGAATGGGTAATGCATTTTTAATGATTTTACATATTTGACCATACTCCTTACTGTATGTGGTAATAAAAAAATAATTTTTTTTTATCATGTTCTTTGGCTTTCTTTCTATTTTTATTTGTGTTATATTTCAATAACGATTTTCTATCCATATTATCAACTTGTCTCTTTGCACGGTTCAATTGTGCTACATTGTAACCTCTATTGAGAAATCTCTGTGTGATTTCATTAGAGTGCTTATCATAGTCATCTACTGAGGTGCAATTCATTTTCACCCTCATATATTGACTTTTGGGTATTGCTCTGATAGTATGCCCTGGGTGACAGGATCTAGCATTAAGGAGGGTGTTACCCGCTATTGGTTTTCTAAATAGACTAACTGTAATATATGTATTCAGTTCATTAATCTTAAGCATCACATCCAAGTATGGGATTGATGACCTTGAAAACTCCAAAGTAAAATCCAAATTCATGTTGTTACATTTAATATATATTTAGAAATTCCTGCAACTCACTAAAATCTTCAGATTCCCACACAAATAGCAGGTCATCTATGTATCTGCTGTAATAGCGTATGTTATCCCTGAAGGGGTTCCTATCTCCAAAGACGTTGAACAGCTCCCACCAACCTAAATATAGGTTGGCATATGTAGGAGCAAACTTTTCCCCCATAGCTGTTCCTCCATGTCTCTGGAGATAGAACTCCCCCTCAAACAAAAAGAAGTTATGAGTCAAAATGTATTCCACAGATCTCATAATAAACTCTTTAACATCATCATATTTCTCCAGAAAAAAATCAATAGCCTGTAATCCTTGCTGATGAGGTATAGAAGTGTCTAATGACACCACATCCACCGTAATAAAACAGTAAGAATCCTTCCAACCAACCTTTTCAACCCGTTCATTTAGAGAATCAATGCCCGCAATAATGGGATGACCTGGAGGCGTGATAAGATTTTTGTGAACCTTAGGTAAGTAGTGGAATATAGCCACAACCGGGTGAACTACCCTAAGGTACTCTGCATTTTTCTCTGTAACCACTCCACTCTTAAGTGCACTATCTACTATAGAGTAAATTAATTTCCTATATTTAAAAGTTGGATCTGTGGTTAACAATTCATAAACCTCATTATCACTTAATTGTCTGTTTGCCTCTTTAATATAGTCTTCTCGCTTGAGTATAACTACATTACCGCCCTTATCCGAATTTCGGATCACGATAGATCCTATCAGATTCAAGCTGCTTAAGAGCCTCATATTCTCTTCTGCTGAGATTATTTTTAGTATGATCTTCTTTAGTGACTTGTAAATTAAAACGTCTCAACTCATTCTCAACAGTTTTCTGAAACACTTCAACAGCATTGGTTCTCGAATGAACTGGGTAAAAACCAGACTTCTGTCTAAATTTTACCAGATCAGGTGTATTAATATCAGAATCCTGAGCTATATCATCACTCTCCATCTGAAGGGATATTAGCTGTAATTCAGTACATATATCCTGAAAATCAAGATCCTGTCTAGTATTTACATTCTGATCCACTATAGTGGTTTCTGTCTCAACCTCTTTTTCAGCAAAAAAGTGTTTTTTTCAAAACAAGTGACCTTACAAATTTATTTACGTCAACTATTGTTCTGAACAGGTTAAAATGGCTAGTAGGTGAAAAATTTAAACCCAATGATAAAAAAGGAAATAGGGCTGACATCTAGTGCTCTTGCTAATGTATAACATTCTTGCAAAACTGCTGCAATATAGTACTGCAGACACGTGCAGGTATTCTTTTACGTTGGACCTCTCTTATTTGCAGATGTCACCCCCGTTTGATGTTTTTAAGGGATGCAGAAGATTAAGAGGAGGAGCCAAAGACTTCCTTTATTGATAACGATGTATCCTGCATGCTGTGTGCAATTAAGAGAGGATACACTATTTGCATCGGAATCGGCAGAAAATACCATCCGGCTGAGAGAGCTGATCGGACCAATAGGATTGCAGTTACGGGACAGCTCCCACATACTGTGACATCAAATGGTCATGCACACTATTATATGTTTTTTATCTTAATTTTGACTATGCTTTGCATGTGGGAATGTCAGACAAGGAGGTGATAAATTACAGATGCGGTTCCAGTTTCATGTGATAAGCATCACTGAATAAAAGATAATACTTTGGACAGGTATACCATCAGCTGAGAAATTTTGGACAGAGTGGGGAGTGGAATGGCGTCAGGCAGCTTTGTAGTGTATCACAGACCAGCTGAGAAGCTTACAGATTATTTATACAAGCGGCACTTACCTCATATGATTGGGGTTACCTCTAGTAAGTAGGCATTCTACTTATTCTAAGCATGCTAATTAGGATTTTGGAATTCAGTTTCTCTGCACGTGGGATTCTTTGGGATCAACGTTTGATGCTCTTTTTCCTTGTATCTAAGTGGGACTATTTTTGTTTTGCTTCAATAAGAACTGTTATCTTTGCTGGCACCCAATATAATTTTATGCATGTGTGTTTTTATGCAATAAAGTTGGTTTATAAGAACAATTTTATTTATTGATTTATTTATTTATATACTGTGCCGTGTTTATTTCATAAGCGTCTTTTATTTTTTTTATGACAAATTTGCTACCATAGACTTCCAAATACTCCTTCTTTGCGCCCTATCTCTGATCTTTTCACTCATTTTTTTAATTACTTTTAACATTAGTCATGATCTATTGTTTGTTTTTTTGGTCAGCAAACGAGGTTTATTGGAAGTTCTAGTCTTGTCTTTATGGTTCATAATTGCCAAGTACTGATTAGCCACTCTCTTTCTGTACACACCCCCATATATATGGAATATTCATATTTTCATGTCAGGTTAGCGCATATGACAATATGAGTCGGGTGTTAGGTTTTTTATCCAATTTTTTTCCTCCAATGACTTCTATGGGGGAAGATCAGACAGGATATATTCTAGATATATTCTTCACCTCTTGCAAAACATTCTTATTAATAATATATTTTCCTCCGATGTCACACCTCAAAGAGGTACGTTACAAGGCTTCCCCCTCTCACTACTATATTATTTAGGAAAAGAGATAGGAAGGAATTAAATAAGTAAAAAGGAGGAAGAAAAAAGGGGGGGGGGGATTCATAGGCAATCAAAGATATGGTTCCATTCACCTCTAAGAGATGTTTTGAGAAACACATCTGATTGTTAGAATGGGTTTTATAAAGATATTTGCACTTCTAATTCAAATGTTAAAATTAATTTATTCCACTTGCGTAAATAAAGAGCTAATCTATTCTCTACATCCAGCCTCGTATCTATTTGTTCAACAAACATTTGCATTTTTAGTATGTTTCTAAACTGTGAGAAACAGGAGGCTGACTTTTTTGTCCAGCATTTCAGTATACATTTCCATTGGGAAAAAAATATATATAGTCAGGGGTGAAACCTCTAGCTATCAAACTTAAACAAGTGTTCCCAGTCATTAATATCAGGGGGGGGGGCATCCCAGCATCTCGCCCTTTATGCAGACAATATGTTGGTGTTTGTCCAGAGAAACATATCTTTAACATTATACATGTTCTGCGTACTTTATAAAATAAAAATGCAAACATCAGAGATTCTTTGGTTAATCCAAGATAAAAGGAAAAAAAATTCAACCCCTTTACGGTAGCTAAACATTCATTGACTTATTTAGGCATGCAGCTGCACCCAAATCCACATAAATTATACTTCCTCAACATTACGCCAATCTGTCATAAATGGCATGATCTGATGAGGGGCTGGATTGCTCTACCTATATCTCTTGTGGGTAGAAAAAGCCAACTCAAGATGACTATCTTACCTTGGTTACTTTATCCTTTACTAATGCTACCACTATTTCTGACAAAAGCTAACCTCAAACTTCTCAACTCTGCAGCACGGAATTTTATATGGCAAGGGTGTCAAGCCAAGAGTTTCTGCTGATAAATTTGGCCTCAATTATGCTAATGGAGGATTAGAATTATCAGATTTCAGCTTTTATAACTGGGCTGCTTTAGTGTGACTAGTTGTTGACTGGCAATTAGGTACCAAACATTTCTACAGACCAGACCTACAAAGAGCTATATTGGGTCTCTTTCTCACATATCCCATATGTCTATCTTAAACAATTTGGTGCACATTTATTATATAAGGATCCCCTTTGGGCATAGTGGCAGGCACATTGATTTTAGGAAAGTCTACTAGATTTCATACCTCATTAGTTGTCTCCCTATTAAGGGGGATCCTGATTTTCCTGTAGGGGATGATACCCTACCCTTCACTCTATAGGAAGTTAAGTGATTGCATAACATAGGAGAAGTATTAGATCATCTATTACCGGTTCACTTCCCTACAGAGGGACTATGACTTTCCAACCAAACACTTTTATGCATTTTTACAAGTCAGACAATATGTTGGGACTGTGATCATAGATAATACTGAGTTTTTGACAGTATCTCCATTTTGTTTATCTCAGGCACTATTCAAAATGGGTAAATTCTCTCTATCTGAAATGTATCAAACTCTTAAAAACAATCTTTACAGAAGTTAGAAACATCAACTCTGGGATCTTGGGAGAGGCAGGGAGATATCACTTGGACTATGGTTCAAGATGGCTTGGAAAACATGAGAAAAGACACACTATCAGCGACATTAAGAGAGTCTCAAGTTAGGATTTTACACAGAGCTTATTTGACCCCACGGGGACTAACTAAATGTATACCAAAATGTATTAATGCATGCTCTAAATGTTTAATGGAAGCTCCAAATATTCTACATTACTTTTTGGAGTTGTCCTCTAGTAGGTCAATTCTAGAAGAAAATTTGATTTTGGATCCACAAAAAATTTAAAATATCACTCATTTTCACCCCTGACTATATATATTTTTTTCCCAATGGAAATGTATACTGAAATGCTGGACAAAAAAGTCAGCCTCCTGTTTCTCACAGTTTAGAAACATACTAAAAATGCAAATGTTTGTTGAACAAATAGATACGAGGCTGGATGTAGAGAATAGATTAGCTCTTTATTTACGCAAGTGGAATAAATTAATTTTAACATTTGAATTAGAAGTGCAAATATCTTTATAAAACCCATTCTAACAATCAGATGTGTTTCTCAAAACATCTCTTAGAGGTGAATGGAACCATATCTTTGATTGCCTATGAATCCCCCCCCCCCCCCTTTTTTCTTCCTCCTTTTTACTTATTTAATTCCTTCCTATCTCTTTTCCTCCCCTTTATTTGTTCTTTCCTTTTGTGTTCCACCATCTACATGTCAATGCCACTTTACCCATAGAGGTAAGACATATCATCTACAATATATTACAACCCACCATATGAAGGTTACTGTTTTGTTTGTTTTTGGTTAAGAGTTTACAGTTTCAACAAAAGAAATGTAAAATAAAAAATAAATAAATATATAACTGCTTGAAATTTGGAAAGTTTATATGCCCCTTAGACCAATATCTAGCCAATATTTGGATCCACAAAAAATTGAAGATACCACTCATTTTTACCCCTAACTATATTTTATTTCTCCAATGGAACTTACACACTAAACAATGGGAATAACCACTTACTCTTATTGTTTTAATTGCCAGGAAATGTATACTGAAATGCTGGACAAAAAAGTCAGCCCCTTTCTCACAGTTTAAAAACATACATAAAATGCAAGTGTTTATTGAACAAATAGATACGAAGCTGGATGTACAGATTAGATAAGTTTTTTTTACGCAAGTTGCATAAATTAATTTTAACATTTTAATTTGAAGCGCAAAGATCTTTATAAAACCCATTCTAACAATTAGCTGTGTTTCTCAAAACATCTCTTAGAGGTGACTGGAACCATATATTTGATCGCCCATGAATCCCCCCCCCTATTTTTTTCTTCCTCCTTTTTTTCTTCCTCCTTTTTACTTCCTTCTTTTCTTCCTATCCCTTTTCTTCCCCTTCATTTGTTCTTTCCTTTTGTGTTCCGCCATCTACATGTCAATGCCACTTCAACCCATAGAGGTAAGACATATCATCTACGATATACTACAACTCACCATATGAAGGTTATTGTTTTGTTTGTTTTTGGTTAAGAGTTTACAGTTTCAACAAAAGAAATGGAAAATAAAAAATAAATAAATATATAACTTCTTGAAATTTGGAAAGTTTATATGCCTCCCTTAGACCAATATCTGAACAGTACTGTAGTCAATATATGACATATCTGGCAGATTATTAAAGGAAAAGTCTAGTCAAAATTAAACTTTTTTTATGATTGAGATAGAGCATGCAATTGTAAGCAACTTTCTAATTTACTCCTATTATCATTTTTGCTTTGTTCTTTTGCTATCTTTATTTGAATGTAAGCTTAGGGGCTGGCCCATATTTGGTTCAGCACCTAGGTTGTGCTTGCTGATTGGTGGCTACATTTAGACACCAATCTGAAAGTGCTACCCAGGTTCTAAACCAAAAATGGGGCGGCTCCTATGCTTATATTCTTGCTTTTTCAAATAAAGATAAAAAGAGAATGAAGAAAAACTCAATTAGAAAGTTGCTTAAAATTGCCTGTTCTATCTGAATCATGAAAGTTTAATTTTGAGTAGACTATTCCTTTAAGATATTGGAAATGTATTTGTTGGTTACACTGCCACTGCTAATGATTTGAATTCTAATTCTGTAATGTATCTATTTCTATGTACCTTGTTGCAATTTTCTTTCCAATAAATACATTTTAAAAAATGCTATAAAAAGAGAAATATTGGAGTTTTTTTTAAAGTAGATTTTCACAAAAACAAGGTTTGCTCCCATGAAAATGTCATCCTGAGGTTGTGGCTGATGCGAATTTGTTAGCAAATATGCTGGATTGTTTTTACTATCTCTCATTTTAAGCCACAAACACCCAAGCTATTAGTAAAAGTAAATGTGATAGATAAATAGATAGATACGTATACGTACAATATCATCCACAAACCCTAACTTGTCAGATCCCATACCATGACAACTAGGTTTGCCTTGTGATATTGCCTTCTTTGTGGTCACACTATAATATTCTGGATTTCAACTTTTTGATGTTTGAATGTGTTAATTTTGTTGTCTTTCTAGCTTTTTTGAATTTCAATTTATTTTTCTTTATTTTTCCATTTTATAGAAATTATTATCACTTTTTTGATAGTCTTTACTGAAAAACACAAGCACTTACTGTGAAGGTATCATATGCCATGACCAAATGTTTAATGCTTATTTCAATCTTCTTCTCTTGACATGAATTCCATAGTCCAAAGAATGTTTACTATGTTTAGTCCATGTTTTCTGTTTGGCCTTTCCATGCCATTGAACTATTTCCTATAAACAAAATACCAGTACAGTGTCAGGGTATCTGTGAAGTAACCTTAAATAAACTACAGATGTAAAATAGAATCTAATATTTCATTTAGCTAATATCTACTATGAATTGATTTAGCTGCATTGCAAACAAACAGTGGAATGGGTGATATCAACCCTTCCCTTTTGCTCTCAACTACAGACTTGTAGAACAAAAGAAATAGACAGGACTTCTAAAGAAAAACAAACATTGGTCCCAAATTATAAGAGATAATGTCACATCTAAAGGACCTTTGATCATGATCTCAGAAGAGAGATAATTTCTAATGAATTATTGTTGGATAGCCTTCCCAGATTGAAATCTCTAAATTAATTTAGCCAAGGAAATTCATTACTTAGATCACAGGAACCCCTGTAAGGAACAGACGGTCCATCTGTAAGAATAGGGGAATATACAAACCTACTCAGAGAATACAGCTGTTCTCATCCAAGTGTTAAATTGTCCCTGATGAAACCTAATTCACAATCTCAGTTGAAAAGGCTGTTGGCTCATATGAACAACACATGAGAAACTAGATCTCAGATAAAGGAATTTTGCCTATTTTTCATGTAGTTTAAGATACTCAAATTAATATATATATATATATATATATATATATATATATATATATATATATATATATATATATATATATATATATATATATATATATATTCAGACAACATATTAAATATGAACACAGGAATCTGGGAGATTGTCTATGCCTAAGAAGGGCAATATGAGAAGCTGAAAACCTAAGAATTAAGATTTCAACATGTCTTAACCTATGTATTTTTGAAAACATAGAAGTCTTAAGGATTCAAAGTTTGAACAAATCTTATATATATAGTTTCAAACTATTAAATAATAGGTATGAATAAATGGATATGAAATTGTCTGTTTGTATAATATTAAATATGAATGTCTGCTAAATGAAAAATATAAATAACATCATATGTTTTTATACACTCAGTGAGAGATATACAGATATACAATATTTATATTGATATGGGAAAGTAGACCAATTTAAATATAATTATGTGAAATGACATCTGATTGCTGATCTCAAGGTATGTATGTGATATTAAGATGATAACTGAGATATTAATTAGATCCATGCTAAAAGTATTAAAATCATTTTAAATACCCATATATTTTAAATGTATAAGAATTACTTTGTATTGTGGGAAGTGTATCATGTTTAATATTGATGCAATGCCCAGATTAAATAATATTAAGTGATCCTATACAAATTGGACATAATTGTTTGCTGAGGCAAGAAATAGTGAATACACTAAATATACATTGTGAAAATATATATGAATCTATATTAAACTGTATAGCAGTGTTGAAAATTAAACTGTTTGTCTTGTCTGCTGCCCCCAATGGCCTAAATGCAGAATTACAACCAAAAGACATTTCGCTGTTTAAATGACATTTCACAGTAGCCAATCAGAGAAGAACGCATATCCAAATCTATCAAATGATTAAGATATGGGGAGGAGTTTTGTCTCAGACAACAACTCTCTGCACGCAGAGAAAGGGATCTTGGCGGAAAAATTTTGGTGGGTGACTGTTTGCAATCCTGCTGTTGCAACTCAAAGAGAGACCAGTGTGTGAACAGTTTTCTGTAAGACAAATACGTTGGGACACTCTTTGTGGATAAGAGACTATCAAGATTAATTCTCTTACATATGTGCATAATTCCCCTAGAACAGTGATTTGCAACCTTTTTTTTTGCTGTGGCACACTTTTTTACATTAAAAAATCCTGTGGCACACCACTATCCCAACATTTTACAAAATCACACATTGTAGCCTAATACAGGATATATATATACAGCATTTTATATATACACACTGTACTGTGCTGTCATGCCATGCCTCCTACAAACTATACATGACATATTGACATTCATTTACAAACAATCATAATGATTGTCTGTGAATGAATGTCATGGTTGTAAATGATGCCTGATGAGCCTGTCACATACCTACCAATATTTCAAAATTTGAAAGAGGGACACCCCCGCACTGTTGTCAGTTTGCCGTGGCACACCTGAGGATCTCTCACGGCACAGTAGTGTGCCACGGCACACTGGTTGAAAAACACTGCCCTAGAACATATGATGATAGACATATTCGGATATTAACTGAATTCTCAAACTGGCGATCTAGTAAAGTATAAGACACTTTATTTCAGCTCAGATAAATTGGCATAGAAATTGGCTGTTTAAGTATCTTGTTATATTGTTTAACTAGGCACTGTTAAAGTTAGCGGTCCATATTCTGGTATTTTATTGTGATATTTTAATGCGATTCATTGTAAATAAGGTAAATTGTAAAGGTATATTTTTTATGATCTTTGTATAGAATATTGTAACAGCTTAAGTGTGTATCATTTGATTCATAATCTGGTTTCTATAATAATAATTCAATGTGTTTATAACTTAACTAATCTTAAAGAATTTAGGAATAAATATTGATTTTAATTGTTTCGTATATGCATTTTAATTGGAGGATATTTTAAAGAATAATTATTAAATAATGTGTATTCTAAGCCTGCTATATACTGACAACAGATACTGATTACACAAATGTAATTATTTAAACAAATTCAAGGTTGGTGGTGACATAGTTTCCCACAGCTGCAAAATAAATACATTCTCTAAATTTTAGAATGCTCTTTTTAAATAATAATAAAAGTAATAAGTACTTCCAACAGGCTATTTCAAATGTATTAGAAGAATTTCTCAGTTATAGAATTTTTTTGAGAGGAAAATATATTTTAATTTTAGTTAAGACATTTATTATACTGTTCTTTAAAGATGTAAGTGAAATAAATTGAACTTTAAATTTGTTTAGCATTCCACTCTTTTACTTATTGTATACACAGTGGGGGTTTATGATGATAAAGATTACATTACATTAAATAAGTATTTCCAAGAAATTACAAGCCAGCTCATTTATTTGTTGTTAATTGCATGCAAACAACATAATAGGATTACTTTGCACCCTTTAGTGACTATGACCTTAAGCTTAATATGACAAGCCTCAGCCAGATTCCTCCTAAACACAGATCATATTAACTCTGCAACAAAGCAATCAAGCTTACAAGTTATTGACAGAATAAAGTACAAGAACCAAACTCTGATTTTACTTCCTTCCAATAATATTGCAAGAACCAAAAGGGAAAACAAGTGTCAGTAATATATAGAATAACAGAAGGGAATGGCAATAAAATCCTTATACAGTTGAAATAATCATTTATTTTTTATGTCTTAGCAAACTAATACATTCTGACCTTTAAGAAAAAGATGATAGATAGATAGTTTTCAGACGAATGCACATTCGTACCAAAGATCACAAATAATGCAAAAGCAAAATGTAAAGAAAACATAAATACTGATGAAATTCGTCAGTCATTATTTGTTTCCTTTAAATTAATTTTTAAGGCTTAATACTTACCTCAATGTGCTCTGGGGACCAGGCTAACCTGAATCCTCTTCTTGCAAGGTCCCTGGTCATGCTACTAGGAGGCTTAGCACACTCGGCACCCAACTTTAACTTTAGCAAGAAGAGGATTTGATTAGCGCGCTCTCCAGAGCATGTGTGGGTAAGTCTATAGCTACAGGTGAACTTTTCACCTGTAGCTTTGAAACATTTACATTCATTTTAGAAAAGCAAATGTAAATGCTTAATGAAGACTCGAATAGTGCAGGCTACAAATATTCAGGGCAAATAATTTCCTCAAATATTCAGAATCAAAATTAAATTTTTAATCTGAATATAATTTTCTTCTCTGCACATGCCTAATAGATAGATAGATACCAGACTTGAAATCTCCCCTAGTTTTACTAGTTTCAGACTAGTACAAAATGGCAGCAGACTCATAATAAATTATTTAATTTTGTATATCATTAAGTGACACTACATTTTCCAAAGGTTAGTAACAAATAGTAGAGTGTTTCCCTGATATATCCACACTAGATATAGTTTATGAACCTTGTCACTGCACAAACACCACTCGCTCCCGTATGAAAGTAACCAAGTACCTGTATGCCCTGTGGACCCTAGTCTCCTACACATAAGCCCAAGACACTCTGGTGCCGTATACTGGAAGCTTTACTTCTCCTCCTCTCACCATCCAGGCGTCTGGCGTTGCAGCGTGCAGCTGGCCTGATCTACTGCGGGCGCTGTGGTGACGTCATCACCGATGGCTGAAGTCGAGTGGGATAACAAGAGCTAGCAAAAATGGTTCCATTATGTGAGAGACCGTGGATCTTCTGGGCAATGAAGACACGAAAAGGAAGAAGGCGATCCATTCCTCAAATTAAGTAAAACTAACTTTTATTGTCAAATTGTTAAGAACAAGTATGGGAAGCTCCCAAACAGTTTACAAAGCAGGTGCAGCACTGTGGCTTACGTGTTTTGGCTGTAAAGCCATAGTCATAGCCTACAGTGATGTGCCTTGCAGTCACCATTAAAACAGCAATAGAGATTTGATTGACTGTGGATTAAAATAACATTAATTGAAACAACGCCTTCTATGTCTTTAATTCTAGAATGCTAGCCATGGGTTGGATGGAAACAGGATATGCAGCGTGGAATTCTCATAATAAGTAGTCTGACATATGAGTAATATATAACCTATATTATAATATTATACCTTAAATACATATTTATTGCCTCTCAACACATCAAAGGATATATCCCATATGAAAGGCCAACTTATATCAGGGGGATAAACATACTTATTGTATTCAACACAATGTGTTATTAAAGATCAATTATTCAATCCAATATGAATATTGCAATGTGTAAATAAACCCCAGGAAAAATCAAAATAATCGTATCTGTTAAGCACTCAATACATGGTTGTGATATAATACAGCTAAGTCCTCATGAGCATAAAAATACAAATATGAGAAATCCTGTGGAGACAGAAAGAGGCGACACATAGAGCAATATCGTCTGTGCAGAGAATAATAAAGGACAAAGGACAGACCCCTGTTGGGTAGGTACTCACATAAGGAGCGGCAGTTGGAATGTGCCAAACAAAGCAGGTCGGGACCTCAAAAAGTCGCCCGACAGACTCACTACCACGCACACCGGGCCAATCACATGAAGATCGATCTCAAATCGGGATACAGGAGCCCCAAAGCGTCCTAGGTAACCACAGCAGACAGCAGTGTAGCCCACAGAGTGTATTGGACCGGGTACTCAAACTCCATAAGAGTTAAACAGGTGCCGTAGGAGGTGGAAGGATAGGACGTAGAGCAAGTTCAATAAAAGTGACAAATTTATTAAAAACACATTTAAAAACAGAAACGCATTTCTTGGCCATATAAAGCCATTTCATCAGGCTGTAACTAACAAAAAAGTACTCACTCTACTTATAAGAACCTCCAACCAATCACAAGGCAATGTAGGTATGTATGTGAACACCTGATAGCGTAAAAAGGAAGGTGCACATAATGAATACCTATATATATGCAAAATAACAAAGGTAGTTGATATCACAACATAACCTAAACAGGACAAAGGCACATATGCATCTACACAATAATATAAAAATAAATGGTAACTCATAGAGCAAACCTCCAGTAACGACACATGATTGTATGCACAAATAAAAAAACATAATATAAATATTACAAATGACCTAATTACTATACATAGCATATAAAAAATATATAAAAAATGATAGTGATCGTAATAGCAAGGTCCACCAACATTTGACATTATCAGAGGGTGTTATCGATAGATGTAGAAAATAAAAAAATAATGACATCAGTAGTCATATTAGGCAAGGAAAATGAATACATATAAGCTTTTTTGGAGAATACATTAAATTAAAAATATGTAAATATATGATATATTCGCTTATATTGGCACAAGGAAGCCCCCATAATAACTTGTGGATATGTAATAATAACATATATTACGATGAGGTAATGTCTGATATCAGGAGAATTCAATCAACATAACAACAAGAACGTCCAACAGAACCACACTGGCACAAAGGAAAATATAACATGTCTCAAAGGTATAAGTGGGTTATAACCCATTAAAGTTAGAATACACAAATGGGACATAGTCTATATCCACAGTGTCAGGTGGTTCTCATACCCATATGAATGGCCTGAAAGCACCAGAAGGACCTCACAACTATACAGGGTAATAAAATTGGATCTAATGAACAGTTCAGTATTATTGGGTGTCATATCCTAGTATTAAATTACCCAAACAGGATCAATTAGGAAACCTAACAAAAACAATAATAGATTAAATGGACAAAAGACTATCAGATAGATGTTAAACACTCAATACATGGTTGTGATATAATACAGCTAAGTCCCCATGAGCATAAAAATACAAATATGAGAAATCCTGTGGAGACAGAAAGAGGCGACACATATACTAGCAGATAGCTCTGCTTCTTAGCAAAAAAAGGATCAAATAAATAAGGATATTTGAGTTATTTCAGAAAGGTATATAACATTTCTCTTTTAAATGTTGTTACTTGAATAGTTTGTACTTTCAGATAATCTTTTTTTTTATTTATTTTAACTTTATATTTTGTTTTTTTATAGGTGGTAGACCTGAACTGTGAATTAGTTTCACTACAGAAATTGAATAGTTAAAGGTGGTAGACCTGAACTGTGAATTAGTTTCACTACAGAAATTGAATAGTTAAAGGTTTGAGTTAATTTACATTCTTTTGTATTCTGGTTTTTAGTATTGCAATTAGATAACAATTAGATTGTTTGCACAGGTGAGCAATTAGGAGGGACCCACACTATCTTTCTGAGGGTATTTAAAGAGATCTGTTTAGCTCTGCTTCTTAGCAAAGGGATCAAGCTAAAAAAGGATCAAATAAATAAGGATATTTGAGTTATTTCAGGAGTTATTCAGAGTTATTCAGGGTTATTCAGGGTTATTCAGTACTAAAGAATACTTATATTTTTCTTATTGTTAAAGTGTTGCATAGTTTAAAATGTCTCAGATACAGTGCAATGGGTGTTTTGCACTTTTTAATCATGCTACTTTTTGGAGATTTTGGGGCTGTACTGTTTGTAAGCAGTTTTCCCTCTTAAGGGAAGAAATAGCTAAACTTCAAGCTAAGGTAAGTAACATACCTGTTACCTCTACAAAGCTGCCTCAGAAAGAAGCCCCTCTACCCCAGAGATCAGCAAGGAGAGACAGATGGATCACTGTAGGCTCTGGAAGAATTAGAATTCTTTGTGCCATGAGCACAAATGCTTGCAGCTTAGGAAATAAATTACCTGAACTCATTTCAATAATGACTAGGGACAACTTGGATTTAGTAGCTATAACAGAAACATGGTACAATGATTTGCATGACTGGGACATAGTCATACTGGATACAGGTTATTTAAAAGAACAGAGTAGGAAAGAAAGGTGGAGGAGTTGCTTTGTATGTAAATGAAAATATAAAGGTTACTGAAATTGTAGGAACAAATGATGAGGTGGAAAGTATTTGGGTGACTTTGGAAATTGGAGATAAAAATGTTTTTAGAATAGGGGTTGTGTATAGGCCTCCATTGCAGGAGGAAAAACTGGACAATCTGTTAGTAGAAGAAATAACCAAAATGACCATGAAGGGTAAGGTTATAGTACTGGGGGACTTTAATTTGCCAGACATAGACTGGAAGATTCCTTCTGCTAGATCAGCTAGAAGCAGGTATATTCTTGAATCTCTGCTAGGGGAATCACTTGAGCAATTAGTCAAGGAACCAACTCGTAAGGAAGCTATATTAGATCTAATACTTACAAACAGTGATACAGTTTCAGATGTGTCTGTAGGTTAGGATCCAGTGATCATCAATCTGTTTGGTTTAGTATTCATGTGCAGGAACTGTCCACCCAGACTAAAACAAAAGTTTTAGACTTTAGGACGGTAGATTTTTCATTAATGGGAGAATACCTAAAAAACTATTTAAAAGGGAAAACTCTTATTACAGGGGTTCAAGAACAGTGGGAATTTGTGAAAGGTGCCATTTTAGATGCAACCGCACACTGTATTAGACATGTCTGTAAAAGTAAAAGAAAGAGGAAACCAATTTGGTTTTCCAAAGAAGTAGCACATGCTGTAAAGACAAAAAAGATAGCTTATAAAAATTACAGACACACACAAGCAGATGATGATATGAAAATATGGAGACTCCAACAAAAAAAGACTAAGCAGTTAATTAGGAAGGTTAAAGCTCATGCAGAAGAGAAGATAGCACAGTAAGTAAAACATGGGGACAAAACATTCTTTAGATATATCAGTGAAAGAAGAAAAAATAAGGTAGGATAGTAAATTGAAATCAGTTGATGGTAGAATAATAGAAGGAGATAAGCAGATTGCAGACTGTCTCAATGATTACTTCTGTTCTGTTTTCACAAAAGATTGTGAAGATACAATGTCTACATTAAGGGATGCTACGAAAAATAGAAACAAGCTTAACAGTAATCTTTTTAGAGAGGATGAGGTTTTGTTAGCATTATCAAAAATAAATGTTAAAAAGGCAGTGGGTCCTGATAATATTCATCCAAGGGTTTTAAAAGAACTTCGATCAGTGCTAAACTGTCCCATTAACTGATCTGTTTAATCAGTCACTATTAACAGGAGCTGTCCAGATGATTGGAGAATAGCAAATGTAATACCTCTTCATAAAAAGGGCAGTAGAGAAGAATCTGGCAACTACAGGCCAGTTAGTTTAACTTCAGTAGTAGGGAAATTAATGGAAAGCCTCTTAAAAGAAAGAATTATGACTTACATAAAGACAAACAATTTAGAGGACCAAAATCAGCATGGTTTTACTTCAGAGAAATCATGTCAGACTAATCTAATTGACTTCTTTGATTATGTAACAAAAGTATTAGACAAGGGTGGAGCAGTTGATGTAGCATATCTAGATTTCAGCAAAGCATTTGACACCATCCCACACAATAAGCTAATTCACAAACTATATCACCTTGGTCTAGATTCAAACATTGTGAAATGTGTGGAATGCTGGCATAAGGACAGAAAACAAAGTGTCTTACTAAATGGAGTTCATTCAGCAGAGGGGGCTGTTATAGTGGTGTTCCTCAGGGGTCAGTTCTGGGGCCTGTTTAACATATTTATCTGCGATATCAGCAAAGGGCTACAGGGTAAAATATGTCTCTTTGCAGATGATACAAAAAATTTGTAACAGAGTGGATGTTTCCAGGGGGGTAGACAAAATGAGAAGTGATATACAACAATTGGAGGATTGGACAAACAAACTGGGATCTAAAGTTTAACACAGCAAAGTGTATAATAATGCATTTAGGGAAGAAAATCCAAATGTTAATTACAGACTCAATGACACTTTACTGACTGTTACAGATGAGGAAAAGGACTTGGGAATTATTATTTCAGATGATTTAAAACTTAGTAAACAATGTAGTAATGCAGCGAGTAAGGCTAGCAGAATGCTTGGATGTATTGGTAGAGGTATTTGCAGCAGAAATAGTAAGGTTCTTATGCCACTTTATAGATCATTAGGTAGGCCTCATCTTGAGTATTGTGTGCAGTTCTGGAGGCCATATCTTCAGAAGGATATTAAACAAACTTGAATCTGTGCAAAGGAGGGCTACCAAAATGGTACATGGTCTAAAAAATAAAACATACCAGGATAGGCTCAATTACCTAAATATGTATAGCTTAGAGGAGAGAAGGGAAAGAGGGTGAAATGATAGCAACTTTCAAGTACATTAAAGGGTTTAGTAAAACTGAGGCTGTGGGTATTTTACATAAAATGGAAAATTCAAGAACAAGGGGTCATGAGCTCAAGCTAAAGGGTAGTAGATTCAGGAGTAATTTGAGGAAGCACTTCTTTACAGAAAGAGTGATTGATTTATGGAATATACTTCCCTCAAGAGGTAGTAGCAACAAACACTGTGGGGGACTTTAAAAATGAATGGGACAAGCATAAGGCTATCCTACGAACTAGATAAGTTTATACTGTTAGGTAAGGTCGGGTAGACTTGCTGGGCCTATGGCTCTTATCTGCCGTCAATATCTATGTTTCTATGGATCATGGATGAGAGTCAGGCAAAGGGAAACCAAACCAGACCCACAAATGGTACCTTACATTAATGGAAAAGTTGCCAGATCCACACTCAAGTTTAGACAGCTGGGTGCAAACTCTTTAAAACATGGATCCAGTAGGTCTCCATTTGCCTGAGTATAAAGAATCGATTATATAGATTAGATTTGGGAATATGTTCTATAGGAACTACGGAAAAAACATTTGATGTTACCATTGTGTTTACTATTACAATGTCTTGATACACTACGACATTTATAGTTGTTTTTCATATTACGTTGATGTTCGGACCATCTAATGCTAAGCCGTCGGCAGGTCCGGCCTACATACTGGATCCCACATAATTGGATGCGCAAGATATGTGGCCAATTATTGGATAAATCCATTTAGTTATGTTAGACTGAAATGTCTGTTGTTTATTCTCAATGTGGTTACACATCTTGCATCTACTTACTCTGCATCTATGGGAGCCATGAGGTAAAACTCTTTTTATAATGTTCTTAGATGGAACAATGAGCTCTTTTTTCATTAGCATATAGATTACTTTGGCTATTCTTATTAATCCTAGGGATCCAATCAAAATCATCACTCACAAGATGTTTACAAATTTCTATATGTGCATTATTGGGGCACAAAATTAGATTTATTTTTAAAAATGTGTATGAATATATCCATCAAACAATTGATCAACCAATGAATCTGGTTCAAATATAGGGGCTTGTTGCTGGTTATGTCTCATATCCATAGTATCCGTTAGAATCGGTAATTTAGCATTGTCTTTGAGTAATTTTTCTGCAAAATACTTTTGCATGGATAACTTTTGTGTAAACCCATTCATATCAACAAAGAGTGAAAATTTGTCATGTTTATTGGTAGGACTAACAGAAAGTCCTTTGCCAAGTACCCTCACTTCATCATCAGTTAAGACATGAGATGAAAGGTTAAATATGCCTTTACTTAGGGTAGGGCCTGTAGTCTTGTATTTTTCAGGGCTGTATTACGTCCTCTGCACCCTCGTTTCTGTGGGGCCTTTTCTTTTTGTGGGTCGGTGTTAGAGAGACTACAGGTTCTAAGTAGCTGGCTATTGTTTTTTGTTTCCAGGATTTCTGTCTTGGGCCTGGCTCTAAAAAATGCTGTGTGGAATTATTAATAGCATTAAAAGGGCCTAGATGGGGATTTGGGGACAAATTATTTTTATAGTGATGTGGACCAGTATCATTAGATACTACAGATCTGTTATACGTATTATGGTTACCAGAGGGAGGGGTATCCAAAGGTCGTTCATAGTGATGGTAGTGTTGGTTATTACCAGATGAAGATGCAGATTGAGAATGGCCTTCATGTGTTCTGTATGGGGTCTTAGGCCAATAATTGTTCCCATTAGACTGTGGGTGCGGTTTTGGAGTATGGGTCCTAGGATATTGGTGCCCTACATCATTTTCTTTCCTTACCGGGTAATCGTTATAATTGTGTTGTTATCTGGAAGAGTTATAGTTGTGTTGTTGTCTAGAAGAGTATCCATTGGTATTATATTTAGGCCTACCACTAGACACTCAGACTGTCTAGAGTAATTACGATTGTAATCATTATATATTGATGGTAACCTTTATTGTTGTAGTTATTTTGTTTTTCTTTTTGTGGTGGTTAACCACAGTCCACTCATTCATGGAATTGCTATGGGGACCCTCAATGGATGTCCCACAGATGATGACTATTTTGTGGATTGAAATGTCCTATTGATGGAGATCTATGTATAGTTCTTTTTATTATATGTGTGTATATCACCTTTTAGATAATCTTCCTCATCTCTGACTAGTTTACGGTTTTTATTTTCCATTAATTCTTTTTGAAAAGTGTCATTTTTTGTAAAACCATGCTATTAAGATCTTTATATAATTTTGAAGTTTTAAATTTATCTAAACTATTTTGTATAGTGTCTATTTCTTTAGAAGCTTTTTCAACTAATACCATTCTATGAGCAATCAAAATCTTCATGAGTGTTTGAGAACACTCGTTTAGCGCTTCTTCCCGCGTCTTCCCACTTACAATTAAGGGCTTGATCTTCCTTGATCTTCCTTAATTTATTTCATTTACTGAAAGCTAGTTTAAAAATAAATATATAAAAAAGTATATACGTGTGTATTAACTAGATGTCACAAAATACACTAATAAAAACAGTATATATCCTAATCTAAAATATATAAAATATAATATTCATGTGTGTAAGAACGAAACTAACAGTTAGTAGGGGATTCTGTACTCAATCGTACGGTGGATTGCAATAGTGTATAAACTAAAAAAGAAAAACCTAAGAAGTCACAATACAACTGTTATAATGATGAAAGTGCAACTACTGGGCATAAAGCACTATCTATATAAGTGCAAATATAGAACCATGAACAAAACAGGGCATCAGAAGGACATTATAATATCATATCGATGTTCATTACACAATTTTACACAATTTAATTGTAACCATAGCTTGATCAAACAAATTATTACTAAACATTGGGACATTTTTACTAAGGACCCTATCTTGGGTAATTTAATAGAAAATAAACCCAGGGTAGTATTTTAAGAGGGCCTCCAACTTGAAAACGATTTTGGCTCTGAGCAAAATAGTGAAGCATAGGAACATTGTTCCATCTAAGAACATTATAAAAAGGGTTTTACCTCATGGCTCCCATAGATGCAGAGTAAGTAGATGCAGGATGTGTGACCACATTGTGAATAAACAACAGACATTTCAGTCTAATATAACTAAATGGATTTATCCAATAATTGGCCACATATCTTGCGCATCCAATTATATTGTCTATCTCCTTTCCTGCGTCTGTGGTATTCCAGTATGTAGGCCCGGACCTGCAGACGGCTTAGCATTAGATGGTCCAAACATCAACATAATATGAAAAACAACTATAAATTTCATAGTGTATCAACACATTGTAATAGTAAACACAATGGTAACTTCAAATGTTTTTCCATAGTTCCTACAGAACATATTCCCAAATCTCATCTATATAATCAATTCTTCATACTCAGGCAAAAGGGAGACTACTGGATCCACGTGTTAAAGAGTTTGCACCCTGCTGGTCTTAACTTGAGTGTGGATCTGGCAGCTTTCCATTAATTTATGGTACTCTTTGTGGGTCTGGTCGGTTTCCCTTTGCCTGACTCTCATCCATGATCCATCTATCTGATGGTCTTTTGTCCATTTTATCTATTATTGCATTTGTTAGGTTTCCTAATTGATCTTGGTTGGGTAATTTAATACTAGGATATCACACCCAATAATACTGAACTGTTCATTAGATCCCATTTTATTACCCTGTATAGTTGTGAGGTCCTTCCGGTGCTTTCTGGCCGTCCATATGGGTATGGGACCCACCTGACACTGTGGTTATAGATTATGTCCCATTCGTGTATTCTAACTTTAATGGGTTATAACCCACTTATACCTTTGAGACATGTTATATTTTCCTCTGTGCCAGTGTGGTTCTGTTGGACGTTTTTGTTGTTATGTTGAATTAATTCTCCTGATATCAGACATTACCTCATCGTAATATATGTTATTATGTACATATCCACAGGTTATTATGGGGGCTTTCTTGTGCCAATATAAGCAAATATATCATATCTTACATATTTTAAATGTAATGCATTCTCCAAAAAAGCTTAAATGTATTAATTTTCCTTGCCTAATATTACTATAATTATAATATGATGTCTTTATTACTTATTTTCTACATCTATCAATAACACCCTCTAATAATCAATGTCAAATGTTGGTGACCTTTCTATTATGATCACTATCATTTTTTAATATATTGTTTATATGCTATGTATAGTAATTAGGTCATTTGTAATATTTATATTATGTTTTTTTATTTGTGCATACAATCATGTGATCGTTACTGGAGGTTTTCTGTATGAGTTACCATTTATTTTTATGTTATTGTATGGATGCATATGTGCCTTTTTCCTATGTTTAGGTTAAGTTGTGATATCAACTACCTTTGTTATTTTGTATATATAGGTATTCATTATGTGCACCTTCCTTTGAAGTGAATACACACTCTTCTTGACATATTTTTTGAGGGGTTTCCCTGACTGTTATCAGGTGTTCACATACACGCTCACACTGGAATCCTGATAGGGGTGTGTACCTACATTGCCTTGTGATTGGTTGGATGTTCTTTTAAGTAGAGTGAGTACTTTTTTTGTTAGTTACAGCCTGATGAAACAGCTTTATACAGCTGAGAAATGTGTTGCTGTTTTTAAATGCGTTTTTAATAAATGTCACAATTTTTATTGAACTTGCTCTATGTCCTATCATTCCACCTCCTACAGCATCTGTTTGACTCTTACAGAGTTTGAGTACCCGGTCCAATACCACTCTGTGGGCTGCACTGCTGTCTGGCTTTGGTTACCAAGGATGCTTTTGGGCTCCTGAATCTGGATTTGAGATCGATCTTCACGTGATCGGCCTGGTGTGCGTGGTAGTGAGTCTGTCGGGCAACTTTTTGAGGTCCCGACCTGCTTTGTTTGGCACATTCCAAGTGCTACTCCTTATGTGAGTACCCACCCACCAGGGTCTGTCCTTGTCCTTTTTTATTCTCTGCACAGACGATATTGCTCTATGTGGTGCCTCTTTCTGTCTCCACAGGATTTTCTCTTTGTCTACACCATCAAGAGTGCTGCCTGTCGCTGTCTATCTCCCCCTGTGAATCTGGTTCATTTTCACTAGCGCACCTTTCTTAGGGCATGGTTGTCCTAATCCTTTGAAAATACAAATATGGGTCACTAGACCCCTATTGCTACACATGACAAAGCTGAGTGAGAAATTACAAAAAATACTAACAAAGACAGATACTGCAGAGAAATTAATAGATATACCCTACAGATGAACTTCAAAGATGTAACTGAGTTAACAAAGAAAATTGCCTTAATATGGTTCCAATTGGAGATAGAAACTGAAATAGGGAAAAAAATCAAGGCTACCAGGGCACCAAAGTACTGTTCAAACCTTGGATCACTCTCAATAGTTGATCATATTGTGAGTTCAGCCTCTTAGGTACCCTGGAATCCAGCTGAAAATCCAAAAGATTTCCCTTTTGGCTAGAATTTTGGTGCAAGTTTCCACCCCCTTTTCTGTGCCACCACCTTCTCTATGGCAACACCATCTGAACGTGATCAAATTGCTATTATGTTTTCCAGCAAAATGCTGTACCCAAAGGGGTGGAAGCTTTGCCAATATTAATAGTTGATACATGTTCCCTAATTCAGGATCTTATATTCCTGGAGGTGAGGCCTACATATTTCAAATTACAACGGGAACAAGTAATCAGATAGATCACATCTATTTTCCTACCCTGATAAACTATAGTGAAATGTTCTACCCCTGGCTATATACACACATAGAGAAGAGCTCAGCCAGGAACTTACATAGCTCAGTAACTTATTCTTTCGATGGTTCACCATATGGGGACAACAGTTAAGGCCAAAGTGTGCTCTTATATAGAAGATAACTTTTTGAAGTATATCAGTCTGATCTCTGCTAAAAAGAATGATTCAGACCCGAAACACCAGATAATCCTCCTCTGCACAAGGGACAATGACAACCCCAGAAAATCATTTTAGACTTCTGTGGGTCTCATTAGAAGGTGCAGCCAATTACCTAAATGCACTTTTGGCAAGGAATCCAAGTCTGGTTTATCTTATTACCTTTGAGCGCTCCACTTAGAGTGGTAACTAGCCATAGAATAAGCTATTATGCTATTGTTGGTTCCCCAGTTTGTTCACTTCTCTCTTTTTGTGTATGCAAATTTTGACCCTTGGGGAAGTCTCCCTAAGGATGATGGCAAGAAAGCAGATGTGGACTCATTGGCCAATGTTCATAAAGGGATATGGCTTCACCTCACTAACAAGGCATTCACTAGGCTGAAAAGTATGCTTATATTTTTGTATATTAAACACAGAAAGGGACTGAACTCTTAAAATAGACAACGTCACTGCAAAATTCACAGACCTTGCACAGCTTTCAGTGACAAAGCCTATAGATTACTAGAAAACAAAACTATTAACACAATACATGGAAAGTCTGGCACTCACTTATTAAAAATATTTTAAAAAAATGGAAAATGACTTACAGCATTTGTTCAAAGGACATTTTAAACACAAAGGCTTTTAAAATATTAACATTAAGTACTAATAGCTTTTATTTAGATTATATTAAATTCTCAGATGACATATATTTACCAAGTGTCAAGCGGACATGATTTGCTTTAGTGAATCATGTCCGTTCGACTTCGCTATATGCAGACAGCATATACACTGTCCGCGTTTATCATTACACAAGCATTTCATCAGAAATGCTTGTGCAATGCCGCCTCCCGCTCACTGGCAGCCAATCAGCCACTAGCAGGGGCTGTCAATCAACCTGATCGGATCAGGATGATTTCAATCCGCCACCTTTTAGGTGGGATATCCCAAATAAAGTGTATAGCACCAAGGATTAAGCTGATGCATGTGGAAACAGGGTGACAGAAAACCCTCAACAAATCAACAAATGAAATCCACAGAAACATATGATTATTGCAAGTACAAAATACACAAATTATGTTTTGAGAAGTTATCCCTTGATCATGCTTATTGGCCTCATACATTTATAAACATACATTGTGCAACAGTATTCCTCTAAATAGATCAAATTTATATCACATTTATTTAATCCTGTAAGACAACACATAGATTTATTTTATTATTATTATTCCTTTATTTATAAAGCGCCAACAGATTCCGCAGCGCTGTCCATGGGTAACAAAGATAAAAGGACAGTACAATATGAGACACTAGACTAAATTTAACAAACAAATACAGGGGAATTGGGAGCCCTGTTCCCGTGGGAACTTACAATCTAAATGGGTAGGAGGGTGAGAAACAGGAGGTGGGGACTGCAAAGGTGGGAATGATATTAGTGTGGAGTTATATGAGGGCAACTATTAGGCAAGTGGAATTCATTAGTTACTGATTTGATGATAGGCTTCCCTGAACAAGAAGGTCTTTAGGGAGCGTTTAAAGGAGGAGAGGTTGGGGGAAAGTCTGACAGCTCGAGGAATCTAACTCCCTATTAAGCCCTTTAGGAGCAAAAGCTTCCAACTTATGGATCCAGAATGATTCATTTTGTTTTAAAATTAATTCTATATTACCACCTCTCCTCAGTTTTCCTACTCCATCAATGAATTTGCATCTCATTTGGCTGATATTATGACCCGCCTCCAAAAGCTGCCTAGATATTGAAGCTTCCTTATTCATACACCTAATATTGGATCTATGCTGACTCACAGTTTTCTTATCGTCTCACCAATGTAATTTCTAGAACATGGATATTTAATAAGATATTTGACATAGGATGAGTTGCAAGTATAATGATTCCGAGTAGTAAACTTTCTTCCAGTCTGTGGGTGCTAAAACTCTGCCCCTTTAATTACAGCACTGCAACTCACACATCCTAAACATGGAAAAGTGTCAGTATTTTTACAAGTTATACATTTCTGTTCTTTCTCAGTACCCAGATCATTTCTCACTAAGAGGTCACCCACATTAGGAACCCTCCGATATGCCATCATTGGAGGATTCTGAAAGGCCTCAATATTTAAATTACAAGTTTTCAATATACTCAATGTTTATTAATTATTTTACTTATCTCTTGGCTATAGAGGTTATACTGTGTCACACAAACTATCCTCTGTTGTTTATTTGTTGTAATTACTTTTTTATTTATTTATTTTTCTATTTTCTCAATTTCAGCCTCTATCAATTTATTGGGATATACTCTTTCTCCCAATGTGTCACACATGTCTTGTAACCTATGGTGCATCAAGGAATCCTCAATTACTATTTGATTTAACCCTCTTTAATTGATGCAGAGGGAGAACATTTCTAAATGCACTATGGTGAAAGCTTTCATATCTCAACAATGTGTTCCTGTCAGTCATTTTCCTATGTAAATCTATATTTATATTAACTGAACTCTTATCCTTATATACTACTGTATCTAGGAAGTGCGAAATTTAGAGCATTCACCGCTCCATTGAGCTGATCCACAAATTCAAGTAGGGTAATAATGTCTCCCACCACACATCAAATATATAATCTATGTAGCACCACCCAGCAGCTCAATATAGTAGAATTTTTTTTTTTTTTTAAATTCTTCAAACCAACTCATGAATATACTGGCATATGAGGGGGCTACATTGGACCCCATGGTCGTACCTCTTATCTGTAAGTAATATTCATCCAGAAATAAGAAAAAAGTTATTATATAATACTATTCTTAATAAATCTTCAAAAAACTGCAACTGCTCTTCATTATATAATCCCAAGATCCTTAAAGGGACAGTCAAGTCCAAAAAAAACTTTCATGTTTCAAATAGGGCATGTAATTTTAAACAACTTTCCAATTTACTTGTATCACCAATTTTGCTTTGTTCTCTTGGTATTCTTAGTTGAAAGCTAAACCTAGGAGGTTCATATACTAATTTCTTAGACCTTGAAGTCCGCCTCTAATCTAAATGCATTTTGACAGTTTTTCACCACTAGAGGGCATTAGTTCACATGTTTCATATAGATAACATTGAGCTCATACACGTGAATTTACCATGGAGACAGCTCTGATTGGCTAAAATGCAAGTCTGTCAAAAGAACTGAAATAAGGGGGCAGTCTGCTGAGGCTTCGATACAAGGTAATTATAACTGTGTTGGTTATGCAAAACTGGGGAATTGGTAATTAAGGGATTATCTATCTTAAAACAACAACAATTCTGGTGTTGACTGTCCCTTTAATGTTAACATACTTAATCTATATCACTCTCATGGTTAATCACAGTATATAAACTGCTCACATCCAAGGTATATAGGACATATTTAGTACTTTGTAATAGTAAACATTTTAGTCTTCTCAATGAAATCCCTGTATCTCTTATATATGAAGTGATCTTAAATACCTCAGGTTGCAAGATCTTTCCTAAATAAGTGGCTATATGTGAAAAAACAGACTTAACCCCAGCTACAATAGGACATCCAAGTGTTCTGCTCACATTTTTTGGACTTTTATACTGTGTAAAAAAATTATAGTCTTAGGCCAATTTTATAAGCAAGTAATCTGCCAAATTTTTATATATTAATCTTATTTTTTAAAGCCCAATTTATTCATGTTTTCCTTTTAAACTGTGTTTGTATATTTTTTTTCCAAGGAGAGGTGATAAGACCACAGAAAGCCCTGTTTCTTAAAATATTTCGACGTTTTACCTGCCTTAGTGTAAGGCACTAAGGATCATATTTCATATGTAATTTGGGCAACTTATTGAATTCACGCAGCTGTGCTTTAAATGGATTGTGATGCCATGGAAAAAGGAAACCAAAACCACTTAAAACAGCATCAATTGTAAGTACTTAATAATAGCTAGTGTATAGACCTCATATATTATTATTTTTAAAAATAAAAATGTAGTAACAGTAGTTTACAGGCAATTGCAACACATTAAATATGCAGCTAAAGTAATTTGCAGAAGACCCATTTGATATGAACTAGCAACAACTTAAATTTTATTTCTCCATTTAAGAGAATACCTCCCTAATTCAATCCTCACACGTGGTATCCTCAAACCCTAATGAAGTAATTTATTTTAACAACCATTGCAGCATAGTCTGTGTTGAACTTATATTATTAGTTAAAGCCAATTTTTAACATCAATACAAAAATCAGGTCACTTATTGCTTGATTGAATCCTATTCCATTGTATTAAGTCATTGAGTGGACTAATTGCATTGCTGGGGGGGTGTTTATAGTTTATGGATGTGGTAATTGGGTTAACAATGTTGTGATAGTATCACATTTCTCCACTCAATGCATAGTACTTTTTGGAAACCAGAGTTTCCAGTATAATAGGATAGTTGTGCAATAGGAGGGTTATTTACCTTGTAAACAAAAATTATATCTTAATCATTATTTGCCAAGATACTATACAAAATGAAAGCAGAGGACAAATCCAGAATTGTATCACCTTATTCTCTATCACCTCATGTTGTTGTTAATGTAAAATATCAGTCTCTTTGTGAAGAATTGGTTGTAAATACCTAGAAGTTTTTTCTAAGAGCATCCAGGTCAATGTAGTTTATAGAGGTGTATTAACCTTTGTCTTTTTTCCATCTAGTTCCATTTTGGGTATGTTTTGCAAAGCTACGGATTTTTTATTCTGTCTGTTATATCAGGTTTGGTGCAGTAGTATTATTGTTTATAAAAGTTAGACTGATGATAGTTTTGTCCAAGCTGGAATCTCGTTCTATTTGAACTATAAGGATTTGTAAAAAGATGTGTCTGTAGTGGAAACTATTAATGGATTACAAGATGAGTACATGCAGGTAGCCTTTTTTTATTTTTTGTTAAACTTTTTGAATTAGCAGCAAAACACATGCATTTCTTGAACAATATAGAAAGCAAGCATGCGATTAAGATGCAGTCCTTTTTTTAATAATGGTGCAAAAGTGTACTGTGGGATATTATTATACGATGAAAACTTAAAAAGTGATGATTTATTTCTAGTGTTTGTTAAAGTTGTTCCATTTTGGTGTAAATGACTTAAATATATGCAGATTTATACACACACACATATATATATATATACTGTTTAAATATACAGTCATGGCATTTGTACCCCTGCATTTCTGTCAGATAATGCACCACTTCACCTTGAAAATTGTTGCAATTACAAATGTTTAGGCATTCTCATGTTTATTCATTTTGTTTGTATTAGTATGACACAAAAATGTGGATAAATATAAGCCAAATTTGACACATTCCACGTAAAACTCCAAAAATGTACTGGACAAAGTTGTTTGCACCTTCTCAAAATTTTAGGAAATAATTGCATTCGAAGTTTGTGATGCTCCTGTAATTTGCAATTAAACTTACCTGTATCAATTAACAGGTGCTGACAATATATAAATCACCATGGCAACCAGTTAAAATGATGAAAAATTGACTCTACATTTCTGTTGTGTGTGTCTGTGTGCCACACTGAGCATGGAGAAGAGAAAGAACAGCAAATAATTTTCTGAGGATACGAGAACAAAAATTGTGGGAAAAGCAAAAATTGTGGGAAACAGCTCTTAGTCTTCTCCTATAATGCCTGATGAGGTTGGAGAATACTTGGCAAGGGATCTAAGACCATTCCTCCATACAGAATCTTTCCATATCCTTCAAAATTTGAGGTTGATGCTGGCGGACTCTCCTCTTCAGTTCACTCCACAGGTTTTCTATGGGGTTAATGTTAGGGGACTGTGATCTCCATGGCAGGACCTAGATTTTGTGCTCAGTAAATCTTTTTTGTGTTGATTTTGATTATGATTTGGATAATTTTCCTGCTGGAAGATCCAACCACGGGACCATTTTAAGCTTCCTGGCAGAGGCAGGGGATTTTTTTTCTAGCCAGAGGACCTATATATTTTGTTAGAATACATTGGCACCATGGGCTCTATCAAACATAAAGAGCCACCACCATCTTTAATTGTGGGCATGAGGTACTTTTCCTTATGGCTGTCCCTCTATGTGCACCAAACCCACCTTTGGTGTTTATTGCCAAAAAATCTCTATTTTGGTTTTATCTGACCAAAGAACCAGATCCCATTTGAAGTTCCAGTAGTTTCTGGCAAACTGAAGATGCTTGAGTTTGTTTTTGGATGAGTAGAGACTTTTTTCTTGAAACCCTTCCAAACAACTTATGGTGATGTAGGTAATGTCGGATTGTAGTTTTGGAGACTTTCTGACCCCAAGAAGCAGCTAACTTCTGCACTTCTCCAGCTGTGATACTTGGAAATACTTTGGCCACTCGAATCATCCTCTTCACAGTGAGTTGAGTCAATACAGACACAAGTCCTCTTCCAGGTTGATTTATAACATATCTTGATCCATTAAACACCAAGTTGACTGTAACTTCTTAATTATTACCCTGATGTTGGAAATGGGCATGTTCAATGCTTTTTGCTATTTTCTTATAGCCTCTTCCCATTTTTTGAAGATAAACACCTTTGCTGCACATCACAGCTATATTCCTTTTTCTTACCCATTGTGATGAATGACTAAAATAATTTGGCCTTTGTGTTAACTCATGTTTATACATACAGGAAGTTATGTTGAACAATTCCCTGTTCCTAATCACCCAGGTATACTAAAAAATGTAAACTATGTATGGTAATTATACTATAATGTATTTTCCTCATATGAATTTATAGGGGTGCCAATAAATTGTGCCACGCATATAATGAACAAAGATTTTTTTTGGGGGGATAAACCAATTGTGTTTGCAATTTATGATATCTATGAGAGCAGATAATTTTTTTTATTTTTTTTAACAAAAGATCAAAAAGTTAAACAATAATGAAGATTTTTCAAAGCATTATTTTAATTTTAAAAGTAATTTTGAGGTGTTTTGTGATTCTTTTATGACTTTTATAACAGTTAACCAGAGTTCCTGAGGTTGCGGTAATCATTCTAGAATTCAAATTTAGTTTTAACTCGCGTGCAAACGGTTATGAAAACCTGATATGGCACGCTCTCAAACGATAGCACTCCACTAATTTAGCCCCAAATGAGAGCAGCTAGCAACGCCGAAATGCATTGTTTACAACTTCCACACTTTGGAAACAGAAAAAACTATTTATGTACATGTTTTTTTATAATAAAATATTTGCCCCTTTTTTATGGTAAAGGGGTTTTGGTGGGTAGGATAGTTTTTTTTCATGGCTTCATGTTTTATAGAATCAAGGCCATTACATTTCCAGTGATTATAAGCCTTTTAATATTCTGTTTCAGTAACAAAGAAGTTTTCACAAATAATTAACCTCTCTATGTATTGCTCTTTCTTTTTAGTAAATTGCACTGAAAAATATTACTTAATAAAAAATACATACTGTACAGGGAAGGAGAATCTATAAGGAGAAAAAAAATATTTGAACAAGAAAAAACAAAACCTCAAATAAATAGTCTGAGCTGTGAGATCCCCTCAGAATGTGCTGTGCAGGAATTTAATATTATTTTGTTTCCTTTCTCTTAACTGATTATATTTTGTTCTCCACAAGAGATGCTGAAATACTAGCACTGCACATTCAATTTCCATTCCATAAGAGGACAAGTGGGCTGTTTTCCCAGAATACATTGTAAAGATAAAGAGCTCAAAACAATGACTTTTCAGCAACTGAATGCTGATGTAGAATACAAGTGTCCAGTAATTTATAGATTCTGAGAAGGTAACAATAAATTATAACATTAGACAGTAATGCATTGTGACAGCAGCACGTTTTAGAGATACTGTGTATCTGAGATTGTGTTTATATACACCACCTTTTATTATCATAAATGGGCATTCAAATATCAGTGATCTCAGACATTAAATTATTGTTGGATGACTCACAAGTCATGTCCTGACCAGTGTTAAGCACCACATTTAAATAATATTAATTTTTGTACTCTGTATTATTCTCTCTATAAGGTATTATATTCCAATAATCATAACCTAAGACTAATTTGAAATAATTTATTTTCTATTATTTTTAAGTTAATACTAAAATATATACTAACTAGTTCTAAAGCCTGTTCACACGGCTCTCTCTCTCCCCCCTCTCTTTTGTGCTCTCTCCCCCCTCTCTTTTGCGCACTCTCTCTCCCCCCTCTCTTTGCACTCTCTCTCTCCCCCCCTCTCTTGTGCGCTCTCTCTCTCCCCCTCTATTTTGCACTCTCTCTCCCCCCCCTCTCTTTTGCGCCCTCTCTCCCCCCCTCTCTTTTGCGCTCTCTCTCCCCCCTCTCTTTTTGCGCTCTCTCTCCCCCCCTCTCTTTTGCGCTCTCTCTCTCCCCCTCTCTTTTGCGCTCTCTCTCTCCCCCTCTCTTTTTGCGCTCTCTCCCCCTCTCTTTTGCACTCTCTCTCTCTCCCCCCTCTCTTTTGCGCTATCTCCCCCCTCTCTTTTGCGCTCTCCTCCCCCTCTCTTTTGCGCTCTCTCCCCCTCTCTTTTGTGCTCTCTCTCCCCTCGCTTTTGCGATCTCTCTCCCTCTCTTTTGAGCTCTCTCTCTTTTGAGCTCTCTCTCCCTCTCTTTTGAGCTCTCTCTCCCTCTCTTTTGCGCTCTCTCTCCCTCTCTTTTGCGCTCTCTCTCCCCTCTCTCTTTTGCGCTCTCTCTCCCCTCTCTCTTTTGCACTCTCTCCCCCCCCTCTCTTTTGCACTCTCTCTCCCCACTCTCTTTTGCACTCTCTCTCCCCCCCTCTCTTTTGCACTCTCTCTCCCCCCTCTCTTTTGCACTCTCTCTCCCCCCTCTCTTTTGCTCTCTCTCTCCCCCCTTTTGCTCTTTCTCTCCACCCCTTTTGCTCTCTCTCTCCCCCCCTCTTTTGCTCTCTCTCTCCCCCTCTTTTGCTCTCTCTCTCACCCCCTCTCTTTTGCGCTCTCTCTCTCCCCTCTCTTTTGCTCTCTCTCTCTCCCCCTCTCTTTTGCCCTCTCTCCTCTCCCCCTCTCTTTTGCGCTCTCTCTCTCTCCCCCTCTCTTTTGCACTCTCTCTCTCTCCCCCCCCTCTCTTTTGCGCTCTCTCTCGCCCTCTCTTTTGCGCTCTCTCTCCCCCTCTCTTTTGCGCTCTCTCTCCTCTCTCCCCCCCTCTCTTTTGCACTCTCTCTCTCTCTCCCCCTCTCTTTTGCGCTCTCTCTCTCTCCCCCCTCTCTTTTGCGCTCTCTCTCTCCCTCCCTCTCCTTTTGCGCTCTCTCTCTCCCCCCCTCTCTTTTGCGCTCTCTCTCCCTCCCTCTCTTTTGCGCTCTCTCTCTCCCCCCCTCTCTTTTGCGCTCTCTCTCTCCCCCCCTCTCTTTTGCGCTCTCTCTCTCTCCCCCTCTCTTTTGCGCTCTCTCTCTCTACCCCTCTATTTTGCGCTCTCTCTCTCCCCCTCTCTTTTGCGGCTCTCCCCCTCTCTTTTGCGCCTCTCCTCCCCCTCTCTTTTGCGCTCTCTCTCTCCCCCTCTCTTTTGCACTCTCATCCCCTCTCTTTTGCACTCTCTCCCCCTCTCTTTTTGCGCTCTCTCCACCTCTCTTTTGCGCTCTCTTTTGCGCTCTCTCTCCCTCTCTTTTGCGCTCTCTCTCCCTCTCTTTTGCGCTCTCCTCTCCCTCTCTTTTGCGCTCTCTCTCCCTCTCTTTTTGCGCTCTCTCTCCCTCTCTTTTGCACTCTCTCTTTTGCGCTCTCTCTCCCTCTCTTTTGCTCTCTCTCTCCCCCTCTCTTTTGCGCTCTCTCCCCCCTCTCTTTCGCGCTCTCTCCCCCTCTCTTTTGCGCTCTCTCCCCCTCTCTTTAGTGCTCTCTTTTGCGCTCTCTCCCTCTCTTTTACGCTCTCTCTCCCTCTCTTTTGCGCTCTCTCTCCCTCTCTTTTGCGCTCTCTCTCCCTCTCTTTTGCTCTCTCTCTCCCCCCTCTCTTTTGATCTCTCCCCCCTCTCTTTTGCTCTCTCCCCCCCTCTCTTTTGCTCTCTCCCTCACTCTCTTTTGCTCTCTCTCCCCCCTCTCTTTTGCTCTCTCTACCCCCTCTCTTTTGCACTCTCTCTCGCTCCACCTCTTTTTTGCTCTCTCTTTCGTTCCACCCTCTCTTCTGCTCTCTCTCTCCCCCCCTCTCTTTTGCGCTCTCTCTCGCTCCACCTCTTTTTTGCTCTCTCTTTCGTTCCACCTCTCTTTTGCTCTCTCTCTCACCCCCCTCTCTTTTGCTCTCTCCCCCCTCTCTTTTGCTCTCTCCCTCCTCTCTTTTGCTCTCTCCCTCCTCTCTTTTGCGCTCTCTCTCTCCCCTCTTTTGCTCTCTCTCTCCCCCCCTCTCTTTTGCTCTCTCTACCCCTCTCTTTTGCGCTCTCTCTCGCTCCACCTCTTTTTTGCTCTCTCTTTCGTTCCACCTCTCTTCTGCTCTCTCTCTCGCTCCACCTCTCTCTTTTTTTTTTTTTTTTAAAAGAGTTTTTATTTATAATATTAAAAACTTACAACATAATGAGGTAACATTGGTTAACAATCAATAGTAATACATTGTTATAATATCATTTTCATAAATACAATTACATGTATTATCAGCATTTATGGGTCAATCTAACTTCTTATTCCGTTACATGTATGTATTCTTCCCAAATAAATGTAATATCGTAATAGTCTTCTAGCCTATGAAGCTTGTAGTAATGGTATTTTTCAAGGGATAGCACCAAACTAACACATTCCTTCCATTCTCTTATTAAGGGTATGGAGTCTTTTTTCCATAGCCGGGGGATCAGCTGTTTCGCTCCACCTCTCTTTTGCTCTCTCTCGTTCCACCTCTCTTTTGCTCTCTCTCTCGCTCCACTTCTCTTTTGCTCTCTCTCTCTCACTCCACCTCTCTTTTGCTTTCTCTCCCCCTCTCTTTTTTTATTGAGGTTGTTATACATTACACAGATTAGATAAACATATGATATGACTGTTCAATAACACGCTCTCTGCAATTAAAACCATAAGACAGGGCACATTAATAATGTGCATAGTCTAACAATTAACTGTTTTCCTGTAGAGTAACAAATATTACAATAATTGTAGTACCAAACAATCAAAACTGAAACCTCATTTTCAAAATAAAACAATATAATAGAATACAATATAATATGAGTCTCTCTTAGGTTACTTTGGGCCATGCAAGGACTAAGTAAGCTATAAGCGTCTATAGAGAGAGTGTAGCAATAGACAGTAGGTTTGGGTTAAAAGCTTTAACTCAAATTGTAGGTAGCAATAGAAATTATAAAGGTGTGGGCATAGGCTAGATAAGCCGCATAGTTAGCACTCCTAAACTAGGAGGTACATTATAGAGGGGGGGGGAGGTTATATGTAAGATATGATGGGTGGCATATGCATCAAAGATGCAGGTCCAGCCTACACCAGACATATATTCTAGACTTTGAGGCAAGGCTGCACAAGCGAACAAAGCTGTGATCAGTAACATCAAATTGTAAGTTTAGCATATAAGCAAGCAAAGAGCTTAACAGGTACATACACTCTAGCCGCTTTGCCACCCTACCTCAATATATCAGTTATATCACAGTCATGTATGCCAGGATAGAGATAAAATTTCCCATTTGCCGTTTGTCTTTTAAATGTAGAGCGGTAACTCATAATAGAAGTCGCATGAGATTGCTCATGTGACATGAAATCAGTAACATTACGAATTCAACATGTAGTGATAGGCCAGGTAACCCAAAATGAAGAGTAGTGAAATAAATGTTTAGCCTCTCACTAAAATGGCTATGCTTAAAACTATAAATTATAAATATTGTGTTTACACATTGAGCCAAAAAGTACTAGAATGTATGAACTGTCCAACCTACCTATGCAAATATGTTACTTTTAAGCTCTTAAGGGACTAAGTATACTCTAGTACTGAGACAGCTATCATTTAATATCATGTTATCAGGTCTACAGTATATGCTAAGTGAGAGGTTGATAAAAAAAGGAAATAGATCTCCAAATAGCAGTTCTGTGCTAAATAATTGTAAGCAGCAACCTAAAATAATCCAAATAATCATATAAGGGTGCCCAACACAGTGAATAAAAGAATCTCTGAGTTAACACCATTGGATCTATATAGCTGCTAAACCAGCGAAGTAAAACGGATCAAAGGAATGTTATGTGTCAGCTAACTGTTGATAGCAAAGCAAGATAATCTACCTCTTGAGGTGAGTTGGGAGCTGCAAGCGTAATTGCAAAACCTCTTCACTTACAGATAAGCTATATATATGTCCACTTCAAATAGGTCTTCCGCTATCCGGGCTAAAATGCCTACCCAGCTAGAGAGAAATACAAATAACTCTAAATTTTAAGCATGGTAATTGATTAGGCATTATAGTGTGAATAGGGAGCATGGTTCTTCTCCACATACTTGGGAACCTTTAAACCCTGCAGTCCAGATACGGGCCCTATGTCCAAACGACAGTAGAACAGTTACATGTATAGGGTGTAATTCAATAGTTATTCACTTAACTCCCCTAAGTTATCTGAGTAACGCTTTTAATGCCTATTGGTGCTAGGGGGGGGGGGGGGGATCTGAGTTAAAAGACTTAGGCTTGAAGATAATAAAGAAGGCATACCAATGAGCTGTATATATATATATATATATATTATATAAACATCAATACATGTGGAATACATTATGAACCTTACAACAGGGAACAGGATTAATGTAATAACCAATAAACGAATTGGAGATGAGAGAAACAAAAATTGGCAATACCACTAACATTCAAGATGCGTATACCAGTCTTAAATTATGCCCAGCGTTTAACCAGATAGTTAAAGATCCCCTCATTATGGGCAGTTTAGCCTATACCCAACTTGTGGGTAGTCCTCCACAACTAGGAGGCACATTATACAGGGAGTGCAGAATTATTAGGCAAGTTGTATTTTTGAGGATTAATTTTATTATTGAACAACAACCATGTTCTCAATGAACCCAAAAAACTCATTAATATCAAAGGTGAATAGTTTTGGAAGTAGTTTTTAGTTTGTTTTTAGTTATAGCTATTTTAGGGGGATATCTGTGTGTGCAGGTGACTATTACTGTGCATAATTATTAGGCAACTTAACAAAAAACAAATATATACCCATTTCAATTATTTATTTTTACCAGTGAAACCAATATAACATCTCAACATTCACAAATATACATTTCTGACATTCAAAAACAAAACAAAAACAAATCAGTGACCAATATAGCCACCTTTCTTTGCAAGGACACTCAAAAGCCTGCCATCCATGGATTCTGTCAGTGTTTTGATCTGTTCACCATCAACATTGCGTGCAGCATCAACCACAGCCTCCCAGACACTGTTCAGAGAGGTGTACTGTTTTCCCTCCTTGTAAATCTCACATTTGATGATGGACCACAGGTTCTCAATGGGGTTCAGATCAGGTGAACAAGGAGGCCATGTCATTAGATTTTCTTCTTTTATACCCTTTCCTGCCAGCCACGCTGTGGAGTACTTGGACGTGTGTGATGGAGCATTGTCCTGCATGAAAATCATGTTTTTCTTGAAGGATGCAGACTTCTTCCTGTACCACTGCTTGAAGAAGGTGTCTTCCAGAAACTGGCAGTAGGACTGGGAGTTGAGCTTGACTCCATCCTCAACCCGAAAAGGCCCCACAAGCTCATCTTTGATGATACCAGCCCAAACCAGTACTCCACCTCCACCTTGCTGGCGTCTGAGTCGGACTGGAGCTCTCTGCCCTTTACCAATCCAGCCACGGGTACATCCATCTGGCCCATCAAGACTCACTCTCATTTCATCAGTCCATTAAAACCTTAGAAAAATCAGTCTTGAGATATTTCTTGGCCCAGTCTTGACGTTTCAGCTTGTGTGTCTTGTTCAGTGGTGGTCGTCTTTCAGCCTTTCTTACCTTGGCCATGTCTCTGAGTATTGCACACCTTGTGCTTTTGGGCACTCCAGTGATGTTGCAGCTCTGAAATATGGCCAAACTGGTGGCAAGTGGCATCTTGGCAGCTGCACGCTTGACTTTTCTCAGTTCATGGGCAGTTATTTTGTGCCTTGGTTTTTCCACACGCTTCTTGCGACCCTGTTGACTATTTTGAATGAAACGCTTGATTGTTCGATGATCACGCTTCAGAAGCTATGCATTTTTAAGAGTGCTGCATCCCTCTGCAAGATATCTCACTATTTTTGACTTTTCTGAGCCTGTAAAGTCCTTCTTTTGACCCATTTTGCCAAAGGAAAGGAAGTTGCCTAATAATTATGCACACCTGATATAGGGTGTTGATGTCATTAGACCACACCCCCTTCTCATTACAGAGATGCACATCACCTAATATGCTTAATTGGTAGTAGGCTTTGGAGCCTATACAGCTTGGAGTAAGACAACATGAATAAAGAGGATGATGTGGTCAAAATACTCATTTGCCTAATAATTCTGCACTCCCTGTATGTGGGGAGGGGTGTGTGGTTATTGACATGTGTTAACTCAAAAATACAGCAAACTACAATATTACACACAGAAGCACATGGGTTGCTAGAAAGGAAAATATGGGAGGGCTTGGTACATCCTGGGCTATTGACCCGTCTGGTATGATGGAACTTCAAAATCTATTTGCTCTGGCCTAGGTCATGGCCTGGGTCAATCTAACCTCTTCTCATAACAGAGTCCTATCAGTTATTCCGTTATATGTATGTATTCTTCCCAAATAAATTTAATATTGTAATAGTCTTCTAGCCTATGAAGCTTGTAGTAATGGTATTTTTCAAGGGATAGCACCAAACTAACACATTCCTTCCATTCTCTTATTAAGGGTATGGAGTCTTTTTTCCATAGCCGGGGGATCAGCTGTTTCGCTCCACCTCTCTTTTGCTCTCTCTCTCGCTCCACCTCTCTTTTGCTCTCTCTCTCACTCCACCTCTCTTTTGCTTTCTCTCCCCCCTCCACCTCTCTTTTGCTTTCTCTCCCCCCTCTCTTTTTTTATTGAGGTTGTTATACATTACACAGATTAGATAAACATATGATATGACTGTTCAATAACATGCTCTCTGCAATTAAAACCATAAGACAGGGCACATTAATAATGTGCATAGTCTAACAATTAACTGTTTTCCTGTAGAGTAACAAATATTACAATAATTGTAGTACCAAACAATCAAAACTGAAACCTCATTTCAAATAAAACAATATAATAGAATACAATATAATATGAGTCTCTCTTAGGTTACTTTGGGCCATGCAAGGACTAAGTAAGCTATAAGCGTCTATAGAGAGAGTGTAGCAATAGACAGTAGGTTTGGGTTAAAAGCCTTTAACTCAAATTGTAGTTAGCAATAGAAATTATAAAGGTGTGGCATAGGCTAGATAATCCCGCATAGTTAGCACTCCTAAACTAGGAGGTACATTATAGAGGGGGGGAGGAGGTTATATGTAGATATGATGGGTGGCATATGCATCAAAGATGCAGGTCCAGCCTACACCAGACATATATTCTAGACTTTGAGGCAAGGCTGCACAAGCGAACAAAGCTGTGATCATAACATCAAATTGTAAGTTTAGCATATAACAAGCAAAGAGTTTAACAGGTACATACACTCTAGCCGCTTTGCCACCCTACCTCAATATATCAGTTATATCACAGTCATGTATGCCAGGATAGAGATAAATTTCCCAGTTGCCGTTTGTCTTTTAAATGTAGGAGCGGTAACTCATAATAGTAACATTACGAATTCAAGCATGTAGTGATAGGCCAGGTAACCCAAAAACGAAGAGTAGTGAAATAATGTTTAGCCTCTCACTAAAATGGCTATGCTTAAAACTATAAATTATAAATATTGTGTTTACACATTGAGCCAAAAGGTACCAGAATGTATGAACTGCCCAACCTACCTATGCAAATATGTTACTTTTAAGCTCTTAAGGGACTAAGTAGACTCTAGTACTGAGACAGCTATCATTTAATATCATGTTATCAGGTCTACAGTATATGCTAAGGGAGAGGTTGATAAAAAAAGGAAATAGATCTCCAAATAGCAGTTCTGTGCTAAATAATTGTAAGCAGCAACCTAAAACAATCCAAATAATCATATAAGGGTGCCCAACACAGTGAATAAAAGAATCTCTGATTTAACACCATTGGATCTATATAGCTGCTAAACCAGCGAAGTAAAACGGATCAAATGAATGTTATGTGTCAGCTAACTGTTGATAGCAAAGCAAGATAATCTACCTCTTGAGGTGAGTTGGGAGCTGCAAGCGTAATTGCAAAACCTTCTTCACTTACAGATATAGCTATATATATGTCCACTTCAAATAGGTCTTCCACTATCAGGCTAAAATGCCTACCCAGCTAGAGAGAAATACAAATAACTCTAAAATTTTAAGCATGGTAATTGATTAGGCATTATAGTGTGAATAGGGAGCATGGTTTCTCCACATACTTGGAACCTTTCAACCCTGCTGTCCAGACACGGCCCTATGTCCAAACAACAGGTAGAACAGTTACATGTATAGGTTGTAATTCAATGGTTATTCACTTAACTCCCCTAAGTTATCTGAGTAACGCTTTTAATGCCTATTGTGCTAGGGGGGGGGGATCTGAATTAAAAGATTTAGGCTAGAAGATAATCAATGAAGGCATACCAATGAGCTGTATATATATATATATATATATATATATATATATATATATATATATATACATCAATACATGTGGAATTCATTATGAGCCTTAACAACAGGGAACAGGATTAACGTAATACCAATAAACGAATTGGAGGTCAGAGAAACAAAAATTGGCAATACCACTAACATTCAAGATGCGTATACCAGTCTTAATTTATGACCCAGCGTTTAACCAGCTAGTTAAAGATCCCTCATTATGGGCAGTTTAGCCTATACCCAACTTGTGGGTAGTCCTCCACAACTAGGATGCACATTATATGTGGGGAGGGGGGTGTGGTTATTGACATGTGTTAACTCAAAAATACAGCAAGCTACAATATTACACTCAGAAGCACATGGGTTGCTAGAAAGGAAAATATGGGAGGGCTTGGTACATACTGGGCTATTGACCCGTCTGGTATGATGGAACTTCAAAATCTATTTGCTCTGGCCTAGGTCATGTAGTTTAGTTAAAATATTATATGTAGGAAGACCTGTGGGTCCAGGCCACCGTGATAACCTAACACATGTTTCACAACCAACAAGAAGAGAATACAAAAGTATATCCTGTTTCCTAGGCCTGCACCCTATACACCCTATATGCGGTATGTAAACATAAAAAATAACAAGCAGAATACCCTCCCATATTAGAGGCACAAGTTAGTGAAAGATGTATTATATGGGAAAGCCAAGTATAAAATTGAGGTATAAAATATAAGCCACTTATTTTTCCATAGCCATAATCAGCCTGTATAGCTCCTCATGAAAGACCTGACTTTTGCAATTATAACATAAGATTGATGACCTGAATAAGTGTCCCGTGACCAGTGTATGTGTTGATAGAGTCCCTAAAACACGATGAAGACGTTATCTATGGCGGGTGAGCCTAACCACCTCGGCCGCTGGCAGCCCAGCCCCTCTCGCCATGGCAGGATGAGAAGAAAGGCATATATACATGGATCTATAGTCAATGGTTCTATGTATTAATGATAGGTTGTGACATAATGCTATTATGGTCTGGATGAATCCTACCCTTATGAGCTAAAGAAAAGTGATAACTGCCATTAAAGTGTCTGTGTGTGTGCAGTGGGTGGTCTTTTATTAGAGTTTAACAAAACGATACTTTTTCTTTTTTTTTGTGCGTTTTTTTTTTTTTTTTTTTAATAGAGGAAATTTGCATGGTGAAGCAAGCTCTATACCTTTAATCTGATAGCCCTTAGGCTCTATGTCAACCCTTAATCTGACATAAGTAGGTTAGGTAAAGTAAGAGGGCTAATACACATAGCAGATTTTTGATAACGTAATGCAACTGAACATAATATAACTACCACATGATTTGGAACTATAGGAGAGAAGTATGGAGTATATAAACATAGTCCCCCTGCAATTGGAGTGAGCCCATAAGTGCAACATCACTGCTCAGCTAAAGTTATACAGATACGTTATACATGTAGGACAATGCATCCATGGCACCATTACATGAAATCAATATAGGAGATAGGAAATATATATATTATCGACACATTAACTATTCCCATTATATAAAGAAACGCTACAACAGTAATAGAGAAAAATATTGAATATTCTAATGAAAAGGAACTATCTCATATGAGCATTTCCATACACTACAGTAACCTAGTTATATATCAGGCTGGCAAAATGCAACAATGGCTGTCCTATAATGTACTCCAGCCACAGGAGCCCAATAGAAAGTGTATGTGTTACCCCACACCGGAACGCTCGGTTGAGGATATTTGCTGGGCCAGCTGTAACAGTCCTCCGCTCCTGTCATCTCCTATTACACGGGGCTCCAAAGGTAAATCTACGTGCACAAGCAAGTAAGCTAGCCACTTGCTAATTGCGATGTTCGGCGTATGGGGATTAAAGTACGCTCTTGAGTGCTCCAAAAGGTTACCACTGAGCTTGATTCCAACAGGGGCGACAGTATTCTTAGACACGATCACTCCTGACCTTACCCCACGGAGCAAGGGGAAAGCCCCACAGACATGGTCGCGGTCTGCGAATTTCACATACCCCTCAGCTGCAGGCAAGTTTGGAAGCGAGGTCTGAATATTTCCAAAGTCTCGTTTCTCACCTAGCGGCCTAGGGACAGAGTGTATAGCAAGATAGTCTTCCTCCGCCGCCCTCGGTAATCCGCCCCCTCTCTTTTGCGCTCTCTCTCCCCCTCTTTTGCGCTCTCTCTCTCTCCCCCTCTTTTGCACTCTCTCTCCCCTCTCAAAGCAGTCTCAGAAGATTAAACAAACGGGCATCAGAGGAGTGGAGACGCCGGAATAAGAAGCCGCCCTGACGTCAGCAGGGTGGGACAGCTTCAGAGAGCAGAGATGTTGCTAGGCAACGCAACGTAGCGCAAAAGTGCAGAAGAAAAATAAAACAACGGAGCAAGTGCAATCAGCTGAGTGATCATGAGATCAGCTGAGCGATCATGACACCCTCCTTGTCTCTCCTATTATGTTGGATTATATACCTCACATTAATGTTTCTAAAATGGTAAACTGTAATGAAAACAGAAACAGAGGCGCCACATGTGTAGATCAACCAAAGCTGACAATATCCAAGTGATACAAGATACAGGATACTCACAAACGTGAAGGCACTCTCTTGTGCCTGTAGAGGCGGGCTGGTATTCTCACAGCAAACCAGCTGGCTGTACAAGGGAATCCCCATCGTGATGTCCTATGGTTCTAGTTGTCCCAACAGCAACCCTTGTCTGGGTCACTTTCAGCAGAATGGAACTGGAGTGACAACTAGAACCATAGGACATCACGACGGGGATTCCCTTGTACAGCCAGCTGGTTTGCTGTGAGAATACCAGCCCGCCTCTACAGGCACAACAGAGTGCCTTCACGTTTGTGAGTATCCTGTATCTTGTATCGCTTGGATATTGTCAGCTTTGGTTGATCTACACATGTGGCGCCTCTGTTTCTGTTTTCATTACAGTTTACCATTTTAGACGCTACACCATCGTTTGGGTGAAGACCGAGAGCTGCCTGTTCTATTTCTGGACTTTGTTGGATACCATTTGAACTTTTCCATTACCAGATTGGTCACGTGCTACGTCTGTATATACATATATATTTTACACAATATTTTTAACAGTTTATTATCTTTATATTATGTATATGGTGTGACGAGTTGCACACTGGTTTACAGCAATTTCTACCATTGGTGACTAGCGCCTCCTATAGGGGATCTGTGGTACTTTATATCACAAACATCCCTGTATTTACATTAATGTTTAGCAGCTTTCCTGCAATACTAAAAACAATTAGCTGAGCTCAATCACATTGTGTTTTTTTATTTGTTTTAAGGATTCTTCCTTTTATACATATATAAATAGTTATTTTCGTGAGAAACACAGTCCCTATTCTATATGTTTGGTTAATCATTAAGCTGATTTTTATTAAAGTAACATACTCATTAATTATAAGTGTTTTTAATATAATCTTGGTTCTGTAAAATTATTACAAAATAATGTGATTTTTAAATGAATTGTTCAAAGCTTGTTGTGTGTTATTACTTAATACATACAAGAAGATCTTAAAGCTCTCCATTCTGGTGAGATTAACTAAGAATTCTCGTCAGTATTGTGAGGTCCTTCACAAAAAAAAAAATACAAAAGTGCCTATAATGTTATATAATGTTAGGAATTTAAAATAATTTTTGCATTTATATATAGGCTGCCCCCTCTCTGACACAGTTGTGTATTTTTAATGTTGTAGAAATGTTTGATGGTATATATATATATATATATATATATATATATATATATATATATATATATATATATATATTATTTTTTCATTATGAATTTAGAAGATTTTACTTATATAGCATAAAAACGCATGCAACTCAGTTATGATATATATCAGAATATACATTTATATGATAATTTCATAGCGGAAGGTTATATTATTGCATATTTACTAATACAAATTACATTCTAACACACACATCTAAATTATGTTATACTTTTCTGGCCTCAGTAGTGGATTATAAGCAATACAATTTATGGCAAAAATATTATATTCAAACTCTCATATCAAGACATCCAAAGATGTAACATACTTTTTTATGGTAAGCAATGCAGAAGTGAAAAGTGGGGACATAACCTTCTTTTTTAGAAAAGTCAAGGAGAAAAACTAAGGGAAGGATAGGAAGACTCAAAACAGTTTATTATATAGTGGTGGGAACAGATACGCAAATTGCAGACTGTCTCAAAGATTACTTCTGTAAACAATTTGGGAGGATCCCAATTAGTTGATTGATTTTATAAATACATTTTGGAGAATAGCTAATGGAGTGCCTCTTTACAAAAAGAGCAGTAAGGAAGAATCTGATAACTAGAGGCCTGACAGTTTAAAGTCAATAGTAGGGAAATTAATGAAAATTATTTTGAAGAAAATCTATTTATGTAAGATATAATTAAACAATTTAAAGGAACAAAACATCATGGTTTTAGTTCAGGAAGATGTCAGACTAATCTTAAGGATTCTTTACTATATAACTAAAATGATACACCAGAGAAGAACAGTAGATATTGCTCATCTAGATTTTAGCAAAACAAATAAATTCATAATCAGGCATCCCAGCACTGAATAGAACTACTTTTCCTGAAAGTCTTATGGAGACTTGACCCTATCCAGAAATACAAACTATGAGAGTTGAATCTTTAATCCAATGACTAATTCATATATTAATATCAAGATATATATATATATATATATATATATATATATATATATATATATATATGAAATATCTGAAGAAAATTGCACTCACTGGATTTAAAGCACATCAATTTGAATGTCTGATGTTTCGGGGCATTCAACCCTTCCTCAAACCCTGAGGAAGGGGGGAAGGCCCCAAAATGTTGCACATCTTTCATCTGTGTGAATGATTTTGTGTATACACTGCCCCTTTTTCTGTCTTCTTAATGTCATCCTCATTATCATAACAAATATTTCATAGCATAAGCTGTTTACATGAAGCATATCTATAGCTTCTATAGCTTTGCGTCTAAACAGAAATTGAATTCAAGCAAGCTATTTGTGGGTTTTTAACATTATATTTTAGGATGGATTTTTGCAAAGCTTTACCTGAAGTCCAGATCATCTTTAGAAATCTTGAAAATTCCGTTGTGTGTGCCAGCTTCCTTTTAAATGTTGATCCACCAATTCCCAAAGTGTACAAATATCAATTTTAATGTCAACCTGATAAAATGACAATTTCTAAATACACGTTTGACATACATTGAGTACATCTTTCAATTTCTTTTAACAAGAAAAAAAGGGAAACCGCTGTAAGCAAAGCTTCTCTGCATTCAAAAGATTTCTTATTGCAAATAATAGTAAAACTGAGAGTGACAATTGCATTTTACATAAGCTTTTAAAAAGTTGACTTTAAACCACCATAACAGCCTTTAAAAAGGAATCTTTGTTGTTTTGAAGGTGTCTTTACATGCATTTTTCAGTCACTACTGGCTTTCTCCTTTTCTTTTGCTAGAGAAAACATTTGATGAGTTATTTCAGACATAAAGACAGAATTATCTCTCTGTGCCTCAGGGAATAGTCTTTAGCAAAACAGCATATAGTCAAAAAAATGGACAAAAAGAAATGCTTCTATGTATCTGAATGATTGCTGCAAACTAATATCTAATTGACTGTTGATTCTGGAAGCAGCGGGAAAAACAGAACACTAATGATTACTTTGCTAAAGGAAAAAAAAATCCTGATTGTACTGAATTCCTGCATTCAGTCAAAATTTAGCACATAATGTTCTTGTATCTAATAAACATTTAGTGATTTTGAGGATGAATAATGTTCTTTGCAAGCAAATAAACTAAAAAAATAATAATGTGGGGCCCTTTTTCATGGTTGTTAAAAAAATATAATATTCAAGTTAACCTTGCGTCATTTTGCTGTATCAGCCATAATGTAAAGATAGAAAATAAGAAATTGCCTTTGGTTACTTTTGTACTGTATATTTTGCATATCATTTCTGATGTCTTTATTTAAAAAAAAAAAAAAAAGATTCATTTTTAATAGTGCACTATCAATTAATCTTTGTAAAAAATGCTAATTGTAATAAAATTTACACTGGGTAATACATACTATATTAGAGTTTCTGTCTTGTAAAGCAGGCATTGCTGTGTGCCAGAGGAGAATGGTAGCGGATTGAATGCACATCTTTCAACCTGTGCTCAGTCTGAAACATCAGATGCCACTCTACTGTGTTACATGATATTGTTCCCAGTGTATTTGATATTGTGTATCAAGTGTTTATTGTGTTGGAGCCTAGTGGGACCACTGATCACATTAGAAATTCTGTTTTGTAATACCAAGGTAGAGGAAACTGACTTTGAAATGGGATTTGCTGCCCTGCCCTCACCAACTAGATATCAAACACTAACTGATAAAGGCTCATAGCATAGTAACCCCATGAACTATAGCTTTCAGCAGTAGCATTATCAGCCTTTCAATATTGTGAAAAAATCACTTTATTATTGAATTGTGCTTCTTCAACAAATTTAAGTGCACCAGCTTTTTTGTATTTAGTTTCTTGTGTTGCTAGAGTTTAGGGTGTATCACATTAGGTGCTTATCTCTGAAGGTTATTCCAAGTTGTTTGTACAAATATTTGATTTCAGTTCAAAATGAATTTCGAACCATAACCCTGTATCCATAGGGGTTTGTATACTCACATCAGACATAAGATCCTGTCTGTGATCCTTCAGACACTTTAACCAGGTCCCTGTATCACACCTCAGACCAAACATACATTCAGTTAAGTATCCATTTTTTCCCATATGTTTTACTACACAGACAGTTTAAACACTGGATAGTCAAGTTTAAAGTAATGGTAAACTCTCCCCTTTTTAAAATCAGATCTGGAATGTAAGCGCTATTTTAGATGGAGTTTAATTCATTAGCTGTAATGAAGATGCAGTATAACATGCTTTTTAATATAGATATGAAATTCAAATACTGCATGCTCTTCCGCCCACTTCAAAAGTAAATTTTTTTGTGAGCTAACAGATTGAATTGTTGTCCAATCAGCGCTCTCCCCATATGGCACTTTGTTGTAGCTAGAGCATTGATTGGAGAGTAATTCAATCATTTAGCTGACAGGAAAATTGACTTTTGAAGTGGGTGGTGTAACGTGGGGTATTTGCATTTCATATCTATATTAATAACTAAGTTATAGCGCATCTTCATTGCACATGATGAATAAAACTCCATCTAAAATAGCGCTTACATTCCAGATCTGATTTTAAAAAGGTGAGAGTTTACCATCACTTTAATACTATACACCTGGTAAGCCTTAACCTTAGTCCTGTCACTGAGCCAATCAACAAAATGAGATTTGAAAGATATTTCTTCATAATGGCTCCATTTTTTGCAACACAATCACAATTAAATCTATTACTTAGTGACAACTTTCTATTTGCAAGTGAAATTTTACTATTGCTGAAGGCAGTGTTTTTTTTTCTTTTTTTCTTTTTTGCCTGTCAACATTGAATGTTATGCTTCTTTGTGACGTGTAAAAAAATAATTTCAGGTTTAGCAAATGGGCTTTGCATGGTAATTGACATAGTTGCAAGGATTTAAATGTAACGATCTGATCACAAAAAGTTGTCAGGTTTTAAACTTTATTGTAACTGCGTTTCTACTCTCACCCTTCAAAGAGCTATACTGACGAGTATAGAGTTTCAAACATTTGTATTTGCAAACTGTAGTTCTCAAAATTCTTTGTGGGTCAAAAAGAAAATTGTCAAAAAAAAAAAAGAAACGCCAAGCAGCTCCCTGAAGGATGAGAATAGAAAGGTAAGCCCCTTTTTGCCCTGATGCTGCAGTATAGTAAGGTTTAAATTGTGGTTATTCTTTCAGATTCATCTGTAAGAAGCAAGTAATATCTTTATTTGCAGGCTGTGATAATTATAACTCCTAAAGGGATACTAAACCCAATTTTTTTATTTCATGATTCAGATAGAGCATGAGATTTTAAGCACCTTTCTAATTTACTCCTATTAGCAATTTTTCTTTGTTCTCATGCTATCTTGATTTGAAAAAGCAGTACTGTAAGCTTTAGAGCCGGACCATTTTTTGTTCAACACCTGGGTAGCACTTGCTGATTTGTGGCTAAATGTAGCAAACCAATCAGCAAGCTCTACCAAGGTGCTGAACTAAAAAATGGGCCGGCTCCTAACCTTTTATTACTGCTTTTTCAAATCAAGATAACATGAGAACAAAGAAAAATTGATAATAGGAGTAAATTAGAAAGTTGCTTAAAATTGCATGCTCTATCTGAATCATGAAAGAAAAAATGAGGGGTTAGTATCCCTTTAACGATTGACATTTCATATTCACAACCCCACCATTACTGATAGGGGGATTTAGGGGGACATCTCAGACTGTGTGCAGCACTAAACTTATAAAGATGTAGGCACCCTCAGGAGATATTTTGTGCAGAGTAAAATGTGTGGAGGAAGTCTTTGGGGCCAATTTATGAAGCTCCATATGGAGCTTGATGCCCGGTGTCTAAAGACAGCTGCTCCATAACCTGTCCCCCTGCTCTGAGGCGGCGGACAGAAATAAACCCGAGTAAATACGATTGGGTTGATTGACACCTCCTGCTAGCGGCCGATTGGCCGCAAATCTGCAGGGGGCAGTACTGCACCAGCAGTTCACATTGATGTGGAGCAGACATCATACACTACATTGTATCATGTCTGCTCGCACTATAATAAATTGACCCCTTTAGGCTGTGCTATCCTACCTTGATTAGAATTGTAAGAAGCATGTTTACAAACACTGCTACAATAAAATGCAAGCTTCTGTGCCCACCTTAGTATGCAGGAAAAGCAGCTAGGATTTAATAAAGAATACAGGGCAAAAGAACATTTGACAATAGAAGGAAACTGATTTTTATATATATCCATACACTGTCTCAATAGTGACAGTTTAAACTTCTCATTGATGCAGTTGGTTTCTCAAATATTACAATTGACTAGTTTTCTGGAATAAATACATTATGGCTATACAATTTGACAAGGTTGATCAATAATTCAAGTTCCCTAAAAACGGAAAGAGGAATATCTGGAAATAGTCATTATTCCGTGCACATCATAGAGAACATAAAAATTGGCATAGAAAGACTGTCAATAAATTACATTTAATAACCTCTGACACAATGGCTTATGTTTAATGATGCTTATGAGGTTGCTGAGAAGCCTCGTTGTAAAGACAGCTCATGTTTAAAATGTCACATTACATATCTTTACCCTGTTTCAGTAGTAGGCATTCCTGCCTTTAACATCTACATTTGGTTCTCATTTGATGTGAGATATTATGCATTGGGCAGCTCACACAAAGTGGAAAAGCTATCATTACAACTGCAAAACTTAATAAGCACACACACTAAAGGCTAGATTATGAGTGGCTGCTATAGTTTGCATCCGAGTGATATTGGGTTTTCACAGTTGTTTCTGTGTAAGTTAAATTCCGCTTGTATTACAAGTTTGAAAGTTTGATCATGTGAGCACATTTGCTATTTACACTAGAATGGTTAAGGTTACCTCAGAGCTCGTGTTAACTGTTACATGAGTCAAAAAAAGTGTCACAAAACACATGAAAAATACAAGTTTGCGCTTGAGTGATAAGGGGTTTATTGCGGGTGTTTGCACTCATCCAGTTTACTGCTGGTGTTACGAGTTGAAAGTAAACACAATCACTTGAGCGCAATTGCAATTTACGATAGAACTATTACCGAGTCCTCAAAGCTATGGTTAACTGTTTAAAGGGACAGTCAACCATAGAATTGTTATTGTTTTAAAAGATAGATAATCGCTTTATTACCCATTCCCCAGTTTTTGCATAACCAACACAGTTATATTAATATACTTTTTACCTTTATGATTACCTTGTATCTAGGAACCTTCTTCCAGCCCCCTGATCACATGACTGTGACTGTTTATTATCTATTGTCTTAAATTTAGCATTGTTTTGTGCTAGATCTTAAATAACCCCCTGTGCTTGAACACAGTGTTATCTATATGGCCCACGTGTACTTTCTGTCTCTTTGTGTTGAAAAGAGATTTAAAAAGCATGTGATAAGAGGCAGCCCTCAAAGGCTTAGAAATTAGCATATGAGCCTACCTATGTTTAGTTTAAACTAAGAATACCAAGAGAAAAAAGCAAATTTGATGATAAAAGTAAATTGGAAAGTCAATTAAAATTAAAAGTCCTATCTGAATAATGAAAGTTTAATTTATACTTGACTGTCCCTTTAATGAAACAAAAAAAGTGTCACAAAACATATCAAAAATACATTTCAAACTACACTTATAATCAAAACAACATCATCCATTGTTTTAAATAGTGCACACAAAGGTTATAAGAACTCAAAGACTCAGGTGTTAGAAAAAAAAGCAGGCAAATGGCTTTAACAAAGAGATACATAAATACATTGTGTGTACAAATATATTTATGTATTTATATGTGTATATATGTATTTACAGACATATATACACATATAAAGACATAAATACATATATATATATATATATATATATATACTGTATATATATATATACTGTATATATATATATATATACTGTATATATATATATATACTGTATATATATATATACTGTATATATATATATATATATATACAGGGCTCAAAATTTTCACTCGCCATTGGCGAGTAGAATTTAAACTGGAGCGAGTGAAAGATAGTGAGTGAATGCTGAATTAACATTCACTCACTATTGAAGTCTAACAGCTTTTAAAAGTAGAAGCGTTGAAGCAGTGAAGATTGAGCACTGCCTTGAAGGTGGAGCGCTGCAGCGTCACTGGAGTCACTCAAAAGAAGGTAAATATTACTTTGTATTTAGCTTGAAGGTTCACCGTAGTTCCTTACTAGTATGATCTCTGTAGGCTCAGTGTGGTCTCCCCTCCTTTCTACTGGAACTCCTGACTGTGAAGCTTCCGGACATATTCTGAGCTGCTATATTCAACTATACTGCTAACAGTGAGGGAGGTAGCAATGAAAATGTGGGAGCATTCAGTATCCTTAGTTGAGTCCTTATATTCCTTAGCCCTTAAACCTTCTTGCGGCACAGCAGGTCTCTTTACACTGGCGTTTAGGTGGTTGGCAGTAGCAACTCTCACTGGATTAACCTTTCTGCCTCTGGATCCTGCAATTCACTGGAAAAAGTAAGCAACGGTTGCTGGGGCCCCAAAGCACTGCCACCTATATATCTTAAATTAGTAAGACCAGCTTGGAGAATAGTAGTAGGTGCACGAGTGGTGGATGGGTTAAATGTGTCTCTTAGTGTAACTGCAAAAGCCGCTTTGTAGATGCTGAGCAGATTACTTAAATAATTTAAAATGTTATATGTAGTAACCATAGTCCACATTTGTAGCCAGTGAAAGATCTAATATGTAGAGCAATTAAGCAGCTCTCTGTTAGAACTATTATATGTACAGCTTGAATGTTCACCATAGCAGTTGTAGGTGTAGGTGGGTGGGTGGGTGTTGCAGCAGCTGACTGACTGTGCTAATTGTGCCCTCTCTGTGTTGCCGGTGGGGTTGGGGATAATAGAAGTTTTATAGATTCATCTTATGTTTTTGGTTTACTGAATGTGTGTGAATATTTGTTATTATGATGTAATCTGTGTTGCTGTTTCATGGGATCAGTGAGGCAATGATTAATTAACTATCGGCTAGATTACGAGTTTTGCGTTATGAGTGGCTCGGTAATAACTTGCAAGTTATTTCCACCGCTCACCTTTAATAGCGCTACTATTACAGGTTTTCCAAAAACTGCATTAGCGGGCAATATGGCAGCGTTGAGCTCCATATCGCACACAAATATCAGCACTGCTTTGAGCTGGTTTTACATGCTCGCTCATGCACGATTTCCCCATAGACATCAATGGGGAAAGCCGGCTAAAAAAAAGCCTAACACCTGCAATAACGGAGTGTAAAGCTCTGTAACGCAGCCCCATTGATTCCTATGGGGAAAGAAAATTTATGTTTAAACCTAACACCCTAACATAAACCCCGAGTCTAAACACCCCTAATCTGCCGCCCCTTCATTACACTTATTAACCCCTAATCTTCCACCCCCAACATCGCCAACACCTACATTACACGTATTAACCCCTAATCTGCTGCCCCCGACATCGCCACCACCTACCTACACTTATTAACCCCTAATCTGCCGCCCCCAACGTTGCCGCCGCCACTTTGCCAAAGTTATTAACCCCTAAACCTCTGGTCTCCCACATCACTATCACTAAATAAATATATTAACCCCTAAACCTAACCCTAAGACTAACCCTAACACCCCTAACTTTAATATAATTAAAATAAATCTAAAAAAAAAATACTATTATTACCTAAATAATACCTATTTAAGACTAAATACTTACCTGTAAAATAAAGCTATCTTAGGTTTTATTTTTATTTTACAGGTAAGTTTGTATTTATTTTAACTAGGTAGACTAGTTAGTAAATAGTTATTAACTATTTACTAGCTACCTATTTAAAATAATTACAAAGTTACCTGTAAAATAAAACCTAACCTGTCTTACACTGAAACCTAACATTACACTAAAATTAAATAAATTAAATTAACAAAATACATTTATCTAAATTACAAAAAAATAATAAACACTAAATTACACAAAATAAAAAATAAATTATCAAATATTTAAACTAATTACACCTAATCTAATAGCCCTATCAAAATAAAAAAGCCCCCCCCACAAAAAAACCCTCTGCACTGAACAGGATCACCTCCATATTGCTGAGGTAGAGGTGCAAAACCGGACATGCTCCTGGTAGGCATAGGTGCAGCAGCGGAAACAGGAGCAGCCATAACTTGCGGGACACTTTGGTCCAAATGTGCAGTGCGAGTCAGCAGGGTTTGCAGGGCTAGACAAACCTGTGATTTCAAATTACCCTGAATTTGTGGCCTCCTTTCGAAGGGTATTTGATGTTCCGGCTCACTCCTCCTCTGCTGCTAAACAACTCATGTCCATTCAGCAAGGTACAAGATCTTTTGCTCAGTATGCTATTGAGTTCCGTACACTTGCCGCAGAAGTACGTTGGAACAATGAAGCCCTTGTTGCCCCCTTCTTTCATGGACTCTCTGATGCAATTAAAGACGAAGTTGCTGCCAGAGATTTACCAGAGGATCTCAAGGCATTGGTGTCTATTTTGATCCTAATTGACATCAGACTCAGAGAGAGGCCCTCTTTCAAGGAGCGCTTGCGGAAGCCTCCTGTTCCATTGTCTCCTATGTGTTCGTTCCCACCCATGCCTCCCTTTCCTCCCATGCCTCCTGGTCCCGAGTCACCAGGTACTGCTGAGCCGATGCAGTTGGGATTCACGCGTCTCTCCATAGCGGAGAGGGCCTTTAGGAGGAGGGAGGGGCTCTGCCTCTATTGTGGGTTACAGGGCCACCTTTTGAAGTCTTGTTCTACACGGCTGGGAAACGCTCACACCTAAGGTCCTGTCGGGGACAGACCTTGGGTGGTTTATCCTCATCCCCGGAACCACTTAAGGAGAAACCTTTGGTCACGGTTGTCCTTTCCTGAGTGGACTCCTCCATAGTCGCTCAGGCTCTTGTTGACTCCGGTGCTGTGGGCTATTTCATTGACAGTGCTTTTGTATCAAAGCACTCCATTCCTGTTTTGCCTCGGTCCGTTCCACTTGCTATTGAGGCCATTGATGGCAGGCCCCTTCAGCCCGCACTCGTTACTCATGAAAACTGCTCCGTTGTCCATGGCTGTTGGGGCTCTCCATTTTGGAGCAGGTCCAACATTTTGTTGTGGTCCCCACAATGTATTTCCACTTATGAACACAAAGGAAGATTGATATAAAGGATATCAAATATTCCCAAAGTATGCAATTAAAGCACTCTAGGCCCTAACTAAGGAACAGAAATTCCCAACAGGATTACTAAAATATAACCTTTATTAATTTTGAAACATAAAAAAACAAAATTGTTTGTTTGAATAGCACACATTAAAATACACTCCAGTACTTAAATCAATGTAATAGGTTGTATTATAGATCACAAAAATATTATAATTCAGCTTGTATAAATTAACAGTTACTGTGATCTGGATAATAACCGTATTAGAGTTGCTCTCTAAATGCTAGTATAAAATATTCTGTCGTGCTCAGGGGCTATGACCCCAACTAGATTCTATATGGCATTATTGGCCAGATATCTATAATCAAGAGAATATAATAAGTAGGTGTAAGGCTGAATACATTTGATAATAATTTCAATCACACGTGTGTATTAAAGAGAAGTAATCATGTGGTATTTGCGTGACCCACTGTTCTCCTCATATATATATTTTCATATTATCAAAAATTGTTTACAAGACAGTCGTGCTTGAATTTAAAATTAGCACATAGTGTGCAATTCTGACTGGTATATTAGTATAGAATCTCCTCTCCAAAATAAAGATAAAGCTAAACTCTATATTTTTTGTGTAAAGCAATTCAATTATACTAACGATCGTACTTGATACAATGTCAAACCACAATGTTTAGATGTGTGTCAATAAACGTGTTTAGTTGATACAGTATCTATTCCAGTTATAGATTAATAAAATTATACATATTTTTTATTATTAAGCTTTAATAATATTGAATCAAGCATTAGTGGTGGTCAGATCCCTCCTTATTATTCACATCCAGCACAGTATAATGTCATCTAGTTCCCAATGACATGATAGTTACAATAATGTTGAGACCAGTGTGATCTGGTCACCTAATGCAAGCTTGGCATGAGTACAGCAGCTGTGTTAATAACAATATAATATAACTTAAGCTGCATATAAATAATTGATGTAACTAAGATATGGTCAGGTATCTATAAGGTGTATCAATGTTAGGGACTATCTATAGTGTACTCTGGTTTGACCCAGATCACTATCTGTCATATAGTTAGAGTATTTCTACTTAGTAACACCCTGCAAATAGTAAATTTATATTAGCCCATAGCATTCAAATACCGGTAATGTTTTCCAATTAATGTGTAGGAGTATCATAATCACTATAAGCGTCTTAATAGTATTCAGTGCTACTCTTATGTTCTAGCGAGATTCAAAACACTATATATCAATGTCTGCAGCATTTTTTCTGAATAGCCGCTTGTGATGAATAGATTGACACAAAGTTAAAGTACCCTACACATTCAGTTAAAGTATCATTAATAAGGAGCTAGTGCTAATATGTTCTTATGTTCTAGCGTGACCCAAATCACTATATATCATATGTCTGCAGCATTTATTCTGAATAGCTGCTTGCGATAAATAAATGGACACAAAGTTAAAGTACCCTACACATTCAACTAGAGTAACATAAATATGGATCTAGTGCTAATATAATTTCTGCAAATGACTCGCATTCCTTTCAGAAATAATGCAGCCAAGTCTAGAGCGATATAGTCGTTATGCTAAATAGCAGGGCTGGTATTATTAGTTTGTCATCAGGAAAATGAACATAAGCATGGCGTTTCCGCTGCTAATAGTATAGTGCAGCCTGCGCTGCAATAACAAAGTAGTCAGAATAACAGTCACTACCCTTAGGTTAGGTTTGGACCGAATTCATTCAGGTAATTATGGCAGCTAAACTAAGTTTGGCACAACCCAGACTATGCACTTTGTTAACTATAATAGGTAAGTAACACGAGCAACACATAGATCAAGGTACCGGGCTGGTTAAAATATACACATAGAGTGTGAACGAGTTCACCACTATCCCCTGACGCATTTCGTCCTATTGTGCTTTATCAAAGGCAGCGAGCTGCCAAATTTGTGGGGATTTAAACTCTGTGAACCGGAAGTCCCGCCCCCGCTCCACTGTGATTGGTGATTCTGCCATAGACAGAATCGTTGACAGACAGCTATTCTAGCGAATAGTGAAATTGGACTCTATATTCTACATTCATAGCATCTAATAGCTAGTTGGACCAGAATAGAGTAAGTTACTCACATAATACAAGTAAAATATAAAGGATCAGTATCTGTAATTTAAATGTGTCATTATGGAATTGTATACCGGGTTGAGATGATATATTCAAATGTATTGTAATACATTACGTGACTGCTGATAGTTACATCGTATCATATATTATAGATGTTCATATAGGTCCTATTGAACAGTCATATTTGAACAGAAGTCCCTATATATTCAGGTGATAAATATAAAGTAGGAGAGCAAAATCTCTTATATCTAATACTCCGTAGAGGGAAAGTAAGTATAAACTAGGTGAAAGTAGAACCTATGTGGTCCAAGGATCATACTATTTATAATTGTAGACAATGGGCAAACAGAAATTAATCTAAGTGTGTTTAAATTTGAAAAAATGAAAAGACACACAAACAATAAAGAGCCACTTATGTGAATTACATTTATGTATGAATAGGAAGTGACAAACACTCGTGCTGCTTGTGTGAAATTTGTAAAAATATATAATGATCAAATATTATGTGAACATAAATAAAATGAACTCATTTAATAAATGTGTGCATGGAATTGTATAAAAATATATTCATTATATGCTTCTGTGGTGATGTGAAGTATATGTGAAGGGAATTGATCCCAACTCCAGATTAAACACCTATACTGTGCAGTATGATGTGTAAAAGTGCCCCAAAATACTTATTAAAGTGAATACCTCCCTAAACAAACTTGTGTTGATCTCCAAGATAGTAATAATTTAAAATTATCAACAATGTTCATGTAATCTTCATCTGATTAAAACCAACAAGTATGATTTTTCACACTATAAACAGGATCAAGACACTGCATTCATGCCGTTATTGTGTATCATCAATCCTCAATGTGTCTCATCAAACCCTTATCATAGTTCTAGTTTAGGAGGGAAAATCTTTAGAATAGTATTTAGATTACTCAATCATAATATTCAGACTATAAGCCCTCTGAAATCAGTATACTTAATGAATATCAGATAATCTCCCAGGTAAGTATCACAATATCAATAACATAACAAGATTCCACCCGTGTTATAACCTAAATATTAATATGCTTTATTACTTGTACTAGTAAAAGACAACCATTTAACATCTTGTGATGGAATAGAATTCAGTGTGAACAATATCAGAGCTTGATGCATAGGTCCTCTAGTGATATTATCGCCGTATTTCTCATAACTCTCTTATCCAACATGAGTTTATAATTACTCTTTTATCCTAATGCTTGAAATATTCAAATCAGTATATTATAAATTACAAATATACATAAAGGTTATTCTGTTCATTAAGGCCCCATGGTTGGACCAAGTTCAATAAGTAGATCAATCGGCTTTCAGATTTTAATAATGCAGTTTCAAGGTTGCCTCCTCGAAACCCTAAACTGACTTTCTCAATACCCCAGCATAGTAGAACACTTTGGTTGGAGTTATGGTACCTTAGGAAATGTGTAGCCACACTCGTTAAGGTTTTCAATTCCTCTTTGTCCTTGGCAGCATTTTTATGTTCCTTAGGTGTTCCAAGAGTCTGACCCTCAATTTCCTGGTCGAAATTCCAACATAATACAGATTACATGTACATTGGAGTACATAAATCACGCTTTCTGTGTTACAACTTATATATCGTTTTATTTTGTGATCTTTCCCAAATCTGTCTTGAATTGTAGAAGTATTCTTCATAAATGTACACATACTACAATTACCACATTTGTGGGCTCCTGGGTTGAATGCTGAAATAGTCTTTTACCTTTGGAAGTGACTGCTGGTTACAATATCTTTAATATTCTTTGTTCTCCTGAATCCGAAAGATAGTGTTGTTCCTAGTGTAGTTTTGAGTAGAGGATCTGTCATTAAGATGTTCCAGTGTTTTTTAATTATGTTTATGATTTGGGGAGTTTGAGCATTGTGAGTCATAATAAGCCTAGAAGTTTGAGAGCCTTTTTTGTTCCTTTTATGGAGTAAATTTTGCCGCAGTGTTAGTCGGGCTCTCTGTTTAGCCTTTTTGATGGATCTCTTACTATATCCTCTTTTTACTAGTCTCTCCTCCAATTCTAATGCTCTCATCTCAAAAATATGATCTTCTAAGCAGTTTCGACGAAGTCTCAAGAATTCTCCTGTGGGCAAACTTCTCATTGTGCCCGGGGAATGTTTACTGGTGCTATGTAGCAAGCTGTTTGTAGCGGTTTCCTAAATAGATCAGTGTTAATGACTCCATCCGTATTTTTGTGTATAGTGATATCCAAAAAATGTATTTGAACCAGACTCTCCTCATGTGTTAATTTGATATTTAATTGATTGTTGTTCAAATGAGTAAGGAAGTGTTGTAATTCTAAATGGGTACCCTCCCAAATGAAGAAAATATAATCTATGAATCTAATCCATAACGGTATTAGATCAATGTACTTATGATTTTCTTCAGTGAATACAAATTCAGTTTCCCACCACCCGAGGAACAGGTTGGCATTTGTAGGTGCACAAGTAGTGCCCATAGCTGTCCCTCGGGTTTGTAGGAAGAATTGACAGTCAAATGTAAAGAAATTATAACTCAAGACTATTTCTAGTAGTTTGAGAACAAAATGATCATGTTCATCATCTTCCTCTGAATTTTTATCCAAAAAATATTTAATAGCTTGTAAACCCTGTTTATGGTTTATCGATGTATACAAGGATCCAACATCCATAGCTACCAACCAGGTTGATTCATTGAGTGTAAGATGTTCAAGTCTTTGTAAGACTTGCATTGTGTCTTGAACGTAAGATGGCACTTCCTCTACATACTGGCGTAGTCTGTTAGTATACATTTTCATATATCCTTCCATGGGGTTAAAAAGAAGTTTAGTGTAACAGGATTTGTCTTTCAGTTGTTTTGCAGCTTCTTTCAAATACATTTTTAACGGCCATATCACTATATTGCCACCCTTGTCTGATCCTCTGATCACAATTTGGTCCCATTGTTTCATTTCTTGGATAGCCAAATGTTCTTTGTATGTTAAATTCTGCTGTGTAGGGAAAATATGTAAAGCTGTTATATCACGACATACCAGATCTCTAAATGTTTAAATCTGTGGAGCACTGACATTTTTGGGTACAAAGGTTGATTTGTTGTTCAATTTGTCTCTCCATTTTACAGGAGTCTGTAGTTCTGATTCCAACAGTAAATTTTCCAGATTTCTGAGACTTCCTAACTCTTCTTCTGACCAACAATCTGTATTAGAATTCTGGGAAAAGTGTTTTCTTAAAAGTAATTTTCTTATAAATAGCTAAATGTCCTTGATGGTTTCGAATTTATCGACATTGTTGGAGTGACAAAAGGACAAACCTTTTGAAAGTACTGACATATGTTCTGGTTCTAATTGTATATCTGATAAATTAATTACCCTCAGTGATTCAGACGAATTTGAGAGAATGGACTCTATTCCCTTCTCTTTGGTCTCCAGGGTTCCTGGTTGTCTTTGTGTGATTGCGTTCGGCCTCTGGACGTTTTTTTGTTTGTGCCCCCTGCCTCTGCAAGTATTTCCACTTGTCTTCAATTGCCAGAGGTGTACCAAGAGTTCCTAGATGTTTTTGACAAGGTGCGTGCCGGTACGTTGCCTCCTCACCGTTCTTACGATTGTGTCATAGACCTGCAACCCGGAGCCATTCCTCCTCGGGCTGGGTGTACCCTCTGTCTGTTGCAGAGAATTGTGCTATGGAGGAGTATGTTGCCGATGCTCTGTCACAGGGGATCATCCGCAAAACCCTGCTCTCCTGCAGGGGCTGGCTTCTTCTTTGTGAATATAAAGGGTGGCGAGTTAAGTCCAAGCATCGATTATAGGTGTATTAATCGTCTTAACATTAAGAATGCTTACCCTATTCCACTCATTACGGAACTCTTTGACCACCGCAAGGGAGCTACAGTCTTTACTAAACTTGATTTGAGAGGACAATCTCGTTAGGATTAAGGAGGGCCACAAATGGAAAACAGCATTTAACACCAGGAGTGGGCATTATGAGTATCTTGTAATGCCCTTTGGCCTATGTAATGCTCCTGCTGTTTTTCAGGAATTTATTAATGATGTCCTACGAGATATGTTGCAACAGTGTGTTGTGGTGTATCCTCATACACTCACCCACACTTGAGGCTCATCGTTCTGATGTTACACGGGTTCTTCAGAGAATACGTGAGAACGGCCTGTTTTGTAAACTCGAGAAATGTGAGTTCCATCAGACTCAAGTAACTTTCCTAGGTTATGTTTTCTCCATTGCAGGGTTTTCCATGGATCCTGACAAGTTATCTGCAGTTCTGCAGTGGCCTCGCCCAGTTGGTCTTCGGTCTATTCAACGTATTTGGGGTTCGCCAATTACTATAGAAAGTTTATTAAAAACTTTTCTTCCTTGGTAAAACCTATCACAGACATGACCCGTAAAGAGAATGATCCACTCCATTGGTCACCTACTGCCATTAAGTCCTTTGATAGTCTTAAGACTGCCTTTGCTGCCACTCCAGTTCTGGCTCATCCTAACCCTGTCCTGCCTTTCGTTCTTGAGGTCGATGCGTCTGAGACTGGAGCAGGTGCTCTCTTGTCTCAATGTCCTACGCCTGACAGTTCCTTGCATCTGTGTGGTTTCTTCTCTAAGAAATTGTCTCCAGCAGAATGCAATTATGAAATTGGCAACAGGGAATTACTGGCCATAATTTTGGCACTCAAGGAATGGTGGCATCGTCTCGAGGGTACTAGCGTGCCAGGGCTCATTCTTACTGACCACAAGAATTTATCTATCTGAAGCAAAACGTTTGTCGTCCGACAGGCCAGATGGGCACTATTTTTGTCTCGGTTTAATTATGTGGTCTCCTACCTGCCTGGTAGTAAGAATGTTAGGGCTGATGCCCTCTCTCAACAATTTTCGCCTCTGTCCAAGGAGGAGTCTGTACCTACTCCTGTTATACCTTCTGACCATATTTTGGCTACCATACGTGCTAATTTGACTTCTCCCTTGGGGGAGGAGATCCTGGCTGCACAAACCAATGCACCTCCTGAGAAACCTAGTGGTAAGTGTTTTGTTCCTGAGAATCTTCAAACTAAACTTTTGCACACTTACCACCATCCTAAAGCGCAGGTCACTCAGGCAAGAACCAAATGATTTGGTCTGTCACTCGACAATTCTGGTGGCCAGGTTTTCATTCTGATGTTGATGTGTATGTTGCCTCCTGCTCAGTTTGTGCACAGAATAAGACTTCTCAACGTCTTCCTGTGGGTCCTCTTCAACCTATTGCTAATGGTGAGTGTCCTTGGACACATCTTACCATGGTCTTCATTGTCGAGCTCCCCGTTTCCAATGGCAATACTGTTATCCTTATGGTGGTTGACCGTTTTTCTGAAATGTCACATTGCATTACCTTGATGAAGCTGCCTACCGCTCAGGAGCTTGCTTCAATTTTTGCCCAGGAGTTCTTCCATTTACATGGGTTACCCAAGGAGATAGTGTTGGACCGGGGTAGCCAGTTTGTCTCCAGATTTTGGCGTTCCTTTTGTGCTCAAATGGGGATCCAGCTTTCCTTCTCGGCATATCACCCTCAATCCAATGGGGCTGTGGAACGGTCTAATCAAGCTCTGGAACAGTTCCTCCATTGCTATGTCTCAGATCACCACAATAATTGGTCTGAACTGTTACCTTGGGCAGAGTTTGCTCGTAATAGTGCTATTAATGCTTCCTCCAAGTTATCCCCGTTCATGGCGAATTATGGGTTTCAACCATCCTTGTTGCCCAATTCATTCATGTCTCAGGGTATTCTGGCTTTGGAGGAGCATCTCCGGCAACTCCGTTCGACGTGGGTGCAGATTCAGGATTTCCTTTATCATGCTATGCAGCACCAAAAGTTCCAGGCTGATCGTAGGCGTCTGCCTGCACCTTCCAGGTTGGTGAGAGAGTTTGGCTGTCCTCCCGCAACTTGAACCTTCATGTGCTTTCCAATAAATTGGCTCCCCATTATGTTGGTCCTTTTCGAATACTCTGACGGGTTAATCCTGTGGCCTATGCTCTTGACCTTCCTTCTGCTATGCGCATATCCAATGTTTTTCATGTCTCCCTCTTGAAACCATTGGTTTGTAATTGGTTTACCACTGTGTTGCCTCGTCCCCATCCTATCTTTGTTGACAACCATGAGGAGTATGAGGTCAGCAGCATTATTGACTCTCGTATGTCCAGGGGCTGTGTACAGTATTTGGTTCCCTGGAGGGGCTACGGTCCGGAGGAGCGTTCTTGGGTTCCCTCCTCTGATGTTCATGCTCCCGCCCTCCTCCGTGCCTTCCATGCCCGTTTCCTCAATAAGCCTTTTGTCCTCCCGCGGAGGAGGGGTCGTTGAGGGGTGGGTAATGTCAGGGTTTTTTCCCTGTTTTGTTTGCCATGTGCTGCTGGCAGCCATTTTACTCACCTCTCTTCCTGACTATGGTGCATTGTGGGGGATGCTGCTCATTTCATGCACTTCCTTTTATGGCCAGACTGGTGTGCATCATTCCGTGTGAGACAGGATGCAGTCTCAGAATTGTGATGTCATCACTTATTACTAAAGGGCCTCTGTTCAGTATGCTTTGCCTTTGCATTGTCTCAGATCTGTTTGTAAGAGCTCCTGTGTATTACCTGGCTGCATGACATCTTTCCTGGTTCCTGATCCCTGGCTTGTTCCTGACTCTGCTGTTTTCCTTGTTCCTGATTCTGGCTCATCTGACTATTCGCTTTGGCTCCTGACTCAGCTCGTCTGACTACCAGCTCTGGTTTTGACTCCTGGCTTGTTATTTGACTTGTAGACTTTTTATTATTTTTCACTACTAATAAAGGTTCGATCATTTTTGCACTTCTCGTCTGATTCCTGGCACCCTGACAATGTCATTTAAAGGAAACTTCATACTTCAAGAGTCATCGAAAGAAGAATATGCTCTGCGCCGTATGTCTTGAAGATGGAGTGCTCCGCTTTGGAAGGATGAAGATAGAAGATGCCATCTGAATGAAGACTTCTACCCGCCTGGAGGACGACTTCATGCCGCTTGGATGATTACTTCTCCTGGCTTCGTTGAGGACTTCTTGCTCACTTTTTGACAGGCAAACTCGTAATACCGGCACTATGAAAGTCCCATTGAAAAAAGACTTTTTAAAAAGTGCGGTAGTTGCATTGCGTGACGGCCAAAAAATGTGCGGTACACCTATAGCTAGGGTTTAGAAATTATCATATGAGCCTTCCTAGGTTTAGCTTTCAACTAAGAATACCAAAATCACAAAGAAAAATTGGTGCTAAAAGTAAATTGGAAAGTTGTTACCACACTTTACCACCAGTTTCCACACTTTACCACCTCAATAGAAACTAGGACTTTGTATGGATTGATACCGCGCATCCGTATTGATGTTTTTTTGTACCATAAATAGACATTACTTTCTATGAACCTTTTGATTCTCTTGTCCTCCTATCAAAGTATATTTTGCCACAACCAGCTTTTTTATCAGAACGTTTCTTTTCTATGCCACTAATCACTGTTCTTTTTGTAAATAGCATGATAAATAAAATGAAAACATCCCCTCTATTACAATATATACAGCTTAAAAAATTACCTGAGCACAGTACATAACAGGGCTAAACATTGTAGTTTGACTTGGGACCTGAAAAAAAGAATTGGCAATATAAGAAAAGTATAACAAAATACCTGTACATTATTTTTTTTAAAATAACATATTGTGTAACTAAGATCCCGATTTTTATTTTAAAGCATAGGTGCTTTTTTAAGAGAATTTTGGCAGCATTTAAAAATGTTTTGTTTATTTGCAAGTGGATGTGTGCCAATATCATCTGTTTTGTGTAACTATTTGTCTTATTGGCTGCAATAACTATTTAAACTCTTTTTGTAAAGTGTGCTAAACCAAACATGTTGCTGGAAGCCAAATGGGACACACAACGATTGGATGAAGCCGAATTTGTCATCCCTCAATTGAAAGGGACAGTCAAAATTAAACTTTCATGATTCAGATAGGGCACGCAATTTTAAACAACTTTCCAATTCACTTTTACCATCAAATTTGCTTTGTTCTCTTAGTTTTGTTAGTTGAAAGCTAAACCTAGGTAGGCTCATTTGCCTCTTTTTTCAATGCCCTTGACAGTTTTTCACAGCTAGAGGGCATTAGTTAACATGTTCCATATAGATAACATTGTACTCACGCTCTGTGGAGTTCCCTTTAAGTCAGCATTGACTTTCTAAAATACAAGTCTTTTAAAAGAACTTAGATTAGGGGGCAGTGTGCAGAGGCTTAGATACAAGGTAATCACAGAGGTAAAAAGTGTATTAATATAAGTGTTAGTTATGCAAAACTGGGGAATGGGTAATAAATGGATTATATATCTTTTTAAACATAAAAATGCTGGTGTACACTGTCCCTTTAAAGAAAGTAGGAGATGCAGGTGGAGGAAAAGAGAGATGTTTACATCTCTAAATAGTTAATATTTTAGAAACAATCAATTAAAGTGCCCCTTTTTTTATAGAAATGTTTATAAAGTAGGCAGAAAAGCTTTCAACTTGACTATCACTTTAATGCACCTTTGGCCTTAGGGCACTTGGTCTAGCACAAACTTTTTTTTATTTTTTTTTTATTTAATCTTTTATTGAGATTTTTAGTGGTTACAAAGAAATAAAAATGGTCATTCACTATTAAAACAGGATCACAAGTGTAATGAGACCTTGGAACACAATATTGAAAAACTGAGAAATGTAAGGAACAAAATAAACATCATACATATATAATGAAATTGCTGTATATACTCAAGGTCATACAAATGCAGTAAGGTATAAGGAAATTCACAGTTGTGAAGAACATTTTAACATTAAATCTCTTTTTTCTAATGTATACATCCGCCTAACTATGTATAAGTATATAGAATTCTGAAGGAGAGAGTTGATTTCTAGTGTGTGAACCACAATATAGTAACTATATAAGAAGAGAACCAAAAGTCATAGATTTGTTGTAACTATATTGATTAGATGCTTAACTAAACAGACAGTAATATGCACAACAAAATTTAGAAATAGGAATATGGTGGCTCTCATAGACATATGTATATTTTCTAAGAGTATAGAGACCGCTCTGGGCCTGTAGATAAGTAGATAGAATATTGGAGATAGAATCTGAAATATTATGTAGAAGCCACCAAGCAATAACTATAGAGAGTATACATAGTGAATATTGTATTGTAATGCAGTGGATGGGAAAAGACAGCGGACAAGAGCCACTTCAAAGGTTGTTCTTTAAGAGTATAGTAACACAAATAATATAATATAGCTGAGACAAAAGAAACATGGCTGAAACTCCCATTCACTTCAATCATGGGATTACCAGTAAGAAACTGTTATTGGAGAAGGTGAGCTGTGAATTACAAGTTAGTCTACCTAGACTTAGCTGGGGTCTTTTCTCAGGCAGGATGGAGGTCCCAGGATCTAGGATTTTAACCCTACCAATGTCAAGCTGATGCTGGAGGAGAGGAGTTAAGAGGTTAGACCTGTTTCAGATGGATTGGGGCCTTTTCTTTAACATAATAGGGACAAGTATCTATGGTGAGAAACATCTAAACTGTTCTGTGAAGATGTCTATAGGGATCTATATAGAAGTGCAAGCTAGAAAATACATGAGATACCAATGATGTCAGGCATAATGAATCAAGACCACTATCTGTTAAGGAGAAGAGTGATATATAAAGTGTACCAGGAGTATATGTTAGTGCCGGAGTAAAGTACTAATATGCTTGATAGGTCTGACTTTAATACCGGTACGCTGGTTTATGAGGAGAGTGTAGTAGGGGGTATGAATTATCATGTTGTAGGAGGATCTTTGGTAGGAATGTGGAGGTCATATATTTATTGACCACTAGTAATTAATGAGTCAACATATGGGCATCTATTTACACGGTGAAAAGGAGTATACATTACTACAAATATATATGAAAACTTCACTCAATATGCTATCTTAATGTGAAAGTACATGAAACAGAAGTACATAAGTATAACAGGTCTCCAAACAGAATACACTAATGGGTCTCTAATATGCATTACTTCTGTGGTAGGCATGTGGAGGACCTGTATATATAGACCATTATAAGCTAATCTGTGTCAACATACATATGTCCGTTTATGTAATGATAAGGGCTAGACATTGCTGCAAATAAAAGAAAAGATTACTTCATGCTTGAAAGGCTTTCTTAATGTGAAAGTACATATAATAGAAGTGTAAGAGTATAACAAATCTTCACATAGAGTACACATATGGGTCTATATTATGGGTTACCTTGTTGTAGAAGGGTCTTTGAAAGGCATGTAAATTGCATATTTATATAGACCATTAGAAATTAATAAGTGTCTACATACAAGCATCTATTCAAGCAGTAATAAGAGTTAGACAATACAGCAAATAGATACGAAAACGCTAGGCTCAAAGTGACATCTTAACGTAAAAGTAGATAGAGCAGGAGTATGAAAGTGTAACATAACATCAAACAAAGTAAACAGTTGGTTCCATAGTGCTCAGGCTAGCTCTTTCTACAGTTTTCTTGGTTCCTACATCTCCTCTAGCCTATGCCACTAGCATAAATCGAGAAAACAGAGTCCCTTAGTGTACTTCAAATGCACCCCAAGGCCTGATGATTTGAGGGGTGAGGGAAAGTGCAGGCTGACATAGACAACAAACTTTCCATGTGTTCCAATTCAATGACACCTTGCGCACCTCCGTCAATCAGCTGCATCGGCAGGGGGATTAATTTCAGCTTCACTCTCATAAGGGTGTTGGAACTTGGCTGCATGGACAGCAAAGAGTCCAGGTGTGCCCTCCTCCGGTAGTGACTCTGATTCAGTTATTTTGTCCATATCGGCAACAATATCTCCCTCATGTCAGATGGCTTTGTTGGGGTCATAGCTAATCTGTATGTAGTGTTCTCATCCGAACCACAATCTCTATCTGCTCTCAAGTTCCCCACGAGGGAGGTAAAGTGTGCCTCCATCTTGCGGGATATTAGCTCTAGGATCGCTATGATGTCAGGCTCCATTATTGATGAATATATCCTTATGTTCTCAGGTTCCTTATATGCTGTATTTTGCTTTTCTGTTGACTGGGAGTTCAGCTAGAATGGTGAAGCATGTCAGTCTCAGCAGATGAAAAACTGTTTTACCCGGCTTGGTGTCCAGCCGGGGGGAGGGTATTGAAGAAGTGATATAGGCCGCCACCGCCAGCAGTCTTGTTCGTTTTGGGTCTTCTGTAAGTTGGATCGCACTAATAGAGACGTCAGTCGACTCCAAAGCTTCTTCTTAGTGAATAGTATGAGTCAAACTTATAGATAATATGGTAGGAATGAGATAATAAACAGATAATTTAAACTGAAGACAGAGCTACTGGAATACATGACCGATCATGGCAGCGGCTTAGACACGCCCCTTGCACAAACTTTTAACATTCAACTTGTAATATGAGTGCAAGAATAGGAGAGCTACTGATTTAACTTAAGCAGTGTTAGCGCTAAGTAGCACTAAATATTTTTGTGCTCCACTTGTAATGTAAGCCTTAATTGCTGAATATCAGCCCATCTTTTTTTTAGATAAACTTTTCATTCAAAGGTATATGCGCGAATTTAAATTTTTAATAAAATCATTTTTGCATTATATTTCCATTAGCAAACTGCTTCTAATAAAAGTTACTATATTTTCAGCAGCAAATTTATATATATATATATAGTATATATATATATATATACTGTACTTCCAGTCAGAGTTAGACAGTTCTGTATTGTTACTTATGGAATAACTAGCCAGGAGAGCTTTTTTTATATTCATTAACTTTCTAGAACATAAAAATAAAGTCGATAGTTTAACAAGGAAGACACACTACTTATGTTATCTGCAAAATAAAATAAATAAAAATATAGTTATGTGGCATTTGACATGCACAGTGACAAGGGAAGTTCCACTAAAAAAACTGAAGAAATTCCAAATGTTCAGATTATACAAGGGTAATATATTGTATCTGATATATTAACCCTGTCACAGACTGCAAGATTCAATCAAACACTACAGAGATCAGAAAATTAAAAGAAAATGTTCTTTGACTAGCAAAAGATATTTCATTACATAATATTACATTTCTCATGAGAACTTGGTTCAGATTCATAATAGACCTGATGATAAAATTTCTTATGGCATATAGTTGAGAATTTAAGTATTAGATTACTTAATTACGTATTTCAGCATTATCTAATTTATGAACTAGGTGCAGCAGCATTGAGCAATTATACAAATTAATCCTCTTCCTAAATTAATAAGTGTTTTTCATTAAAAAGGATTTTCACAAGGGTTGAAAGGAAAGGAACCCAACAGCCTAGGAGCATTCAATTTATGGAAATGATTGCCCTTAAATCATTCCTCACTCAAAATTATTTTAATCATTATTAAATGTCTGATTTAAGCTGCCAGTCATATTAGGATAAATTTGAGAGGGGGGAAAAAACATACAAAAAATCAAATTCTAGTGGAAAATTCTGTTACTTTCTAATGTTAGAAAACTAATTAAATGTTTTCAATGAATTGCATTACAAAGGGAAAATATTGTAAAATAATACAATCACCAAAATTAATTTGAAAATAAAGTAAGATAGAAAAGAGTAATGCTTTTTTCTTTCATTATTCAGATAGAGCATACAATTTTAAACAACATTCCATTTTACTTTCATAATTTAATTTACTTCATTCCGTAGGTATCCTTTGTTGCAGAAATAACAATGTACATGGGTGAGCCAATAACACGAGGCATCTATGTGCATCCACTAATCAGCAGCTCCTGGGTCTATTTAGATATGCTTTTCAACAAAAAATATAAAGAGAATAAAGTATATTAAATAATAGAAGTACATTTCTGAATCATGGAAGGAAAATTGGGTTTTATGTCCCTTTAATACAGTGATTGTTTGTTAATGTGCTGCATTTTACAATAACAAAAATATTTTAATATTTTACAATCGTTTTTTTTTTTTTTTTTTTTTAATTCTTTTTATTGAAGAACTACAGGTACAATGAGCCAAGTGCATACATTGACATGTCGAATCACAGCGACAATACATTTCATATCATGAGTTGAACATAACATGTTAAATATGAATACAATATCAGTACTGGAACAGTTGTTATCAGGAAATATAAAGCGGAATAGCCGCTCCTTTTCATAAAGTATAACACACGTGTAATTTGCTAGTTTGGGATTAGAACATTGTTATAACATAGACCAATCCATGCAGTGAGGACCATATCAACATTAGTTAATTGTTATGTCATATTGCACCTGCACTTCTTAGTTTTTTAATATTAATTCAGTAACATACACCAAAACAAACAACACAACATTTAACAAAACAATAAAATAAAACTCACTAAACTAAACATGTAAATTAAACAAAACCCCACAGATTCCAAGTATAGTCAGAGGTATGTGAACCGCTGTCTAATAGGAAAGAAAGGTATTGATATAATCCCCAGCTGAACATGTATAGGGGACATCAGTACAAAAAGTGTGCAGTAATTATTGACCGCCAAGCCGCACCGCCAGGCAAATATCTTTTGATAGACATTAGGCTATAAACTGACTGAATAAATGGCCCATCATGAAAACTGTGGCTATCTCAGTGAGTTAGTAAACATTGCTGCCTCAATACTGTATGCCTGTGTTTACTTACTAGTCTTTTAGTAAATATGAATATGTGCATAGGCTACCAAAAGTGATTAAACATGTGTGGCTAGAGTTAGGAGCTGGAGCTGGTATGTGTGTTTATACAACAGATTGCAGAGCCTTTTCTTTTTTTTTTTTTCCTTAGAGTGCTGTTGATAAACATTATCTCATTGCCTGACAGCAAGGCTATCTTAATAATGCATGTGTGTGAATGCTTAATAGGTTCTTAGTAGGTATGAATGGCAAACATATGTATACAGGCTACAGCAACTGGATTTGGAGATATATCTAATAGGTTCTTAGTAGGTATGAATGGCAAATATATGTATACAGGCTACAGCAACTGGATTTGGAGATATATCTAATAGGTTCTTAGTAGGTATGAATGGCAAACATATGTATACAGGCTACAGCAACTGGATTTGGAGATATATCTAATTGACATACAAAGAAAAGAACATGGGGCCGGTAGGGCTGCCTTGAAGTAAATACATATCAGCAGACAGATTAAACTAACTCTGAAATAACATAAAGATCTTTGTAGGAGTATACAGGTCTTATCTGATTTGTTAATCCCCACAACACATAAATCAGCGTAACAGTAGAACAAGTACTATACTTAACAAGGCACTCTTCAGAGATCCTGAAGGCGATCCAAAAAAAAAAAAAGCCATAAATTGAAATCTGCCTTCATTAAGGAGAAGCTGTCCCGCTCTTTAAGTATTTACACCTCCAACTCCTCTAGAACAGTGTCACAAGGGACTGATAAGGGAAAAATTGTTTTAAATGTGTAAGCCAGCAGCATACACTGCAGACTATGATATAGCCCTTCACACAAAGCAGCATTCCGATCATAGTGAAACAGAGCATGACACATAAAAACTATAACATAACTCACCGGGGAGTTAGATTTAATGGTAATCAGGGAATACGTAGTAAGATAAACAGTTTCCCTGGTATAGGTCTTTTATGTGTTAAAGGAGCTTGCATTGACAGTCCGGTAGTGCAACATGTTCCTGATGAAACTACTCAGAGAAAATGGTATGCCGTTTTTTGTTTTTTTTGCAGTATTGAAGTATTAACTGTAGGACATATGCTGGCAGACAAAAAAAAAGTGAAATAATGGAGCCAATAACAAATGCAAGAACACTAACTTTAACAGTTAAGGATGCTTCCAGATGTTAGTCTCTCAGCCGACCCCCGTCACTGTATGGAGCCTCAGCCTTCTCTTCCTTAGGGTCGTCCCCCAGATCCGTTGTTGCAAGTATGTACAGAGACAATCCAGGGTGTTGAGTAAGAAAATCCGGGTGGTTAGTAAACAGTGAGCTGTTGGGTCTATAACCGGTTCCATCTCAGGTGTGAGGTGTAACTGAGTGGCCCATAGCAGCAAGTCTCTGGGTGACACTTTGTCATGCAACTGATATACAGCGTGGGAGGTTGCGGTCTTTAGTGGCTGGTAGGGTGGAGAACAATTGCCGGGGTCATGCTGCAGTGTAGAGCCAGCCGTTGAGGTGCCCAATATCTCCCCTTCAATAGCTGTGAGGGGTCCTTCTTCCTCCCCAATTTTGTTTGTGGATCCCTGAACCGCATACATTAGCGGCTGTTTTGTCGGTTTCTCCTTATGCTCTATCTGATGTGCCTCAGAAATCATGGAAGCATACTCGTAGAAGGACTCAGTTGGGAGGCAGCGCCTTTTTGAAACTGAGTGCGGGAGATACTCAACCTGGGCTTCAGCTAGTAGGATTTGCATGGCAGATTCTAGCTTGTTAAATGCTGGTAAAAGTAAGTCCTGCATGGCAATTAGAATGTCATTATTGCGAGGTTCTGTTTGAGCTGAGGAGATCTCCATATTTGTATCCCTCTTCAGCTATGTTGCGTACCATGCGTATCACAGTTCTCTCCTTCTCTTATACTTTTCCGTCGTTCCGGGGGCCAAGAGTTGTGATGCTTGATCCCTGTAAGTGCCCGAACAGCTTAAACTGTTAAGGGCTAGCAGGATGGCAGTGAATTGATCCTCGGATAGGACAAATAACTTGGTCTTAGGCAGAGCCGTTGAGACTTGCTACCATCTTAATTCGCCACCCACCGGAAGTCCCCTTTTTACAATCGTTTTATATCTAAATATCATATTTCTTTAGCCTACTGGAGGAAAACAATGGCATCATCTCAGTTCCCCTCACTCTAAAGATATTTATTTGAATTAAGGGTTTTAAAAATCCAGCATGCTGAATACAATACATATAATGCTCGTTTTTAGGAATGTTGCTAAATATTTTTCATAGTGTTGTTTTGCTAAGTCAGAAAACTTGAAAACACCAGCGAGTCAAACTTAGCGCTTAAAAAGTCAAAGCTTTATTCAAAATGTAAAACGTGCTTAAAATCCAAAAATTTCAATCACAGCTCATCCCTTAAGCTGTCTTATGCGTTTCGGCCCCCCTGGCCTTATTCATAGACATACATTTACATTGTAAATGCCCTTCTTTTATACAAAATAGCCAAAATGGCTCCTGAGATTTGCTGTGATTTCATTTGCTCAGAAGTTGATTGCTCAAATTTCAAACACTTGTATAGGAGTAACCCTTTCACTTCTAGCTATGTTAAAGTTTGTTATCTGTTACTCATAATATAATACATATGTATATGTCTACAAGGAATACTGTTGGTTAAATATAGATATTTTAATCCTGTTTGTAAACTATTTGTATTTACATTGCATTTTAATTTCTATCTCAATCCTTATTTGATTTATATAACATATGATCTATTTAAAAATCAGATAAACTTTATATGCTTTTATAATGTGCTGGTCCTCCATTACAAAATATTTGTAAATGTTCAGGGAATAAGACTTAAAAAGAGTACTACGCTCATACAGAATATATGTATACCTTTTCCTCATAGTTATTTGATTACATGTTTTGTGTTCTAGTAATTAAAGTGTAGAGCTTTTAGAAAAATATTTTGAAATAAGTGACACTTCATAGTTATCTGACAGTGACTAGATAAAGATCTTCTTTACATTAAGGGACAGCATTTAGCCATATCTCAAAAAGACTAATAATAATAATAATAACCCCCCTCTCCTACACCAAGACAATGTTGTTTTTCTTTGTTTTAAAATAGGTCAGTTGGGTGTTTGTATTTAAGTCCTTTTCCAAAAATTAATGACATCACCCTCAATGTTTAGGCCCTTTGGTCTTCTTGTTTGTAACTGGAAGATCCAGAAGGCTTCTCTATATAGGAGGTGACTAGTTCTATCTCCTCCTCTTGATCTGGGTTTTACTATCTCTATAATTTGCCAACTAAACGAAGTAACATCCTGGTTGTGGCAATAGATTAAATGCCTAGACAAATCTGAACATTCAATTTTATTCTTGATGTAATTTAAATGCTCCCTTACTCTTGTTCTTGCCTCCCTAGTGGTACATCCTGTATACTGCAGCCTACAACAAGTGCATTCAATAAGATAAACAGCATATGTACTTCGACATGTACTACAGCTTTCATGAGTGTACACCTTATTGGTAACACATGATTGGAAGGTCTGACCAATACATACGTGTGAACAGGCAATACAGTTTGTGTAGTTACATTTATAGTGGCCTTTTATTGTAAGCCAACTACTCATGTGTGCTCCTGTTTTTTTCAATTGACTGGGAGATATTAAATTTCCAATAGTACACCCTCCCCATGGATACATAGTTACAACCTCCTTCTACATAATCCTTCAGGCTATCTTCAGCCGACACTATCGGTAAATGTTTCCTGATAATGCCACAAATATCATAAAATTGGGGACTGTAGGTAGTAGAGAAGGTGGGTCTTGAAAGATCAAATCGTTTTTGATGTTTGATGGTTTCATCTTTTATAAGTGTGGCTCTATCCATTCGTGACACTTCTAGGAGTGCTCTATTTACAGTCTTGGGCCGATACCCTCTCTGCAATAGAGATTCTTTAAATTTGCTACTCTCTGATAGAAAATCACTGTCTTCAGAACAGTTTCTTTTGATACGCATAAATTGCCCTTTTGCCACCCCAAAGCCTGTATGCTTTGGGTGGTTACTTTTTCCGTGTAATATTGTGTTTGACATAATTGATTTTCTATAGAGCGTGGTTTTGATGCTATTAGTTTCAGGGACTCCTTCTAAGACACTATCTAAATAGGGAATCTTTACTTTTTCAAACTGATATGTGAACTGCAAACCTGTTTTGTTTGCATTCAGATAATCTACATATTGCTTGACCTCCTCCTCAGTACCCTGCCATATGAAGAGGAGGTCATCAATAAAACGTTTGTATAGTTTAATCTTATCATGAAATGGGTTTTCACCTCCAAAGACGTGGGACCGTTCCCACCATCCCATGTAGATGTTAGCGTAGGATGGTGCAAACTTCGCACCCATCGCGGTCCCACGTCTCTGGAGGTAAAAATCACCCTCAAAATGAAAAAAGTTGTGTGTTAAAAGGAAGTCCAATGCTCTGCAAATAAACATCCTTAAGTCATGATCATAGTTACTGAAGTCTTTTAAAATTGCTGCTACTGCATCTACTCCTATATTGTGTGGAATTGCCGAGTATAGGCCAACCACATCTATTGTTAACCAGGAGGACGTAGTACCCCAAGACATCTTATCCAAGTTAGACACCAGATGTTTGGTGTCACGCAGATATGAGGGAAATTGTAGGACCAAGGGTTGTAAGAGTTTTTCAACCCAATTAGAGAGGTGTTCAAAAAGGGAACCTATACCAGACACAATAGGTCTACCTTTCACCTCCTCCAAGGATGTGTGCACCTTGGGGAGGTGATGAAAAATCGGTATAACTGGATTAGTTGTCAGCAAATAATTAAATGTGTCTTGGTCAAAGATTCCCTCCTGAACACCATCATCCAGTAGGTCCATGAGATCCCTTTTTAAGGCGTCTGTTGGATTCCTCACGAGTCTAGTATAAACGTCTCTATCATTTAACTGTCTCATAGCCTCTTGTATATATGAAGCTCTATCCAGAGCAACAATACTACCACCTTTATCGGCTAGCCTTATGACAATGTCATCATAAGATTGCAAATCCATTAGTGCTTGGCGAAGCTCAGGTCTTAGATTTGGATATGTTACCTTATTGTTAGACAGCTTCACTAGATCTTGTTCCACCCTGTGGTGAAAGGCCTCCAAAAAGGGACCTCTCATAGCCACAGGATAAAACTCAGATCTAGGTTTAAAATTACCATGTGAGACCATTACATGTGCAGGATCTCTCGAATGATGAGAACCTAGATCCTGCAAAATGTAATAATCGCTAGCCTCCTCAAAATCAAAGATGTCTGAAATACTGGGGTATATGTCTGTAGGACTATGATTCACATCACTGTCAGACTGACTGTCCATGTCACTATTACTATTGTTATGCCATAAATATTTATTTAGGGTGAGATCCCTCACTAACCTATTGACAACTGTGATAGTCTCAAACAGATTAAAAGATCTGGTGGGAACAAAACTAAGGCCCATACTCAAAACTTCCAATTCATAAGAAGTTAAGTCTCTACCAGATAGATTAATCACTTTTATATCTGGTACTTGTTGTAATGCGCTCTGCCTCTTTGGGCCCTTGCATTTTGACCTCTTTCTCTTCCTCGAGGCCCTCCTCCTTCTCTTTGGTGCTGACCCTGATAAAAAACCTGAGGTTCTTGGGGTTGTGTTAGTGTGTGTACCAATGTACTACTTGCACCAAGATCTCCATCATTATCACTCAAAAAAACTGCTTCACGAGAGGTGGGCAAGCTAGCTGAGACACTTCTTCTATTATCTCTAGTTTGTTGCCTGGTCACAATACTATCTGTTCTTAAATTAATCCTCCCTCTGTGTGTTATTACATTACTATTTCTAATGATGCTCTTAGGAGGGGGTATATAATCCTCCTCACCACTGGAATCACTTATTGCTGAAAAAAACCCTACTTCATCATCGGTAGTCTCTGTATCAGAGAATGTGACTCTCTTTTTAGTTTCATTTAAGGGTATACTGACAATGTTGTCATTAGCTATAACATTTGTTTGGGTCTTAGGTTTAAACCTCCTTTGTTTATGACCCTTGCTACTTCGAGTGTGCCATGTATAAACCTTATTATTAACATAATCATCATTGTCCCTTTTAAACTTCCTCAACTTAAAATTGTCTAAATCAGTTCTAAATTTTAAAACAGTATCACTTAGAAGCTTATCCAATTCATTATACTTAGAATTTTCAACAAAGCTGTTAAGCTGTGTTTGTATATTTTCTAACTCTTTTCTGATTTTAACAAGCTGAGTAGTTTTAAATTTGACAATAAGCATCATTAATTTTTTAGAGCAGTCACTCAAAATTTCATTCCATGTAACGATAAAGTCAGGGTCTTCAACTAAAAAAGTGGGGTATTTATGAAGATGGGATCATGTCAAGTTGTAAATATTTCTCCAGGGCCCTCTTGTCCCACCATGTTTTATATTCTTTTAACAAAGTTCTTTCTAGTAGTAAAAAAGTTTTGCTTATCCCCAGGACCTCATCCTGTTTAACAAAGGTATCCTCAAGTGTTAGACGCTCCAAGTCAAGTGCAGTGAGTGGTGTCAAGGAAAATAAGCTTTGTAGATCCATTTTGTTAATATAATTAAAAAACTATCAAAGTCTATCAAAGTCTATAAGGGGCAAGTCTGCAGGAAAAGAAAGTATACAGCAAAAGCTTGATTAGTCGAAGTTCAATCCTGCTCAGACTCTAACCCCTGTACATAGCCCACAGTGGAATTATTAAACATATATGTATCGTTTCACATATAGATCCTTCTCAAAAGATTAGCAAGTGTATATCGATATTGACCCAGAGCAACAGTGCAGCTCATTATGCTATGAGACAGTCTCTGTACAAACACAGCCCTCTCCAGAACTTAACCAACGAAACAGGTAATTGCTTCGGTACTCACAACTTTCCCGTTTATCCTGATGAGGCGTCCGGGTCATGGGGCTGTGTGGCTCAGCAAGCAGCTTTATTCATTCCAAATTGCTCCACTGCTCTGCCCGGCTTCTGTGTCTCGTAGCGTCTTCATGCACCTATCTGAGGCTCTGTAGTTTCCGGTAAGATAACGTAACCTACTCCGTTAGGCTCCGTGCCTTGGATTCCAATTCCTCTGGTAACTGCTTGCAATCTTGAAAATGAGAGGTGAGAGGTAAGTCCCTTCAACACTGTGGCTATTAAGACTGCGCTGTGACTCTAGCTGGTAATAAAATAGGTAACACAGAAAACTTGAAAACACCAGCGAGTCAAACTTAGGGCTTAAAAAGTCAAAGCTTTATTCAAAATGTAAAACGTGCTTAAAATCCAAAAATTTCAATCACAGCTCATCCCTTAAGTTGTCTTATGCGTTTCGGCCCCCCTGGCCTTATTCATAGACATAAATTTACATTGTAAATGCCCTTCTTTTTATACAAAATAGCCAAAATGGCTCCTGAGATTTGCTGTGATTTAATTTGCTCAGAAGTTGATTGCTCAAATTTCAAACACTTGTATAGGATTAACCCTTTCACTTCTAGCTATGTTAAAGTTTGTTATCTGTTAATCATAATATAATATATATGTATATGTCTACAAGGAATACTGTTGGTTAAATATAGATATTTTAATCCTGTTTGTAAACTATTTGTATTTACATTGCATTTTAATGTCTATCTCAATCATTATTTCATTTATATAACATATGATCTATTAAAAATCAGATAAACTTTATATGCTTTTATAATGTGCTGGTCCTCCATTACAAAATATTTGTAAATGTTCAGGGAATAAGACTTAAAAAGAGTACTAAGCTCATACAGAATATATGTATACCTTTCTTCATAGTTATTTGATTACCAGACTACACAAACCTGATATCCAAATATTTAGGACTGGCTTATTGACATGTTTTGTGTTCTAGTAATTAAAGTGTAGAGCTTTTAGAAAAATATTTTGAAATAAGTGACACTTCATAGTTATCTGACAGTGACTAGATAAAGATCTTCTTTACATTAAGGGACAGCATTTAGCCATATCCCAAAAAGACTAATAATAATAATAATAACCCCCCTTTCCTAGACCAAGACAATGTTGTTTTTCTTTATTTTAAAATAGGTCAGTTGGGTGTTTGTATTTAAGTCCTTTTCCAAAAATTAATGACATCACCCTCAATGTTTAGGCCCTTTGGTCTTCTTGTTTGTAACCGGAAGATCCAGAAGGCTTCTCTATATAGGAGGTGACTAGTTCTATCTCCTCCTCTTCTACTTCGACATGTACTACAGCTTTCATGAGTGTACACCTTATTGGTAACACGTGATTGGAAGGTCTGACCAATACATACGTGTGAACAGGCAATACAGTTTGTGTAGTTACATTTATAGTGGCCTTTTATTGTAAGCCAACAACTCGTGTGTGTTCCTGTTTTTTTCAATTGAGTGGGAGATATTTAATTTCCAATAGTACACCCTCTCCTGGATATATAGTTACAACCTCCTTCTACATAATCCTTCAGGCTATCTTCAGCCGACACTATCGGTAAATGTTTCCTGATAATGCCACAAATATCATAAAATTGGGGACTGTAGGTAGTAGAGAAGGTGGGTCTTGAAAGATCAAATCGTTTTTGATGTTTGATGGTTTTGCTAGGTCCATTAATAATAAAAATAATAATAATAATTATTGCTATTATTATTATTAGTAGTAGTAGTAATAGTAGTATAGTATTAGTAGTAGTAATAGTACTAGTATGTTTATTATTATATATGTTTTGTTTGTATTGAGCATATTTTTTTTCATGAATTTCAGTAGGTTTCAAAATGTTGATATTATAAATCCATTAACATTCACTTTTTCACAAAAGATTATTTGAATCACTGCCCCTTCTTTAAGATCTTTCAATTGCAAGTCACTAGATTTTATAGTCTGTGTTCTTTCTTTTTGTCTCTGAACTCCCAGTTGGTTTTTCCCATGTACTGCATAGAGCATATACAGGAAGTTAGGTAAATTATTCCCACAGTTCTACATGTTATATGAACCATAATATTATGACCAATGCCTTAAGCATCTTTAAACGTAATGCCCTGATTAATTCCCACATTATGCAGCTAACAGAAGGGAAGGTTTTATTTATCTGTCTAATTTTGTGGATCCAATTTATATTTTCACTACTGCTTCTGAAATGGCTATGTACAAATCTTCTTTTAAATATGGATCACTTTTTGGTGTCAGCAAAGGCAATTGATCTTCAGATATGCCTGGATCTAGGCATAATGCATCCCAATGCTTTTCAAATATCATTCTAATAACCTCTCATCTATTGTTATATGTTGATATAAAATATATCCTGTATGTGTTGGTATGATTTCTCTCATTACTGTCACAGAGAATGTTATCTCTTGATTGATTCAGACCTCTGTATTGGCCACAGGGTATTCCTTTCTTTAAGGTAGCGGATGGTTGCCTCTAAAATCATATTGGTTGCTGTATTATTTATATAGTTAATAAGATACCATTTTGTTTTCAAATCCAAAAAAGTTACAGATTCACTGCAACATAAAAATGTAAATTTAAGATTAAAATTGTTGAAGTTAGTGAACTACATACATTTTTTAAATTGCTCTTTTGATTTATCCCTAAGAAGTCAAAATCTTCAATAAATCTGATTGTTTAAAGAACTCCAACTTGGAATGGATTTTTCAATATTTGTTATTAAACCCCACAAATTGTTCTCAATGGTAAATCTGCCTAAATCTTCAGCTCCTTCTATATAGATGAGACTCCAAAATCCTCCTAAAGAACACAGAAAGACAAAACGTGAAGTGCAACTATGGTTAAAATGAAAAGTACAAATATTTATTATTAATACCCTGCTAAAAGGGTATAATATCTAAAAATATAAAATACAAATTATCCTCACCATCATTTCAGAAAATGTCCTCTCATGGTATTTGCAGCTTCAATCTTTTTAATCTAGCCAGTGGTAAGTACAACCTTAAAAGGACAGTATACTATAAAATTGTTTTTCCCTTAATGTGTTTCCAATTACTTTTTTACCAGCTGTAGAGTATAAAATGTATGAGATTTGCTTTTTTAAGACCCATTTGTGTGGGGCTCTACAAATAATCGATAATAATAATAATAATAATAATAATAATAATAATAATAATAATAATAATATATGAATTAGCTGATTTAGTGTTTTGAGGCCACAACCTAATGAAATGGGTTGAGCTTGTAGGTATAATCAGATCTTATTACTTTATCACATTGTGTACATATACCTGCTTCTTTATCTTATATCTGTCCATAAACAATCACCAATACTTGGAGAGAACAATGGAAAATTAACATTGTATTACCTTATCTCTTCTATAACCCACTGGGAGTGTAATTTCTTCTACTGGCTGTGTAAACAGAGCTTGGCCTTGAAGCCAAAAACTTTCAGGATGGGTGGTGATGCCACAGGCTAAATAAACTATTTCAAATGCCAATATTAGGGTAATGGAAATACTTGTAAACAACTTAATACACTGCAGCAGGTAAAGTGGATTATTTGGAACAAATGAAAGGAAAGAAACATTTTGAGTAAACTGTCCCTTTAAGATTATCTGGATCACAAATATGATTATTTATTGAATTTCTCATGTGTTTTAAAATCATGTATAGAGTAAAAATATATACAGTGCATAGTAATACAAAATATATTACATAACCAATTGACTGAGATTATTTGCTTTTCTAGCAAATTATACTTGTTTCTTTATTTACATGTCAGGTAATTAGTATGTATGTGCATTCAGATCATTTGGGAAGATCTGATTGGGGAAGTAAGCAGCCGCTTTTGCCCTTGGGATATTTTTGTAGCCGGATTGATTCTTCTAAAAGATCCAACTCTAAGATCTGTGCAAATACATATTTTAGAGTGGGATCTTTTAGAAGAATCAGTCCAGCTAGGAAAATATCTGAAGGGCATGAGCGGCTGCTTGCTTCGGAATTTGGGTCCTCCCAGACAATCTGAATGCACAACCCTAGTAACTAGTAGTGTGTCTTAAAGGTACATTAAACACTAAATACATTTTATAAATATAGTATTGAGGGTATTCCCCACCTCCCTCTAGTTTTGGGTGCTGCCACGTTAAAATCTTTTTTCACTACATTTTAGTGCTGGTGTGTTTGCACAGGACATGTGTAGCAACTCTCCTTCAAATACCTGCAGTGCAACCTAGGTTCCATAATGACAGTAGCCATGATTAGAGGGAAGTGCATGTCATGTATTTAGTGTCTTTTAAGTAAGACATTCCACTTGCCTAGCAAACCACTGTTTATTCTAGCAGTACATGAACAGGGGACATATTCAGTATGAATTATAAGGTTTCCTCCTAATATTGTAAAGTTATTGTTAAGGACTGGGAAGTTATAATTTTACTCAATGTCTTTCCTACTGCTTTACCTCTCTACAAAAAACACTTTTAATTATTCTTCCTTTCTCACATTTTAGTGTTCCAATTTGTTCCTTCTTAGATTTATAGTCATCTATTTACTTGAAAATCCTCTTACAATTTGCCTTTTAATCCTTTGCAGTTATTTTGACCAGTCTGAAAACTAAGTTCCACTGTGACAACTCTGTGCCTTTAGCCAGTTCATAGTTGATACTGTGGTAAAGCACAAAACCACACAATGGAAGACAGTGGAAAATATTGGAAGCATTGATTACTTTGATGCTTACAAAGAAAACACTGGAACATTCACAGACATAAGTAATAAATTAACACTTTTACTATTATTATTTTATGACTTATTTGACCCTTTAAGGTACTAATTTTAATAGGCGTTCTATATTAATTGACAAGTTGTTTTTTTCATAGCTGTACTTAAAGGGACATAATACTCATGTGCTAAATCACTTGAAAGTGATGCAGCATAACTGTATAAAGCTAACATGAAAATATCACCTGAATATCTCACTGTAAAAATATTTTACCTCAAAATTTCTTTAGCTCACCAGAGTAAATGTTGCTGCTGTAAAGCTGTACGTTGGAAAAAAAAAGAAAATACAATAGCCAATCAGCTGAAGTCTTGCATTGCTTTGCAGTGATGTCATGAGATTTCGCTTAAATCTCATGAGATTTCACACTAAACTTCCATAAAGTGAATAGGAAAATAACATGACTGTGCCTGCACATGAAAGATGCACATTTTCTAGCTTGTCCCTGGACAAGCATCCTTACTGGCAGCTTAAAGTCTCTTTACAGTAAGGTATGGATACTTAGGAAATTTTGAGATAAATATCTTTTTTATATTGAGATTTTTAGATAATATTTTCTAGTCAGCTTTTTTACAGCTATGCTGCATCACTTTCAAGTGCTTCAACATTTGGGTATTTTGTCTCTTTAAAAATAATTTGCCATAAAAAGTGACTTAGTAAAATTAACCCTGCATGTGCTGTTAAAGTTTATTCTAGAGATCATTGAGTTGAGGCTTATATGGTCGCACAACATCTTGCTATGTAAAATTATTATTTTTTCTACTAATTATGATTCTTAGTAAATCTTTTTTTAATTTTTGCTAGTCAAAAAATAGCATATTTTTATACAATATAGGGCACTTTATTTTATAGCCTTATTCTTCCATTCATTCATTTTCTTTCCAGTGTCAGATGCTACCCTGTTAAACTCAAAATCAGCACCATGATAAAAAAAAATATATATAACAGACACAAGAGACTGCAGACACATCTTTTTTAAAAATTATTTTATTACTGATTAAGATTTCTATAACAAAAATCAAATCAAATACTTAACATTTTGACTGATAGAGAGGGTCGTATTACTTTGTGTAATTGTGTCTGACCCCTATGAGTTAAATTGTTTCCACTATTGCCTCAGGTATAAAAACAAGTGTGTTCAACTAATAAGAATTAAATATTTCAATGAGACATTTCAGTCAATAGTCTGTTGCCTGAGACAATGGACTGGATTTATTAAAGCTCTTTTTTATAAAGTGTTGCTGCTGCAAGACTCAACAGATGCCTTGTTGAATTCATAAACAGAGAAGTCTCAACTGGCAGCTCTGTAAACTTGATCATTGGCAAAATTACTAATTTGCAAATTATTTCAGTTATTAGAAATTATATTTGTTATGGATTATTTTCCTCTTTTTTGTGTTTATTCATTTTTTGTGTTTAACTTTTGAATATTATAATTGACCAATTAGAAAAGTAGATGGGCTCCCTTTTGAAAGTTATCTAATACACCACAGTCCTGATTGGTTTAATTGAGCAACCAATCATGGGGTTGGTCACAATGTATTGTTTCATACTTATTGGCAATGACATTTTCATTGTTTATCATAAGCACCTTTTTCATTATTTCAATAAAATATAGCCCTATACTTAACATTTGCAAGTGGAGCCAATGATTATGTAAGCTTTAATTTTGTTATTGGCCACTCGGAACCTCATTAAATATTATATATAACATTTGGTTTTTGTACTGCTTCTGGCTTGTAGCAGGAGCACTAGCTACTATTTTAAAAATTATTTAAATTTAATCGGCTGTCCAGATACTCCTCTGCTGATCTTAATGGAAAAAAAACAATTCCTACCTGCTATTTTCTATGAAAATACAAATTCTAAATGATCCAAATGGTAATATTTGAAGGAACTAAAACACTTTTTGTGGTTTAAGACTAATTCAAAGATTTATTGGTTGATTAACATGTCTAATAATTACATAGCCACTAAACACTGGACATTTGCTACTCAGGACCACCTCAGAAGCAAGCATCATGTGCAACCAATACACCAATAATAGTTTAGATTTCAAAAAGAACATTCCATAAAGAAGAATTTGGTTTCTTAGAGTACCTATCATAATGAGCAAAGAATCAATTTCACTAGTAGTAGACTGAATGAAAAACTGCAGTTTTCTACCACCTCACTTCTAAAATTATTCATTCACCAATATCAATAACCTTTTTTTGTTGTAGAAATATGTTTTATAAAATAAGAGAAATGTTTATTTTATCAACAATATCAAATGTACTATAAAATATTTTATGATGTTACTATGATTTATTATGTGCAATGGGCAAATCCAATATTTATTGTATTTAAAAAAAACAAGCAAATCAAATTTTTAGAACTTTTGTGTATTAGTAAATCAAGTTACTATAGGGGTTTTAATACATGTAACTAAAAATATTAATGAAAAAAAGCTTATTAGATTAAGTTAATTTGGACAATTTTCATTACTAAAATATTTAAGATACATTAGTTGAAGGTTATGAAATTCTTACCTCTTTTTTTTAAATTCAAGTAAAAATGAATACATATTGTTGCCATATAGGTAGTCAGCATTTGCAATCACATATAATAGTCAATTAAATATGACTTGTACACAGAGGGGCCTATTTATTATGGTGCGAGTGGACATAATCCGCTGCACATCGATAAATTCAGAGAGCATACTCTGTCGGCATTTATCATTGCACAGGCAGTTCTTGTGAACTGCTGGTGCAATGCCGCCTCCTGCAGATTTGCGGCCAATCGGCTGCTAGCAGGGGGTGTCAATCAACCTGATCGTATTCGATCGGGTTGATTTCTGTCCACCTCCTCAGAGCAGGCGGACAGGTTATGGAGCAGTGGTCTTTACGGAGCTTGATAAATATGCCCCATAGTAATGGATTAACTTGGTTCAATATTATACTAAACTTTTTAATTTGGCTACCTATTTTCAGTTTCAAATTATGAGTGCAAACAACATTTTACAGAACATAGGAATTAAGTTAAATACTTGATTTCTCTTACCAGTTTTATACAATGGGATTTTTGCTTAGTGGGATGTATCTTTGTTCTGATTATTGATTGTAATAATTTTCTATTAAACAAAAATATAATGATAAAGTATATGGAAAAAAATACTGGTGTATATATCTGATGTGAAGATACAGTGTGTGAGATCATTTCTGTTTTAATTATCATTTAGGGCTTTATAAAATGTAGTTAAAGGGACATAATACTTATATGCTTAATCACTTCAAAGTGATGCAGCATAACTGTAAAAAGAGAATCTCTACGTAAAAAAAGGAAAATATTTTATTCACAACTTCCTCAGCTTGCAAGAGTAAGTTCTGTGTAAACAGTTATACTTCAGTTACTGCCCAGCTGCAGGAAGAAAAAAGGAAGAACTGAACAGCAGCCAATCAGCATCAGCAGTGCTGAGGTCATGCACTCTTTTACTGTGATCTCATGAGATTTCACTTAACTCTCATGAGATTTCATAGTAAACTTTCTTAAACTGAATAAGGAAATAAGTTGTGTGTGCATGAAGCAAGCTCCCTTGCATGTCCCCGGACAGGCATACTGATTTGCTGCTTTAAAGTCCTTTACAATCGGGTGTGAATACTTAGGACATTTTGACGTAAAATATCTTTCTTTTTACATAGAGATGTTCAGGTGATATTTTCTAGTCAGCTTTTTACAGCTATGCTGAATCACTTTCAAGTGTTTCAACATTTGGGTATCATGGCCTTTTAAGCAGATCTATGTTTTTCATACTGTGAAGTTATATCCTACTCATTTATGCTATAGTACTGTGTGCCCCTATAAATCAGGAATATACATTTCTTTACTTACATATATAATATTTGTTAATAACAAATGTGTTGCTAGCTTTAAAAAAACTCAGGGCAAGAGACCAACTCAAAATGCAGTAAGGCATATACATATTTAATTCTCTTTTGATTCCTATCTTAGAGGTCTATTCCAATCTATTGGTCAATTTGTTTTTGGTGGGTTCTCTGCAAAAAATATTTAATTCTGGAGCAATCACAATAGTGGCTTTTCAGCTGTTTCTCAGAGCCAATAACACTTTGCTACGAAAAAAAAAAAATCTCAGTGATTACAATTTATTTTCTCCTTTTTAACAATTTTTTAGGCCATTTTTTACATATTGAATTTCACACCTAAAGGAACTTGATAAAGTACTGAACAGGCATTTTTGAAATATTTGCAAGTATTCAAAGACAATTTGGGAAAATGTTGAACATGTGCAAAACACTCTGAAATGGCCACAGACAACATTTTAGGGATGTGTTTGTATATCTGGCCTAGATTAATTAAAGCTCTATTTATCACTATTGTATAATCTGTCTGGAGTAAGTAGGACACACATGTACATACAATATACAGCAGAAGTGAGTACACCCCTGTGCAATCTCACTTAAATGTCAAATGATTCAAAATTGTATTACCCCTAATAATCTCTAAGTTGACAAGTAGAGTATTTCCTCTTATGAACAATTGAAAACAAATACTTTAGAAAGACTATATTGAAAATACAGGCCCCAAAATAGAAGCTCAATGAAACAAAAGTGAATACACTTGTGATCACTGACACACAAGATAGATCAGTGAAACAAAATTGAATAAACCTGTGATTTCCAATTAGCGTTATTGCATGAAGATGGTTATAAAATTACCTATGAACACCAGAATGTTCACAATTCTAGACCTATGAGCTGTGTTTATCTGCAAGTCTGCATCATGGCTCCACATGAAAAAGAATTGACAGAGGAATTAAAAAATCTGATTGTGAGACTTCACAAAGATGAAAAAGGATACAGGAAGTTTGGTGACCAACTAAAAATTAGTTCAAACACAATTGCAGTAGTAATCAGGAGGTATACGAGCCATAGTAACAATAATCAGAGCCACAGTGGCCTTCCTTCTAAAATGATGCCATAGACAGTGCACTACTGGCACAATCTAGCTCTGTAAAACAGTTGGCAACTGCTTCAGATGTTAAATAAATATTGGAGTTTTCCCTGACAGTGTGAAGGACATCACATAATGTAAACCTCTATAGAAGGGTTAAAAAAAAAAAAAACTTGCTTGCTCTTCGGCACAGAACTGCAAGATTAAATTTGCTAATCAGCATGAAAAGAAGCCTCATGAATATTGGGAGCACATTATTTGACCATTTTCCTACCCACTTACTTAATTTTAAGCCTTTGTTTTGGATGACTGTCTAATAAATTTTGGATTCTTACCTCTGTGCCCGCTTTGTCTTGTGTATACATTATTTGGCCATATTAGACCATATGAGACCAAGATAAATTTGTTTGGCTCAGATGAGGTCCAGCATGTTTGGCATAAATTTAGCTAGGATTATTTCAGTGAATGCATAGTCCCAACAGTGAAGCACGGAGGTGGAACTGTGATTATATGGGGTTGCATGAGAGCAAACATGCCCGTATACTCATCATGCCTACATACAAATGGCATTTATATTGTTTACCAGTTATAAGTATGGATTTTGATTACAATAGGTTAATTTAACACATGATTTCCATTAAACACTGAACTAAAAAGTTATTTCAAAAGAACTTTAATGTAACTTTAAGAGGTGTGAGTGAAACTTCCACTGTAAATATCAAATTTGGTTGGATTCCCAATTTCAATCCTGATATGAAGAACTTAAAAACCCAAAACATACTTTCAGGAACTTTTCTAGTGAAAACTTGTGATGTGGGCTTTTAGAGTCTGAATCCATTTTGGATTGTTACCACTCAAAAAGCATGCTTATTATATCAGACGTAACTCAAACCTCATTATCAGTCAATATAAGAAAGTTTGGACTTAACCTTAGTTCTTCCCCTGACACAGACATTTAGTTAAATTGTTGCTCGCCATATGTACTGAGATCATCTGAATAGTATTTCCTCAAGCAGGTATCCTTTTTATACCATGTAGTCCCACATACAAGAAGAGTTACACAGCCAGTAGTTATAGGCAGGATAATAATACCTGATGGTCAGTAACATCCCAAAGAAAATAGACATTACATGGAGAATTAATTTGAAATTGAGCCCGTAATAAAAAAATAAAAAGTGTTCCCCAGTAAAATACTACAGAACTCCTTTGAAGTACTGCAAAACACATCTGGCCTAAACTACTTGTAGACCTCTTTTCAAAGCTCTTAAATGAGCTAATCGACTGTGTGTGACACTGTATACATTCATGTCAATGCATAATATGACCAGGTGACATGTGACTATGTTAGGACCTTACAATCACCTAGATTGCAAGTTTTGTGCTATTGCACTCTCCATAGTGCTGCCATTACGAGTTACTGAAAAACCTCCTTGTGCTGTGCGTTATGGTGCGTTAAGCTCCATACCGCACAAAAGCCAAGGGCTGAGTTTACGTGCTCGTGCACGCTTTCCCCCATAGACATCAATGGGGAGAAAGTGTTAAAAAATAAAATAACACCTGCGATCGCGGAATAGAGATCGCTGTAACGCAACCCCATTGATGTCTATGGGGAAAAGAAAGTTACATTTAAACCAAACACCCCTATTCTGCCACTCTCCGACATTGCTGACACTAATAAAAGTTATTAACCCCTTTTCCGCCATTCCTCGACATCGCTAACACAAATAAAAGTTATCAATCCCTAATCCGCCAGCCCCCGACATCGCCAACACCTAAATAAACTTATTAACCCCTAAACCGCCGCCCCCCATAAAGAAAATACTATAATAAAGTATTAACCCCTAAACCTCCAGCCCCCACATCGCAAAACACTAAATTAAACTATTAACCCCTAAACCTAACACCCCCCTGACTTTAAAATAAAATTACAATATAACTATCTTAAACTATAAATTAACCTAACATAAATATTCTAATAAATTTACAAAACTACCAATTAAAAACCTAACACTACGAAAAATAAATAAATCTATTATTACAAAAAATAATAAACACTAAATTACGAGAAATAAAAAACTCTAAGCTTACAAACAATAATAAACAAAATGATCAAAAATAAAAACAATTACACCGAACCTAATAGCCTTATAAAAATAAAAAGCCCCCCAAAATAAAAACACCACCTAACCTACAATAAACTACCAATAGCCCTTTTAAAGGGCCTTTTGTAGGGCATTGCCCTACATTAAACAGCTCTTTTACCTTAAAAAATTACTAAATCCCCTTTAAAAGTAAATCCCCCACCCAACCAACCCCCCAAAATAAAAAAAATCCTAAGATACCCATTGCCCCTAAAGGGGCATTTGTATGGGCATTGCCCTTAAAAGGACATTCAGCTCTTTTACTGCCCGTAAAGGGCATTCAGCTCTTTTACAAGTGCCCATCCCTAATTTAAAAAACCCCCACCAAAAACAAAAAAAATATATATAAAACTAACCCCATAAAATCTACTTACGGTTCTGGAAGTCCGGACATCCATCTTTATTCAGGCGTTGAGAAGTCTTCATCCAGGCAGCGACACCTTCATCCATCTCGGGGACATCTTCTATCTTCATCCTGGCGGCACAGACCAGAGCTTTTCTGGAGGGCGATGACATCAGGGCCGCCACTAGAAATCTTTGGGCCCCTGACTTAACCATTGATCAGCCCCCCCCCCCCCCCCCCCCTTTTTGACATGTGCAATTTTTGACCAAGTGACTAAAACGTATATGCATTTTATTCTTAAATGTAGTCAAACTTGGAAATGTTGTAAAGGTAGTAACACCCAAACACAGAAACACACAGACACATTCATACACTGAAACACACACACACACACACACACACACACACTCACACATAAGGATTCACATATAGACACTCTAGCGGACATGCAAAGAAACACACTCAGACACAGAGACCCAAACAGACACTCAGCACTTGTTTACATTGACCTGACAAGTAATGAGGTAGACTACAGTTTTGTCAAAAAGGGAGAATTACAAAACCAAATATGGAGTTCTGATTATCTTTTTGTCAAGGAAAATGCCAACTAAATGATGATAACAGCATACAGTGGCTGAAAGGAAGGGCCCTGAACTGCCTAAACAATAATTTAAAGGTTAAATGGTGGATTGGGGACTTCCGGAAAGGTCGCATTAGTCTCAAAGTCTGTAGAAAGAAGTGAATAATCAGTAGTAAGGTCAAAATGTCCTAAAAAGGAACAGACAATGGACACACACACACTCAAACACAAACTTGCTGACAGAGGCAGCCTCAGAAAACACACAAAGACATACAGACACACACACACAGAGACATCCACATAAAACACACAAAGACATACACACACAGAGAGACAACCACATAAATCACACAAATACATACATATACACACACACTCTCATTGAGACAGCCACAGAAAACACACAAAGACATACACACACACTCTCACAGAAACACCCACAGAAAATGCACAGACATACACACACCCTCACAGAGACACCCACAGAAAAAACACAACCTCACAGAGACATCCACAGAAAACATAGACATGCATACATTCACACACCCACCCTCACAGAGACATCCACAGAAAACACTAAGACATACACACCCACCCTCACAGAGGCACCCAGAGAAAATACACAAAGACATACATATATACACCCTCACAGAGATACTCATAGAAAAAGCACAAAGACATACTGTACACACACACCCTCACAGACATGCACAGAAAATGCACAAAGACATACAGGGAGTGCAGAATTATTAGGCAAATGAGTATTTTGACCACATCATCCTCTTTTTGCATGTTGTCTTACTCCAAGCTGTATAGGCTCGAAAGCCTACTACCAATTAAGCATATTAGGTGATGTGCATCTCTGTAATGAGAAGGGGTGTGGTCTAATGACATCAACACCCTATATAAGGTGTGCATAATTATTAGGCAACTTCCTTTCCTTTGGCAAAATGGGTCAAAAGAAGGACTTGACAGGCTCAGAAAAGTCAAAAATAGTGAGATATCTTGCAGAGGGATGCAGCACTCTTAAAATTGCAAAGCTTCTGAAGCGTGATCATCGAACAATCAAGCGTTTCATTCAAAATAGTCAACAGGGTCGCAAGAAGTGTGTGGAAAAACCAAGGAGCAAAATAACTGCCCATGAACTGAGAAAAGTCAAGCGTGCAGCTGCCAAGATGCCACTTGCCACCAGTTTGGCCATATTTCAGAGCTGCAACATCACTGGAGTGCCCAAAAGCACAAGGTGTGCAATACTCAGAGACATGGCCAAGGTAAGAAAGGCTGAAAGACGACCACCACTGAACAAGACACACAAGCTGAAACGTCAAGACTGGGCCAAGAAATATCTCAAGACTGATTTTTCTAAGGTTTTATGGACTGATGAAATGAGAGTGAGTCTTGATGGGCCAGATGGATGGGCCCGTGGCTGGATTGGTAAAGGGCAGAGAGCTCCAGTCCGACTCAGACGCCAGCAAGGTGGAGGTGGAGTACTGGTTTGGGCTGGTATTATCAAAGATGAGCTTGTGGGGCCTTTTCGGGTTGAGGATGGAGTCAAGCTCAACTCCCAGTCCTACTGCCAGTTTCTGCAAGACACCTTCTTCAAGCAGTGGTACAGGAAGAAGTCTGCATCCTTCAAGAAAAACATGATTTTCATGCAGGACAATGCTCCATCACACACGTCCAAGTACTCCACAGCGTGGCTGGCAAGAAAGGGTATAAAAGAAGAAAATCTAATGACATGGCCTCCTTGTTCACCTGATCTGAACCCCATTGAGAACCTGTGGTCCATCATCAAATGTGAGATTTACAAGGAGGGAAAACAGTACACCTCTCTGAACAGTGTCTGGGAGGCTGTGGTTGCTGCTGCATGCAATGTTGATGGTGAACAGATCAAAACACTGACAGAATCCATGGATGGCAGGCTTTTGAGTGTCCTTGCAAAGAAAGGTGGCTATATTGGTCACTGATTTGTTTTTGTTTTGTTTTTGAATGTCAGAAATATATATTTGTGAATGTTGAGATGTTATATTGGGTTCACTGGTAAAAATAAATAATTGAAATGGGTATATATTTGTTTTTTGTTAAGTTGCCTAATAATTATGCACAGTAATAGTCACCTGCACACACAGATATCCCCCTAAAATAGCTATAACAAAAAACAAACTAAAAACTACTTCCAAAACTATTCAGCTTTGATATTAATGAGTTTTTTGGGTTCATTGAGAACATGGTTGTTGTTCAATAATAAAATTAATCCTCAAAAATACAACTTGCCTAATAATTCTGCACTCCCTGTACATACCCACACTCACAGAGAGACCTACAGAAAAAAAATACATACACACTCATAGAGACACAAACAAAAGCACACAGACATAAACACAGACACCCACAGAAACACTCACAGGAGGTTACATTTCTGCACATCCCCTAAATCAACAGTGTGTGACATACATGCTAAAAAAAATTGCAGAAAATAAGAGATCACTTTTTAAAGAATCATATTTGTAAATGTGCATACAAAAATAATTCTGTGAATTCAAAATTGTACATTAATGATCTGGGTAGATGGCTAGATGAAGAAAAGTACTTTTAAAAGGTTGACATATGTTTGTTTTTGTTTCCCCATTTTCCCCAACCAAAAGCACCTCTTCAAATATAGTGTACAAATGTTCCCATCTGTCAGCTGTACTTATAGATTTTGAAAATGCTGTACTCTATATGCTCTTAGTGGAACCATAAATAAACTATGGTAGTCATACCATTAGATCTGGTTAAATGCAGGATTTAGGCTTGTTTGTATGTATTTCAAAATTAAGTCAGCTGTAGTGTAAACTGAACAGTTTTAAGTCAACCTGTCTCATTTCAAACACTGAGTAATCTTAGTCTGAGAGTATAACATTTTATGCAGATGTAAAAATCAGATATAAAATGCCTCCTTGCATCTGGAAAGCCCTTGCATAAAGGGGCAGTAAACTGGAATGTAATATATTACATATACATATTACATATTATATTAATTAATTAAATAAAAAAAACTCATATCTGCCAAAAGGGCACCTACCATTTGTGTATTGAGAAGGAAACATTTCTGCATGACTTTAAATATAGAATTTCTACAGCATTGTCAAATAATCTTAAATAAACTGCTGCTAAAAAAATGTGTTTTTATGGACCCCTGGCACCATACAACTACTACCACACTGAAGTTACAATTCGAAATTGCACAAAGAAATAAATAACATTTACTAAGTAAGTCCTACCTCCTCTGCAAATGAAAGTGATCTGCCGTCTGACTCAGGCACACACTGTACAAACAAAGTGTCAAGTCTCAGTCTGTCTCACACTGTGCATAGTGGTTTAGTGCACACTCAGAAATCCTCTCAAATGCTAATACTTTACTACTTGTAATAACATTTCCCATGCTTAATTAGCATTCTGCTGTAGTACCCACTGGTGGCTGCCAAAATAAAAAAAAAAAAATTTTTTTTTTAGTTGTTCTTGCCTCATGGGGCCACCCTGGCCCATTGGGCCCCTGACAGGATGACATCCTGAACGGAGCGCCTCTTCATACGATCACCACATACACTGAAATTGAATGCAAGGTAACCGTTTGAAAATGGCGTATCTTGCATTCTATCTGATTTGATTCTTCAAATTCAAATCGACCAATAGGATGAGAGCTTCTGAAATCCTATTGGCTTTTCAAAACAGCCAATAGGATGAGAACTACTAAAATCCTCTTGGCTGATTTGAACAGTTATATTAGGTTAATGTATAGTTTAATGTTTTTCTTTTTTTTTCCCAGGTAAGTTTTTATTTATTGGTTATATTGTAATTTTAATTTAAAGTTAGGGGGGTATTTTTGTTTCGCAAAATCCATAACTACTGCACTCAGATGGCGGAATGAATTGTGTCGGTATAGGCTGTAATGCAAGCATTTTTAGCCGGACCGCACAACCTGTACTACGGCGCTATGGAAAATCCCACAATCAAACGTCATTTTTTTGAGTGTGGAATGAACGTTGCGACCATATAGCTATAGAGCCGCGACTCGCAATATGCGTTCCCGGCCATTACACACACAATGGCCAATTTTTCAGCGGAAAAACCGTACCGTAAAACTCCTAATCTAGCTGAATGTCATTTAACAAGCAAATACATTTAACTTTTATCTTAAAATGTTGGTTTGCTGCTAATTTTGTATACATTACTCTATGTAATGTCATAAAAACAGGTTTCAAGGCTCATAACATAAAAATAAAAAATGGAGCAATATGAAAGAGTTAAACACACATATATAAAGAAAATTATTTAAAATAAAGACATATACAATACGACAATATGGGACGATTACGTGTGCTAATGAAAAGGCAGTTTGCAATAAGCAGTATTGCTGGTCCATTAGTTTATAACTTGATATTGCAAGTCCATGGAAAATCTAATTTATCAGAGATGGGTTAGCGTGGCGAATATCGATCTAGCTTTCAATAGATATCGCAACCGCACTAAATAGATTTGATATTACAAGTTGAAAGTTATCATTTGCGCTCGAGCAAAAGCCGAAATTGCTTTAGAATATTTAGCGTGACTGGATTGGAATATTTAAAAACAGGGTTAACATTTTTTTTTCCACAAAACACATCAAAAACATTTTAAATAAACTATTACACTCATATATACACTTTTTATTTAAAAAATATTTAATTTAAATATGAATACATTTTTTAAATGGGATATGGTATATGGCAAAGTGTTTGACTGGGAAGGGCTCCAATGTTTATACAATATATATAGGGCTAGATTACAAGTGACACAGTAATGTTAGTGCACACACAGTATAAGACTACTGTGGAGTGTTAATTTAATACCTGGTGTAATACCTGTTCAAACTTGTTCTCTTAAATGCAATTGAAATGCAATTGAATTTAGCGCATGTTAAATTAGCGTGACTGAAGACCTGCTGTAAAGAGGTAGGGCAAAAATAAAAGATGCACCAAACACAACATAAATACATTAAATAAACTATTACACTCAAATAACCACTATCTGATAAAACATTAGTCATATAAATATAAATGAAAAAATAAATATACAGGGTCAAAGGCCATGTAATTGACTGCAGAAGGCTAATGTGTATATATATATATATAAATAAGCCCAGTGAGTTAGGCCCTTCTATTTGTTATGTATAAGGTAGGGCAGGTGCTGTTGAAGGGATAGTAAAAAAAAACATATACTGTAAAAACAGCAACTAGCTTTCTTAGTGTACCCTCATGGAAATCATGGAGCTCGCATGTTGGTAACCTAAAGGTTAAATATATTAAAGTCAAAATAAACTTCCATGAGTCAGATAGAATATGCAGTTTTAAGACACTTTGCAATTTACTCCCATTTTATATTCACACTTTTTAAGGTGCCAGATCCTACTGAGCATGTGCACAGGCACTCACGGTATATGTATACTAGTCTTTGATTGTTTAATGCATATTACATGATACAGGGGTCCGGAAACTGGTAGAAAAATAAATTTGCCAAAAAACAAACTACTGCTTATTTGAAATTCAGAGTATTTTTTTTTGTTTTATCTTTTTATTATGTACTTATTAAAAATGCAATTCTACTGTGTTTAATGGTCCTTAAAGGTGTATCCTGCCCTCTCCTGAACATGGGCAAAACTGACTTTTTGTTTCTCTACTATTCACTTAATAGTAAACCAGCTCGTGTTACTCTAGAATATTTATTATATCAAGCTAGATAAGCCTTCCTGTAGCGACCCCATTCCCCTTGTAGGGCAGTGACAGGAAGTAAAGGATGCTGCATAAATGAAGTTAAGAAAATAAATAAAATAGAAAACATTGCAATTTGTTTTATTCCTCATTTTAAAAGTATTTTACATTAAGTTTAACCCATTGCTTAGTGTTGTTATTACAACAATGAAATTGATTGTTTTATATCCCTTTAACCTACATGGATTAATTTGCTTTTAGAATTTCATTCAGTGATATTTTGCTTGTTGTGAAAATGTATATGCTGACCAAACTAACATAGTGAATAAGTTGCAAGTAATTTAAAAGTAAATTATGATTTCTACAATTTATCAAAACAAATAAAAAACAACACTCTTTCAAGACTTTCTGAAATATAGGGTCATTAAAAAGTGTGAAGTTGTATACATTTTAGTTTAAAGGATCTACAAAAATATGGTATCTGAAAGAAATTACATTTTTGACATTTCTCACCTCACTTAATATAGTTAGTAAATGTCTGCTATGTACAACACTATATATTACCCAGTTTTGTCATGCTTGTTGTGTATCTTGATTCTGTCATAATTATAAAGGTCAGAATATATCTTGACTTATTGAATAACTGTCAAGAATTTAACCAGAAACTAAACAACATTTAGAACATTTCATATAAGGTCACCTTCAGTTTGGTGTGCTTTGTTCAGTAACTGAATAAGAAAAGAGGTTACATGCAATAATGAAAGTGTCCCTTTTCCTTTTTGTTTGTATTCCTTTTCAATCCTGTCCACATTCACAGAATTCTGAAAGTAATATATGTGTTTGAAATATATAAATGTTAAAGAAAATTACTAGTGGTAGAAAAATTAAAAAAAAATATCTTGAAAATGTGTTTATATCTTTGAAATATATACAGTATATATTGTATAATTATGTGTATATATATATATATAATCCACTGAAATAAGTGCACTCCCACAAACAGTAAATTTCAATTCTGCCAGGGTGCCTGTGTACCTCATTCTAGGAGGATGTCATTGATGTATCTACGATACAAAATGATATAATACACTTGCAATACATCAACCTTGATGTGTTTCATGTATAAGTTTGCGAATGCCGGTGCCATGTTTGAGCCCATCGCTGTACCCCTGAGTTGGAGATAGTACAAATTCTGAAATCTGAAATGATTGTTCTGCAAACATATCCTCAACAACTCAATGATAAATTCAGATGGGGACCCACATATAGATATCTCCGTAAGGTTCTCAGGATCACCTAAATGCCTTCCTCTTGTGGGATCACAGTATACAGACCGTTGACATCCATGCTTGTTAGTATGTCATCAGGTCTGATGTCTGTCACCTGTGTTAGTGTCTCAATCAAGGTTTGCCTCTCGTGGCTACAGTAACAAAGATATTGTGTTGACAAAGACAACCGTATCAAATATCACACAGCAAGAATTGATGCAACACAAACCTTCCAAGGACGTCACTTCACGTATGACTTTCACCATGGTTTACTCACCGCAATTGAGGACGATGTCTAAGACACTTAAGAAGGATTGGCATGTTATTAACAGTGATGCCTCTTTACCTTTTGATACATATGCACTCTTAGTGCTAACAAGCACGCAGGTACAGAATTAAAGATGAAAACAAGCTTGGTTATCCGATGAAAAGTTCAGAGAGTAGTTGCAAGTCTTTCAAATCACTAGTTATTATAGCGATATTGCATCGACGCGTTTCCCCCTCTACAGGGCTTTCTCAAGATCTTGAGAAAGCCCTGTAGAGGGGGAAACGCGTCGATGTGCTGCAACTACTACTGAGATTACTATTTGAAGCTGAAGCTACCACAGTGTTCATTGAGGATTGTGCAATATCGCTATAATAACTAGTGATTTGAAAGACTTGCAACTACTCTCTTTTCATCGGTAAGCCCCTGTTTGCTAGCAAACCAACATTAAGGATACTGTAAGTGTACACCAGACTGTCATTTTTTTGTACTACGAACTTTCTCTGCTATTATAATTATCATATGGCGGCAACTTAAGTACTTTTACTCACGGAGACGTCTGTTTTTATTTACTATTGTGTATTATTTGCTGTGCATTAAATTGATGCAATTTTTTTAAGATACGCCAAATGTCTATGCCAATTTCATTTATATAGTCTTACCTCCTAGCACCTTTAGCTATAACGCTCCTGATATACTCTCCTTTTCTGATTTTCATATTACCTATTTTTGGGAACACATAGGTATTCTCAGGAGTTTGGTGTTTCTCACCCTGCGCTCATTAGTTAATTAATTAATATTAGGTCTTATTATAGACCTTGAAGATTGTCTATATCTGTGCAATATATGAATCTATATAATTTATATTCTATACATTAACAACAATCCAAAGAGTCTCCTCTGAGGAAAGAAATGAAAGCTCCTTATAAAAGTAACAAATAAAAAAGGAGCCTGTAACAAATATATCAGACAAGGTGCAATGTGATGCAAATCATAATCCAATGTGTTACAAATAATCTGTGTATAAAAACAATAGTCCAAAGTGATTTCCCAAGGAGAAATGAAATCCAGTTGGATGATTCCAAAAAACTGAAAAAATGTGTAAAAGATATATAAAATATCAAAAAATATCAAAAGAGGTGTACACCTTTAAAAAGAAGAAAAAATGGTGATTTGAGATTTTGTGAGATTTTATACATTTTTTAATTTTTTTGTAATCATCCGACTGGATTTACTTTCACCTTGGGACATCACTTTGGACTATTGTTTTTATACACGGATTATTTGTAACACATTGGATTATGATTTGCATCACATTGCACCTTGTCTGATACATTTGTTACACGCTCCTTTTTTATTTGATACTTTTATAAGGAGCTTTCATTTCTTTCCTCAGAGGAGACTCTTTGGATTGCTGTTAATGTATAGAATATAAATTATATAGAGTCATATATTGCACAGAAAAAGACAATTTTCAAAGTCTATAATAAGACCTAACCACATCCTTATCTGTATTTTCATTCATTTTTTTTGTGTTTTTACTGTCATATCATGATATAGGAGGTTAGTTACCGTTATGTCAAATAGTTTTTGATACATTTATGAAACACATTGATACATTCCCTTGTTGTTGTTACACATAGTTTGAGGTCGGGGCTTAAGAAGCCATTTTCTCAGTGCAGCCATTTTCTCAGTTCAGGAATACCAACTGAGGTTTGTGATAATATTAAATAGAGAATTTGTTTTTATCACTAGCAAGGATTGATGTTCTGCAAATGGTCCCACTTTTACTACACTATTTCCTAGATTTAGAGTTCTGCGTTAGCCATCAAAAGCAGCTTTAAGGGGTCCTAATGCTGCTTTTGGCCACCCGCTGGTATTTAGAGTCAGGCAGGAAAGGGTCTAACGCTCACTTTCAAGCCGTGACTTTTCCATACCGCAGATCCCTTACGACAATTGCATATCCTATCTTTTCAATGGGATCTTCCTAACGCTGGTATTTAGAGTCTTGGCTGATGTGAGCGGTAGACCCTCTACCGACAAGACTCCTAACGCCCATGGAAAGGCTGTAGTTAAGAGCTTTATGGGCTAATGCCAGTATATAAAGCTCTTAACTACAGTGCTCTAAAGTACACTAACACCCATAAACTACCTATGTACCCCTAAACCGAGGTCCCCCCACATCGCCGCCACTATAATAAATATTTTTAACCCCTAATCTGCCGACCGCACATCGCCGCCACCTACATTATCCCTATGAACCCCTAATCTGCTGCCCCTAACATCGCCGACCCCTACATAATATTTATTAACCCCTAATCTGCCCCCCCCAACGTCGCCGCCACCTAACTTCAAGTATTAACCCCTTATCTGCCGACCAGACCTCGCCGCTACAATAATAAATGTATTAACCCTTAAAGCTAAGTGTAACCCTAACCCTAACACCACCCTAAATTAAATATAATTTTAATCTAACGAAATAAATTAACTCTTATTAACTAAAGTCTTCCTATTTAAAACTAAATACTTACCTGTAAAATAAACCCTAACATAGCTACACTATAACGAATAATTATATTGTAGCTATTTTAGGATTTATATTTATTTTACAGGCACTTTGTATTTATTTTAACTAGGTACAATAGCTATTAAATAGTTAATAACTATTTAATAGCTACCTAGTTAAAATAAATACAAAATTACATGTAAAATAAATCCTAACCTAAGTTACAATTAAACCTAATACTACACTATCATTAAATTAATTAAATAAATTACCTACAATTACCTACAATTAAATACAATTAAATAAACTATACTATAATACAAAAAAAACAAAAACACTAAATTACAAAAAATAAAAAAGAATTACAAGCAGTTTAAACTAATTACACCTAATCTAAGCCCCCTAATAAAATAAAAAATCCCCCAAAATAAAAAAATCCCTACCCTATTCTAAAATACAAAAGTAATCAGCTCTTTTACCAGCCCTTAAAAGGGCTTTTTGTGGGGCATGCCCCAAAGTAATCAGCTCTTTTGCCTGTAAAAAAAAATACAACCCCCCCAACATTCAAACCCACCACCCACATACCCCTACTCTAACCCACCCAAACCCCTCTTAAATAAACCTAACACTACCCCCCTGAAGATCTCCCTACCTTGAGTCATCTTCACCCAGCCGGGCCAAAGTCTTCATCCGATGGGGCCGAAGAGGACATCCAGACCGGCAGAAGTCTTCATCCTATCCGGGGCAGAAGAGGACATCCGGACCGGCAGACATCTTCATCCAAGCGGCATCTTCTATCTTCATCCATCCGACGAGGAGCGGCTCCATCTTCAAGACCTCCGGCGCGGAACATCCTTCTTCACCGACGACTACCCGACGAATGAAGGTTCCTTTAAGGGACGTCATCCAAGATGGTGTCCCTTCAATTCCGATTGGCTGATAGAATTCTATCATCCAATCCGAATTAAGGTAGAAAAAATTCTGATTGGCTGATGCAATCAGCCAATCAGATTGAAGTTCAATCCGATTGGCTGATCCAATCAGCCAATCGTATTGAACTCGCATTCTATTGGCTGTTCCGATCAGCCAATAGAATGCAAGTTCAATCCGATTGGCTGATTGAACTTCAATCTGATTGGCTGATTGCACCAGCCAATCAGATTTTTCCTACCTTAATTCCGATTGGCTGATAGAATTCTATCAGCCAATCGGAATTGAAGGGACACCATCTTGGATGACGTCCCTTCAAGGAACCTTCATTCGTCGGGTAGTCGTCGGTGAAGAAGGATGTTCCGCGACGGAGGTCTTGAAGATGGAGCCGCTCCTCGTCGGATGGATGAAGATAGAAGATGCCGCTTGGATGAAGATGTCTGCCGGTCCGGATGTCCTCTTCTGCCTGGAAAGGATGAAGACTTCTGCCGGTCTGGATGTCCTCTTCAGCCCCATCGGATGAAGGCTTCGGCCCGGCTGGGTGAAGACGACTCAAGGTAGGGAGATCTTCAGGGGGGTAGTGTTAGGTTTATTTAAGGGGGGTTTGGGTGGGTTAGAGTAGGGCTATGTGGGTGGTGGGTTTTAATGTTGGGGGGGTTGTATTTTTTTTACAGGCAAAAGAGCTGATTACTTTGGGGCATGCCCCACAAAAAGCCCTTTTAAGGGCTGGTAAAAGAGCTGATTACTTTTGTATTTTAGAATAGGGTAGGGAATTTTTTATTTTGGGGGGATTTTTTATTTTATTAGGGGGCTTAGATTAGGTGTAATTAGTTTAAACTGCTTGTAATTCTTTTTTATTTTTTGTAATTTAGTGTTTTGTATTATAGTATAGTTTATTTAATTGTAGGTAATTGTAGGTAATTTATTTAATTAATTTAATGATAGTGTAGTGTTAGGTTTAATTGTAACTTAGGTTAGGATTTATTTTACATGTAATTTTGTATTTATTTTAACTAGGTAGCTATTAAATAGTTATTAACTATTTAATAGCTATTGTACCTAGTTAAAATAAATACAAAGTGCCTGTAAAATAAATATAAATCCTAAAATAGCTACAATATAATTATTCGTTATAGTGTAGCTATGTTAGGGTTTATTTTACAGGTAAGTATTTAGTTTTAAATAGGAAGACTTTAGTTAATAAGAGTTAATTTATTTCGTTTAACCCCTTAATGTTTTGTATTATAGTATAGTTTATTTAATTGTAGGTAATTGTAGGTAATTTATTTAATTAATTTAATGATAGTGTAGTGTTAGGTTTAATTGTAACTTAGGTTAGGATTTATTTTACATGTAATTTTGTATTTATTTTAACTAGGTAGCTATTAAATAGTTATTAACTATTTAATAGCTATTGTACCTAGTTAAAATAAATACAAAGTTGCCTTTAAAATAAATATAAATCCTAAAATAGCTACAATGTAACTCTTAGTTATATTGTAGCTATATTAGGGTTTATTTGATAGGTAAGTATTTAGTTTTAAATAGGAATAATTTAGTTAATTTTAGGAATATTATTTCGTTTAACCCCTTAATGACAGAGGACGTACCAGGTACGTCATAGGAAAAGCTCCCCTTAATGACAATTGACGTACCTGGTACGTCCTCTGTTGTTTGAAGTGCTGGAAGCGATCATGATCGCTTCCAGCTGCTTACAAGGGATTGTAGTGATGCCTCAACATTGAGCCATCACTGCAATCCCATACTTTACACACCGATGCAGAGAGGGCCACTCTGTGGCCCTCTCTGCATCGGCTATTGCGGCTCACACATTCGTTGGTGGGTGGGAGCAACTCCTCTCAATTGCGGTGGCTATTTTTTTTCAAAGTAGCAGCCCGATCGCTTCAAATATTGTTCTGTCGGCGGTTGGGGGCGGGGGGGTTGGGGGGGTGTGCGCGCACGCGCGTGCGCGCGCACGCAACTTATACACTCCTCTAAAAAAAAAAACGATGATGCAATTGAATCAAGGGATCTCCATTGTTAAGTAAGGGATCTGGGAGGGGGAGGGATGTAGATTACTGAGGGGGGCCAGCTACACTACAGAAAACTAATGTTTTTAATAAAAAAAGTAAAAAAAAACTATTTTTGGGGGCAAATTGGGTACTGGCAGACAGCTGCCAGTACCCAAGATGGCGGCAAATAGGTAGGGGGGTGGGTTAGAGAGATGTATGGGGGGATCAGGGAGGTTTTGAGGTAAGGGGGATCCATCACTGCAGACTGTATGAAGAAAATAATAATAAAAAAAAAAAAATGCTTTTTATTTCAGTACTGGCAGACTGTCTGCCAGTACTTAAGATGGCGGGGACAATTGTGGGGTGGGGGAGGGAAGAGAGCTGTTTGAGGGGGGTCAGCGGGGATCAGGGGGTGGGATGTGTCAGATGGAAGGCTGATCTCTACACTAAAGCTAAAAATTAACCCTACAAGCTACCTAATTAACCCCTTAACTGCTGGGCATATTACAAGTGTGGTGCACAGCAGCATTTAATGGCCTTATTATTACCAAAAAGCAACGCCAAAGCCATATATGTCTGCTATTTCTGAACAAAGGGGATCCTAGAGAAGCATTTGCAACCATTTGTGCCATAATTTCACAAGCTGTTTGCAAATAATTTCAGTGAGAAACCTAAAATTGTGAAAAATATAATAGTTTTTTTTTATTTGATCGTATTTGGCGGGGAAATGGTGGCATGAAATATACTAAAATGGGCCTAGATCAATAATTTGGGTTGTCTACTACACTACAATAAAGCTAAAATTAAACCTAAAAGCTCCCTACAAGCTCCCTAATTAACCCCTTCACTGCTGGGCATAATACACGCGTGGTGTGCAGTGGCATTTAGCAGCCTTCTAATTACAAAAAAGCAACGCCAAAGCCATATATGTCTGCTATTTCTGGACAAAGGGGATCCCAGAGAAGTATTTAACACCATTTATACCATAATTGCACAAGATGTTTGTAAATAAATTCAGCGAGAAACCTAAAGTTTGTGAAAAAATTTGTGAAAAAGTCAACAATTTTTTTTATTTGATCGCATTTGGCGGTGAAATGGTGGCATGAAATATACCAAAATGGGCCTAGATCAATACTTTGGGATGTCTTCTAAAAAGAAATATATACATGTCAAGGGATATTCAGGGATTCCTGACAGATATCAGTGTTCCAATGCAACTAGCGCTAATTTTGAAAAAAGGTGGTTTGGAAATAGCAAAGTGCTACTTGTACTTATTGCCCTATAACTTGCAAAAAAAGCAAAAAACATGTAAACATTGGGTATTTCTAAACTCGGGACAAAATTTAGAAACTATTTAGAATCAGTGTTTTTTGGTGGTTGTAGATGTGTAACAGATTTTAGGGGTCAAAGTTAGAAAAAGTGGGTGTTTTTTCAATTTTTTCCTCATATTTTATATTTTTTTTATAGTAAATTATAAGATATGATGAAAATAATGGTATCTTTAGAAAGTCCATTTAATGGCGAGAAAAACGGTATATAATATGTGTGGGTACAGTAAATGAGTAAGAGGAAAATTACAGCTAAACACAAACACTGCAGAAATGTAAAAATAGCCATTGTCATTAAGGGTAAGAAAATTGAAAAATGGTCCGGTCATTAAGGGGTTAATAAAAATTATATTTATGTTTTAGGGTTATGGTTAGAGTTATGTTTAGGGGTTAATAACTTTATTATAGTAGCGGCGATGGTGCAGGCGGGAGATTAGAGGTTAATAATTGTAGGTAGGTGGCGGCGATGTTAGGGAGGGCAGATTAGGGGTTAATACAATTTATTATACTGTTTGCGAGGCAGGAGTGCGGCAGTTTAGGGGTTAACACATTTATTATAGTGGCGGCAAGGTCTGGTCAGCAGATTAGGGGTTAATAAGTGTAGGTAGGTAGCGGCGACTTTCGGGGGGCAGATTAGGGGTTAATAAATATAATATAGGGGTCGGCGGTGTTAGGGGCAGCAGATTAGGGGTTCATAGGGATAATGTAGGTTGCGGCGGTGTCCGGAGCCGCAGATTAGGGGTTAATAATAATATGCAGGGGTCAGCGATAGTGGGGGCAGCAGATTAGGGGTTAATAATTGTAAGGTTAGGGGTGTTTAGACTCGGGGTTCATGTTAGGGTGTTAGGTGCAGACTTAGAAAGTGTTTCCCCATAGGAAACAATGGGGCTGCGTTAGGAGCTGAATGCTGCTTTTTTGCAGGTGTTAGGTTTTTTTCCAGCCAGCTCAGCCCCATAGTTTCCTATGAGGATATCGTGCACAAGCACATTTTCCCAGCTTACCGCTACCGTAGGCAACGCTGGTATTGAGAGTTGAAGTGGAGCTAAGTTAGGCTCAACGCACCCTTTTTTGAGCCTAACGCAGCCCCTCAGACAACTCTAAATACCAGCGTTGTCTTAAGGGTGCGTTGGGAAAAAAAGCAGTGTTAGCTACGCGGGTCTTTACCGTCAAAACTCTAAATCTAGCCGTATATGTTTAATAATCCTGTGTTCAGTTCACTAATAACTATGAGCATTCACAATGTATTTGTTTTTTCTGTGGTTGCTATGGCAACAGTTGGGTCTTATTTGTTTGTAATGATGTACAGGGGTTCTTACCATTCATTTGTCCATCTTTCCCTGTTCTATCCTTCCATAATATAAATGGCTGATGTTAGGGACAGCTGTTCAGGGACTAAATACTGATTTTTTTAATCATACAGGAGTTGTATGTTCTTTAAACATTAAATGACAGGTTGTTTTAATTGTTTGAACCTATACTGTAAGATTTTTGTTAATATTGTCTAAATTAGCTGTACCCATTGAAAATAATGGTAACAAAACTGGACTAAATTTAGCCAAACCAAACACTTTAAAAAATCCAAAATTAATCTTTCAGATTAAACTAATTTTTCGTCCCTGAACATATCTACTGCCTAACTATCACAATTTTTAGAATAAATGTTTTCATCAACTGTAGCAGAGAAAAAAGAGGCCAATAGTTTTCCTAAGAAGGAGTAAAACGCTGATGAACAGATGGTGTAGCAATTTTGACTGAATACGTTAAACACAGTTAAATTGAATAAAAAAATATCCATATTTGTATTACAAATTATTTTAATGATTTAATGCTGATTTCACTTCTCTTAGTACATTTCTAAATACACTACACATAGTGCAAAAGAATCATTTCCACTGTGCCAATGGATAACTTCTAACTATAAATCATCCTTTAATTTAAAAATGCAAGTACTTATTTGTTATTTTTAGTTATAAAAAAAAAACCAAGAACTGCACAACATATGTTTAAAATCTTTTCTTTAGCCATGCTACGTTACAGGATACACATGAATATTAGTTAGCCAGTAACATAAATGGTGATTTAATACTCCAGTGCTATGGTTCAGCATTTTATTGATTTATCAACTAAAATAAATGTATGCAGGTTTTATATAGTGGGAAACCTAATAAATATAAAAATGAAATGTAGCTTACAATTATAATTTACTATTCCTCTAACCATTTTTCTGTTTTATCTTTGACAAAGTTGTATACACAACTACTCATGGTGGGCTAACAGCACCATTAACTAAATATAGATAATTTAACAAATAACCAGTGACATAAATTATACAACTTACCAAGTAGCCACCTCTCAGGCAATTCATTGTTCTTAAACTTTGCGTAAAGCTCAGGCTAGCACATAATGTAGTATTTATGACATGATCCTGGAAAACCTGCATGAACACACTGTGCATAAAGTAAATGGAAATGCTTTTGATTGCAGAAGATTTTCTCTTTTCCTTAACTGTTCTTAATCTTCTGGCCTGAACACATTTGGGATACCAGCAATATGGAAAAAAAAATATATTGATTGAGATTCCTTTGTTGTTTTTGGGAGACAAAATTGACGCTTAAAAGTAGTGTACATAGGATCTAAAACAGTTTGTAGGTGTCTGGAGAATGTTGGATGACTCATACCAACAACACTGGACACTGATTGAAAAGACCTGGTAGCCATGAAATACAGAATAGACAACAATTTGGGCATACCAGGAATTTCCCTTGTTCTGAAGGAGACTGGCTCCAAAAAGTCCTGAATGTGATTAAAATCACTAATTAATTGCCTTGACAGTCTGATCTGCTGCAATATTTCATGGTCTGTAAAAGCTTCCAGAGCACAATAGGACAAAAATAATCACGGGACTCTTATGTGCCATCTTTAACAGATAATGTCTTGCCTCTGCTGTAGAGCAAGACGTTGTCTATAGTGCCTACTTAGTAGTAGGGTTGCTGCCACTGTAAATACTAATACTTCCATTCTCCAAGCCATACAAGTTATGTGATTTATTTTTCTGGATCGACATATTCATGAAGACTTGTAGACTATATGGTAATCAAAATAAAACTGGTGCTGAATACACATTAGGTTATACACTAGTCATGTGACTTTTTAATCTAGGGTGACATTTCATACAGACTTTCAGACAATTGTTTTCTAAGGTGTTCACAACAAGAAAGGTGCTGAATACACATTTGTTATCTGGAGGGATTGTTAGACGAAAGTTATAGACAAAACCGTGTGATAACCTACAGAATATATACTGTTGCAAATTAGGCATGTTTATTTTGGTCTAGATTCATTAAAACTTAGTGTGTTTTCCGAAATCTAGAAACTTAAATATCTTGCTAGATAAGTCTTGATTGTATTTAATAAGGGACTGAAACTGTTGTACAATACTTGTCATAGAAAGTAATGGTCTCTGCATGTAAGCCTTTACTGTAGTTGACGTCCATTTGCTTCCTATAAACGCTTCCTTCACATATTATACCTATGTGCAAAGCACTGTAAAATCTGTTGGCATGCAAAACACACTAATCTCTATTCTCTGAGAACTGATAAAATGCGTCCATAGCCATGAATTGGCAAGATCTCTAAAAGAGCAGTCTACTAGTGCTTATATCCTTACAGACAAATATACACAGCTTAAATATTACTTAATGAGAATGAGTTTCTGCAATAAAAAGATTACTAGAACTGCTTAGTAAATTAAAAGGTTATATAAACAGCAGTTGTAACAGGATTTAAGCACAAATTAGGCAACTTTACAGGGAAATTGTAAGGAGAATAACTGAAAGAATGCCTGATCCTGTTTACATTTAAGTATTATTGCAGTAAATAATTAGAAGAAACTTTCCAGTCAAACTAATTATTTATTAAATTAAAATGAAGAAAAAAAAACAGTCAAAAGCACACAATTCCGATTAAAAACACTATAAGTCCACCTAATCCAGTGTCATTATTTGGACTAATTTTTAAATCGACTGAGGATCTGTGAAATGTTACCACTGAAATATCACCACATCTTATGGTTGAATTACAGCCACTTCTACAGGGAGTGCAGAATTATTAGGCAAATGAGTATTTTGACCACATCATCCTCTTTATGCATGTTGTCTTACTCCAAGCTGTATAGGCTCGAAAGCCTACTACCAATTAAGCATATTAGGTGATGTGCATCTCTGTAATGAGAAGGGGTGTGGTCTATTGACATCAACACCCTATATCAGGTGTGCATAATTATTAGGCAACTTCCTTTCTTTTGGCAAAATGGGTCAAAAGAAGGACTTGACAGGCTCAGAAAAGTCAAAAATAGTGAGATATCTTGCAGAGGGATGCAGCACTCTTAAAATTGCAAAGCTTCTGAAGCGTGATCATCGAACAATCAAGCGTTTCATTCAAAATAGTCAACAGGGTCGCAAGAAGCGTGTGGAAAAACCAAGGCGCAAAATAACTGCCCATGAACTGAGAAAAGTCAAGCGTGCAGCTGCCAAGATGCCACTTGCCACCAGTTTGGCCATATTTCAGAGCTGCAACATCACTGGAGTGCCCAAAAGTACAAGGTGTGCAATACTCAGAGACATGGCCAAGGTAAGAAAGGCTGAAAGACGACCACCACTGAACAAGACACACAAGCTGAAACGTCAAGACTGGGCCAAGAAATATCTCAAGACTGATTTTACTAAGGTTCCCCCCTATTTGATAGCTTGGCACAGTCTGGAGAGGTGGGGGAAAAATTGGCAGCCCGCAGGCAATGGACTCTAACATCCATCATTCTCTCTTGTTTCTCTTTTTATGTGTATCTGCTTTACATATTGTAATGTCCTGAAAGTACTATATTATGTACTGTCGTTATTTGCATATTTGCTTTTGCTGTTCTTGTGTTCATTCATTTATTTAAATAATAAAAAAATATTTAAAAAAAAACAAAACAGTTTTTTATCTTGAGTATGTATGATTACATTCCTCTTGAATTAGCCTTTCATATGATAGCTTCACTTCCATATACTTGTGGGTAGATAATTATTTATTTTTTTGTTTCTAATCCACATGGTGCTTATACATGGGATCAGCTTGGTGTTACTTGGATTAAGTTACACGTTGCTATTGAGTGTTACATCATATTGTGAGAAGAGTTAGTTATTTGGTTGAGAATATATGCAATAGCACAGTGTTATCTATATGAAACACATGAACTAACACCCTCTAGTGGTGAAAAACTGTTAAAATGCATTCTGAAGAGAGGTGGCCTTCAAGGTCTAAGAAATTAGCATATGAACCTCCTAGGTTAAGCTTTCAACTAAGAATACCAAGAGAACAAAGCAAAATTGGTATTTGATAAAAGTAAAATGGAAAATTGTTTAAAATTGCATGCCCTCTCTGAATCATGAAAGTTTATTTTGGACTAGACTGTCCCTTTAAGGTTGTTTTATTTTTTTTTACATCATTGTTGATACAAAAAATATTATTTTGTTGGTAAAGACAGACTTTTTAATAACCGTCACAGTAAATTTACTTTAATATTTTGCTTATATATGATCTATGAGTTATTAATATGGATGCATTTGAGTGTTAATCCTTTTTAAGATTGCAGATTTTTATGAGTATGACTAATAGTCACAGAATACATGTAAGAATGTGCTGAAACAGGTAATAACAATGTCAAAAACTAGAGTGTGGTAATTAGAGTGAATGAAGAGTATGCTAATTCATAAGTGAGCAAAATCTTGCTAATTTGATGAATTGACATTAGATAGTTTGGTGAAAAGAAAGTGGATGACATACTGTATACTTGATTGTGAGGGTAGCCTACAAATACTTACTTAGGTCCTGATATTCAAAACCTCTCTGCTCAGGTGAGATATTCTAAAATGATCCTCCAGCACTATGAGATCCCTAGTGAAATTTTATTCTCCAAATGCAGATTTTGCTTTACTGTACATGGGGTGTTCCCTGCATTTCTGTATGTGAAGGGGAGACTAGCCGAGTGCAATATAGCACTGCATGACATGTCAGTTCTGTTGCATTTACTTTTTATTTTCTATCACTTTCCACTTCAGATTAAATTTTATTACATTTAAACTTTGCACTTTCTGTATTGTTATTAATGTTTATACAGCAATGCATTTAGGCTTGCGATTTTACAAATTATGATTATGCCTTCCCAGTTTCTGTAAATTTGGTCCATACTGTATGTATGTATATATATATATATATATATATATATATATATATATATATATATATATATATACATACAGTATATATATATATATATATATATATATATATATGTATGTATTTTTTTCAAATTATATTGCACTTCTATTATCTGGCCTATAGAAAGTAATGATGCTCTCTGGTAAACTAAAGCTGACAGTTTTTCAGCTTTGATTTAAGTAAAAAACATGCAAACATTTTCTAGTTTGGAGAGAATATAATGCTGACTTCACCAGGGCAGAACTCACTGAATTTTCTAAGAAAAGGGGAGGAACCTGGAAATCCCAGAGAGATGAGAGATAAAATGTAATGAAGCTCTTTGGGATAAATTTCCCATGGGAGAGAGAAGGTAACTGGAGAACCCCTGGGGATGATATATAATAAAAAATAGACAAAAGCAAGTTAAATTGTAGTGAAAACATTTCAGTTTAATTTGGAATTGATGCAAAAAAGATCCTTTATATCACATTTATTTTAGATAAAATAAGTGTATTGTGAATTTTGAGCAAACTTCACCTACATACAGCTGGTGAGACAAATCATAGATATCAGCTTGTTTAAAATGCTTACAAAATTTAACAAGACTTTTGAGAGAGCTTCATATACACCCTGGGAACTCTTCTGATAATACCAGTGAACTGCTCTGTACCTCCTACTTTCCAAAACTGTCAGTTTACAATGGAGAAAATACAAAGTGCCATGTAATTTCTAAAAGATACACAGAAATATACATGTGGGCGGCGGATTAGGGGTTAATAGGTTTATGTAGTGTCAGCGATGTCGGGAGCGGCGGATTAGGGTTAAGCACTTTATTTAGTGTAAGGCGATGTCGAGGAGCGGCGGATTAGGGGTCAATAACTTTATTTAGGTGTTGGCGATGTCGGGGGCGGCAGTTTAGGGGTTAATAGTTTTATTATAGTAGTATTGATGTGGGGGCAGGGGTTTAGGGGTTAAAAGGTTTATTTAGGTGTTAGCGATGTGGGGACAGCGGTTTAGGGGTTAATCCCTTTATTTAGTGTCAGCGATGTCGGGGGCGACAGACTAGGGGTATTTAGACTAGGGGTTTATGTTAGGGTGTTAGGTTTAAATGTAACTTTCTTTTCCCCATAGACATCAATGGGGTTGCATTACGTTGATTTGCCATTCTGTGATCGAAGGTGTTAGTTTTTTTCTAACACTTTCTCCCCATTGATGTCTATAGGGGAAAGTGGGCACTATCACATCAAGTCAGGCCTTGGGTTTTGTGTGGTATGAAGCTTAAGGCACCACACCGCACAGCACAAGGGGGTTCTTCAGTAACTCATAATGGCAGTGCTATGAAAGTGCGATCCCGCTCATTTTATTGCGTTATTTACGCACCCAGTATAGCGCAAAACTAGTAATCTAGGCATAAGTGATTTATATACCTGTGTATATTTTAATAAATGTGTTACCTGGTATTCAATTTGTCCCGGGCGGGTTTTAAATAGAGCACTAGAACCAGAGTTGATGAGAGCTCTGCATCACATGAGTAGAAACAAGTAAAACTATGCAATGGAATTTTCAGCATTTGAGAACACACAGTCCAAAAATCCAGATATGTGACACAAACCTGTGGGACAACATAAATGACAGCCTACTACTAACAGTAAATAACCCACATTTTTCCACAAACAATGGCGATCCAGGTGAGTGGATGAGTGTGGTACATGGAGTGGAGCTCCAGACTGCTGTTCTCCCTGTTCCAATAGTGCAGTGGTGTATGCGGGAGCCAAGTTGGAGAGGCGAGTGGAATGAATAAATGCACAATCAGCGTTCTTTTGTCACAAGCGTAGGGATGGATCTCCTGCTGGCTGAGTGCTCAAAGGATCCTGGATCAAGCCTTAAAATGATCTGTATCTACAGGGGTATCTTCTGCACCAGCCCCCAGATAATGCTTATCAATTATACAATTTTATACAGATATGGAATGGGGAAGAAAGACATGTTTGGTGTTATCTTTGGAGATAGATATATATATATATATATATATATATATATACATATATATATATATATATATATATATATATATATATATATATATATATATATATATATATATAGTATATATATCATTACTTTGGAATGCTTTGAAATTAATCTCTAGAGTATATAGACCTGATGCACCTACATTTTTTTGTGGGTACCTTCCTCACAGGTTATGATAGATATTTGGTTGGATCTATTGCTAGAATGAAGATGGCATAACTATAGCATATATATATCTTGTGGTCCTACTATATAGTAGTAAAAGCAAATCTCAGCAGCAAATTATATTAAGAGTTACCCACACAGTAGCATTACAATAGGCTAGATTATGAGTGGAGTACAAAATTGCACTGTTGTGAGTGCGATAGTTGCACTCCATTCGTAATAAGGCCCACGTAATTGTGCTCTGGTATTTTAAGTGGCCCGCACCGGGATCTTGCGTTCGCATTGCTAGCTATGCGCTCAATAGAGCACGCTTCCATAGGCTCCAATGGGAGCCTCGTTCTCATGCTGTGAGACACGGAATGAAAACTAGCACAGGGATGGGCAGCAAATGTAAATATATATCTAAATGAATATATACATATATATTTATGTGTTAATATGTGTATATACACCTAGAAACTGTTCCATGCAGTATTTGTTTATGGAGAAAAAATGCTACTTTTTTTTATATAAACTAAAGTGAAAGACTCTTTATTTTAGGGCCAATTGGACACTTGAAGAAAATTAATCAGAGATCTGATCTCTGGTTTATTCTCTGAGCCCTAATTGCACGTTTAATTGCTGGTTATTTATTGCTCCACTTGTAATCTAGCCCAATATTAAATATAAGTTAGTGACTGGAGTTTTAATGGCCCTATTGTTCTAAAAGCTCTCTTTAGCATACAGAGTAGTAGAAAATGCTCTGTAATTTTGTTGCAATGATTATAGGTGTTTTTTTTAATATACCTACTTTATTAAAGTGGTCTAGTTGTTACTTCAGCTCTTAGTTAATTTAAGACACAGTCCCCTACTACTACTATACAGTTAGCGTTCTGTATTATTTTTATGTTTTAAAATGAGTGCAAGGGATTATGTGTGGTCTATATAGTAACTACTCACCATAAAAACTAATCTTATTACCATTTTTAATATTAATATTTTTGAGAATATTTCAGCTAATTTCAGAGCGGTCCTTTGCAGAGATAAGAGGAAGTTTTTGGATGGTATGTTAGTCTGTCAATATTATAACTATTGATACTAATACCCAGAGAGCCTGATATCTTACTGCTGCACTTTACCACTACGTTTCTAATGTTGGGATGCTTGATATAGCTTGTTAATTACAGACCTATATTAGACACTTGTATAATAGTGAAATTTTACACAATTTAAGCTAAACATTCTTATATATAGTACTGATAGATAATCTAATTATAGAAGAACATGTTTTTTTTATGTGACCTATTGTTCTATACTGGAGTTTTGAAAATGTATCTCCTTTTACTGATAGGCTCGAGAGAGAGACTTCCTAAACAGTCGGAAAACTAACATTTTTTTATTGAAATATATTGTTTGTATGCCTTGAATTGAACTTTAATACATATAATTTAAAAAAACACCAGGGAAAATGATAATTTAGCAGTAGTCTCTTAATTGTTTCCGGAGCTGTATATATTTTTTAATAATAATAATAATAAGAAGAAGAAGAACATTTTCTTCTCTGTGAAGGACATTGGAATGTATAATATGCATAACTACTACAAATTCATCTAAATGTATTCCAATGTGATTTTTTTCACAATACGAGCAGACAAATATATTGGGGGATGAAACTGAAAAACAAAGAATTATTGTTTGACCAAATTAATTCCTTTTGTTTAATTTGTTTGCCACCAAAAAAGGTGCAGGAAGGGGCAGGAAAGTAAAAAAGTTATATAAGTTTGGCTAATCAGCTCCATAGTTTGTACCATCCACTCCTTGATTGACCTGACATTATGGCATGGAATATTGTCCTGCTGGAAAAACAAATCATCATAGTTGTGGAACATTGTAAGAGCCGAAGGATAACCTTCCAGGATAACCTTGTAAGTGGCTTGATTCACGCATCCTTCACAAAGATAAATCTACCCGATTCCAGCTTTAATGAAGCACCCCGAGATATCAAAATTCCTCCACCAAATTTCACAGGTTGCCTGCCGCTATGGCTTGTAGTTATATCCCCAGGTCTCCATTTGATCATTAGACGCCTTAGTGTTGGGCAAACCTGAAAATTAGATTCATCAGAGAAGATGACCTGGAATGAGGCAGATTTATCTTTGTAAAGGATGCACAAAAAGATATTTTTATCACATACAGTATATATGAGTGTACAACTTTATTTTAATGTACTTATTTTGTGTTTGGTTCACATTTTTTTACCCCTTACACTTCAGTCACACTAACCTGAGGCGCGCTAATTTATTTTCAACTTGTAATACAAGCGCAAGTTAGTGTGGGTGCAATATTGCTTATTGTAATATAGCCCTATACATGTTTTCTTTAGGAATGTGAACTGATGATAAACATAGAACAATAAAAAGTGTGTTTGAAATATTTATGAAATAATGATTCCATGACAGCTGTCTGTGTTTGTAATAAAAAAAGTACATACATTTCTGTGTTATTATTTATTGTGCATTTCGCATTTGACTTTTCCTCATATCTGAGTATTAAAAAAAAAAAAAAAACCTAAGTTCATATTTCCTAATCAGTTCTTAATTAATTAATTAAATATAAAATAATAAGCTACCCCTTTAAAATTGGGAAACAATTGTTCAGTCCTTTCAAACAACTGAATTATATTTTGGTATAAAATGATAGGAAAGAGTTATCTACATCTATCATGAATTGAGCTTATCAGGAAACTGCCTTATCTGTTTGATTACAGATTATTGTAATCTTCAGCAATAATCCATTGTAATGTTCTCCTCTTCCAATGGCTGATTATTTTATGCCACAAATATTTTTGTATGTAGGTCCAGTTACTTAAAGGGACAGTATACACCAATTTGCATATAACTGCATGTAATAGATACTACTATAAAAAAGAATATGCACAGATACTGATATAAAAATCAAGTAAATAACTTTTTAAAAACGTACTTAGAAAGCTCCCAGTTTACAACTGTTGATGAGGTTTGGCTGGGACACCCACTGAAAGGGGCTGGGAAAACAAGAAGAGCAAACACTCCCCCCTTCCCTGCATATGAAAAGCCGGATTACATAAACAGGAGCCAGCCAGTCTGTAAACGCATGTATACATCTGACACTGTAGGGCTTGGTTAGTAGTCTAAAAATCAGCACAATATTCTTAAAAAATAATCAAAACTATACATTGTTACAAAAACACTCCAAGATGGGCTATATAAAAGGATAATATACAAAACATTTATGCAGTGAAAAATCTAGTGTACAATGTCCCTTTAAGGCCAGAGTAACCAAGGGCCACAATGCATTATACTTACACATAGAATTAAGATAAACTGAATGTAGATTATAACCTTATAAATACATACATGATATACAGTATATGCCAGGAAACAGCAAAGTGAAATGAAAATTTAATAATCTTAAATGTGAAAATAAAAATATTGTATGTTGCAGTTTAATGTTACCTGCAGTTAAATGTATAATAGATATAACTACATTTAAACACTTCAGCATTTTGAAACCCTAGGTTACAGAATCTGTTTTTGTTTTGTTTTTTGGTCTCTCTATGAATTGTGGGACAAGCACAATAGTGTGTTTTAAACCCCTTCTGTATAATATACTATTTCTACCAAAAAACAAATTTCTTGTTAAGAATATCTGGTTAGTGTTTATTCTTTGGGTCATATGAATCTACATGTTTATACGCTAGTGCCTTTCTAGAGAATAGACTGCATAAGTAAAAACAAATACTTAAGGTATTAAATTATAGAAAATACGTATAGATATTGTCACAGAATTAAAAATAATGCCCATGCACAGATTTAGCATGTTCCTCTCTGCTAAAATACCCCTAAAGGCTTTCTGAAATTCCATCTGGTGTATGCATCTGAAATTCCTAAAGCAATGTCATAAAAAAAGCTGTGAAATTTTAATAGAAAACTCATTTTTAATAGATTGCAATCACTTGCCCAGTAAGAAAAAATATATTTCCACTTCCTTTAGGCAAATACAAATTCATCATAGCTCATTTTGTTTTGGTTCCTGAAGGAACATGGTCTCCTTTTATAAATCATATTTATGAGATCATTGAGGTGCCCACGTTTATATTTATAACAGTTCAAACCCACTTTAGGCAATACAACTTAAAACTACCTGAATTTGTATTTGTGTTTTTAACAAATAGTAAAATACTTTTAATGTTAATAATCTTGATTTTAAAGAACACTGACTGAAAGTATAACTTAAACACATTAGAATATTCAAATAAAAAGTAATATATAATATGAATAGACTTGATGGGCCTTTTTGGTTCTGGTGAGTTGGATAATTTGGGCGGAGAAAGCAGCTTCCGCTGCTTGTTAAATATAGCCCCTAGCGTACAGTGTAAGGGTTAGAAAACAAGTTGCACCAAGCACAACATAAGTACATTAAAATAAAGTGCTACACTGAAATATACACTATCTTATAAAAATTATTCATACAAATATTTAAAAAATAAATAAATAATTATATGGTATATGAGAAGGTGACTGGAAAAGGTATGTGTGTTCGTGTGCACACACACACACACATATATATATATATATATATATATATATATATATATACACACACACATATATATATACATATATTCACACACAAATATATATATATATATATATATATATATATATATATATATACATACATACATACATACATACACTTGGAGACTTTTCAAGACAAATAACTTTAAACATGTTTATTAATATTTATTTTAATATTTTACTGTATTTTAATGTAACTATTTCATATTTTAATGTTCTTTTGTATTCTTTGTTTTGAAAATATACTGTATATATATATATATATGTCAATCTTTATCTGTTTAAATTCACACGCACACACACACACACACATATATATATATATATATATATATATATATATAAAGAACACCGGAATATGACATTTTAATAACTCAATTCAGGTTTAGTGCATTTGGTCTAACTCGGTTTCAGATTAGCACTCAAGTTTAGAACAGCACGCTCCCTTGAAGTCTTTGGGGATAAGTTGACATGGTTGCGATATCGGAAGTCCTGAAGTTATCGCACACTGGATTTCGATTGGGGCTAACTTTTTAATTTCAACTTGTAATATGAGTGCTAACCCATCTGCATTAAAACTTTAGCTTGATCATAATTAGCGTGCGAGTCAAACCCCCCAAACGTGTACCACTTGTAATCTAGACCATTGTCAGCTGCTGCATATCTCAATCTCTCTTAAACTGTTCATACTGTAACTGGTAATGATCAACAGCAGCCCAATCCATTCTAGGGTTCAAACCACTGTTGAGGATTTTCACTGAGGGAGGAGAGGGAGAAACTGAACTATGAACAGGCAAGCCAACCTTTACCCTTGGTTTGAGCTCCAGAAATATTTCACTGCCATTGGAAATACAGGGTCAGTAAGTTTGGTCTGACTTATGTGACTATATATAGATACTACAGACATTACTAGGCCATATTGGTGCCTCTGTGTTTCCTTCCTCATAGACACTATTGGTATTCATTTTTCAAGATGCAAAAGCTGCATTTGAGCCAATGTGGTGCCAGTCCACTTATGTAAGAAGCCGTTTTCTGCTTGTTAAACTGAATTCAAATCATCCTGAATTTAATGCCCAGGATTATTGAGAAGACCTGGTCTCATCTCACACAAGTGGTTGTGCAAGATCAGGTGGACAAGCAGTACAAGTAAATACTCGTACAAAGACAAACATGGGTGGCACCAGTGACGACCTTGCTGGTCACAGTGGGAATCTTGTCCACCTGCAGAATAATAAATATGTCCATGTACTAATAAATTACATAAATACAAAAAAAATGTTATGATACACATAACATAGAAAGCAAACTACAATAAACATCATGGCTATAATGCAATGGAAGTTACTTTTACTTAAAGGACATACTAGCTACTTAAAGGGACTATAAGCTCAAAATGAAATTGCCCTATAACATTTTGAAATTAAACATAATTGTGCAAGTGTATGTTGTTTAGGATTATACTAACAAATAGTTTGTTAGTTTGTGAAAATTGGTGAAAACGTTATTAAATGTATCAATCTTCAAAGAAAAGATTAGTCCATGACTAACATGTAGATGTATTTTTTAAAGTTTCATTAGTTGTTTAAAAAGTGACAAAATAAGTGTAAAGTGTTAGTGTCTATAAAACACTGGGAGCTGCCATGTTGTAACTTGTGTTACCTTCTCTGCTGTGGCCAATTAGGGTCAGTTATAAATAGGTCACTAGAGTTTCTTTCGTGATTCAGATAGAGCATGCAATTTTAAGCAACTTTCTAATGTACTCCTATTATCAAATGTTCTTTCTTCTCTTGGTATCTTTATTTGAAATGCAAGAATGTAAGTTTAGATGCCGGCCCATTTTTGGTGAATAACCTGGGTTATTCTTGCTGATTGGTGGATAAATTCATCCACCAATAAAAAAAGTGCTGTCTAGAGTCTGAAGCAAAAATGAAGCTTAGATGCCTTCTTTTTAAAATAAAGATAGCAAGTGAACGAAGAAAAATTGATAATAGGAGTAAATTAGAAAGTTACTTAAAATTGCATGCTCTATCTGAATCACAAAAGAAAACATTTGGTTTCAGTGTCTCTTTAATAAATATGTTTTTAATTATATTGAAAAATATATATATAGGCGCTGGTGTAAATAAGATAAAATACCCCTAATAGTTAGTGATATATTAAATTTATATAATATAAGTAGTATAAATAGATGTATATATTAAAAAATATTAAAAAATTGATAGAGAATTGCTAAAAATAGGGATATGATTTATATAGTCGGAAACACCATTTAATATATAGTATTAAAAATAAGGATTAATATTACACACCCTTGAAAAAATAGCCTTCATTAAAGTGTAAATAACATACCAATGTGTATAAACTCCCAGTTCGTAATTCCTATAACATAAATGACCTATTGTATTATAAATTTAACAATACCAGTTCCTGGATTAGAGTCTTTTTATAGCAGTCCACAATTATATTTAATAGAGTTTGTATTGAAAATTCGGGAATTGCTGACATCCGTGTCACTGGGGTCTTTTTGCCGGGTGCTGCTCTTCTACCTGATGTCTCCTTACTAGGGATTTGCGAATGTTTCTAAAAATTTGAAATTTAAAACGAATTTTGATACATTCGTTCGTTTGATTCGAATTTCGAATGTTTATATAACATTCTAACATTCTATTTTCGAATTTTTGTTTTCAAATTTTTCAATAAAATTAGAAAATATTCGTTCGAATAATAGAATGTTTAGCTATGTATTCATTCAATTTCGAAATGTAATGTGACATTCAAATTTGAAATAGTATTTCTAGTCTACTACTGTGTTTAATAAATGTAATATTCAAATTCGAATGCTACATTCGAATTTGAAATAGTATTTCAAGTCTAATACTGTGTTTTAAATGTGATATTCGATTTGAATGTGATATTCGATTCAAATGTGACATTCGAATTTGAAATAGTATTTCTAGTCTAATACTGTGCTTTATAAATGTAATATTCGAATTCGAATGTGACATTCGATTCGAATGTGATAGTCGATTTGAATGTGACATTTGAAATAGTGTTTCTAGTCTACAATTGTGTTTTATAAATGTAATATTAGAATTAGAATGTGATATTCGAATGTAACATTCGAATTCGAATGTGACATTCGAAAACTGTAAA